>NC_082718.1:18534908-18846408 GCF_030144855.1 Hypanus sabinus
AAAGGTTTCACTGCTAATGTAATCTCACAAGTTTGGCAGGACTGGAGTGTGTACGCAGCCAAAGAAACCAGGGGTGTTTTAATACTTAACCAGTCACATGTGCACGGCGCAGTTCAAATCTTGAACTCGTCTGTAACTCATGCGCTGGACCCTCAGTCCATGAGAAAGCCTACATCACCTTCCAAAGGTTGCTCTAAATCTATCTTGAACAAACAGGCTTTCCCACAGGAGTATTAGTCCTTCCTCATTGAATCCATTCATCTGCACAAAGCACCTTGTGCAACAGGGACAGTATCCGCTACCATCTTGCCTCCCGTTGTCACCCAGCCTTCTCCAACAAAGACCTCTCTGCCCAGTGTTCTCTAGAACCTTCTCCCAATTCTACCACCCTGATTGGCTGACACCACATTCCTACATTGAACAACAAGCTACTTATCTCAGCTGAAACTTGTATTTGTAGCAATGATAACAAATCTGATTCTGATTCTGTAATGAGTTAAAATTCTTTGAATAGACTAAAGAAGCCGGGCCTGTTCCCTTTGGAGTAAAAAAAAAGTCAATCAGATAGCAAATAATTCAAGGACCAGAGAATCTAATTTCAAATTTTAGGCAAAATATACCAGTGAAAACAGCTTTTATTCCTGTTTTTTTTTAAAAACGTGGGTAATGATGATCTGGGATTCATTGTGCATAGGGAGGCAAAAACAAAATTAATTAGTTCTTTCAAAAGGGAATGGAATAAGCACTTGAGAGAGGACTGCAAGAATAATATGCACTCGTTGGAGGTAATAAAAGCATAGGTCAAGATGAGGTAGAAATTCATTCCTAGTTGCACACCTGAAACTCACAATGTACTAGTGTCTTCATGTTGTGTTCTGCTTCCAAAATACACTTTCATTGACTTCAATAAATCAACTGTCCCCATTTTCTACCACTTAACTCCTGATACCATGCAATGTCATGTACATCATTTCACCAAGTAGAGGGGAAATGTGTTTGTGAGTACTGTATCACACGTGTAAGGAGAATGTATCTATGATGAGTTAACACTGTGCATCTGTGGTGAACTATATATACCAGTCTGGTCACGCCCCCCCACTGCTGACTGCTCCTGTGGGTCCTCCCACAGACCCTGGTATAAAGGCGATTGAGGCCTGAGCCCAGCCCTCAGTCTCCAGGATGTAGCATGGTGGTCAATTGCTGCTTGTTCTTTCTTCCAGTCAATAAAAGCCGATATCTCACCTCACGTCTCAGAGAGTTATTGATGGTGCATCAGCAGACTAATAAACCTTAAAGACTGAAAGACTTTAAGACTAAGTCTTAAAGTGTGTGTCTTTAAGACACACCTTAAAGACTAAGGTGTGAGGTTTACAGTAAACTGTACAGTAGATTGCCATTAATTGAGCACATCTGGAAGGTGACACGTGAAGCCAAGTGAGTGGGAAAAGTTAAGGGTTGGAAAAGAAGGGAGGAAAGTGAACTAAAGGAGAAAGGGAAGGAAGAGGAGACCTTAATGGGAAATAATAGGCAGATGAGAAGAGGTAAAACATTACCTTCCAGCTAGCCTCCTTCTCCTCCGCACCTTCTTTTTATTCTGGTATCTTCCCCTGCCTTGTGAATCCTAAAGAAGGGTCTCAGCCCTAAACATTGATTATCTATTCATTTCCTGACCTGCTGAGTTCCTCCAGTGTTCTGTATGCATTGCTTTGGATTTCCAGCATCTGCTGACTTTCTCATCTATATTATTTGGCAACAGTGTGCACTAATACTACAAAGTTGTAGTCTCAAACCCCATTCCGAGATTTGGGTGAATAATTGGTTTAATGCTATGAGACATCAGTATTGCTGGAAATGCAATACTGTTTATTGAATTTTATTCTGTTTATTCTTTACAGTAGTAGCAATAACTGTTATCCTTCTAACAATGGCAGAAAAAATATATACCAATTGAAAAGTGGTAGGGAAGTTACCAGAGAGGATTCTTACGGATAGGATTTATGAGCAGATGGAAAACCATGCCCTAATTAATGACAGTCAGCTTGATCTTGTGGAGGTCACTTTGTGTCTTACCAACTGTTTTTTTTTGAGAAGATAACAAAGTTGATCGATGAAGGTGGATGGATTTTTAGAAATTCATTTGACAAGATCTGTCATGTGACACTCATCTAGAAGATTTGATGCACGGGATCTGTGGTGAATTGGCTGTTTGGATTCGGAACTGGTTCACGGCTCCCTGAAAGTGGCTATACAGGTAGATAGGCTAGTAGAGATGGCATACGGCATGCTTGCCCTTATTAGTCGAGGAACTGAGTTCAAGAGTCAGGAAGTTATGTTGCAGTTTTATAAAATTCTAGTTAGGCCACATCAAGTGGATTGCATTCAGTCAAGTTGCTCCATTATAGGAAGGACGTGGAAGCTTTGCAGAGTATGTAGGAGAGGTTTACCAGCATGCTGCCTGGATTAGAGGGCATGTGCTAAAGAAAAATTGAATTATTTTCCGTGGAGTAGCAGAGCCTGAGGGGAGATCTGAGGGAGGTTTATGAGATAAGGAAAAGCATAGATGGACAGCCAGTATCTTTTTATTATGGATAAAATGCCTAATGACAAGGGACTGTGTTTAAATTGACAGGAGGTAAGTTCAAGGGGGATGTGCAGCGCAAGTTTTGTTTTAATATATTAACACAGAATGGTGCATATCTGGATTGTGCTGCCTGAGATGGTGGTGGAGTCAAATACAATGGGCACATGAATGTGCAAGAAAAGGAAGAACATTGTATAGGCAGAAGGGATTAGTTTAGTTGGGCATATAATTATTAATTTAATAAGTATGACACAAGATCAAGGGCTGAAGGGCCTGCTCCTATGCTGTATTGTGTTTGCTCTATAATTTTTTAAATATTTCATGTCTTGGGATCATACTACTTTCAAATTCACTATCTTCTTGTGTATGCAACACTTTGCACTATGTCACTACTCATGAGGAATATAGTGAGATTCAAAATTAACTACTTTCTTGTTCACATTTAATGGGTTCCTCAGAAAAATTAACGAGGCAATAGAAAAAGTTCTAAAATATAAAAAGCAAGTAAAGTGATCTATTCAGTAAATGAGCAGTCATTTTGATTAGAGCTTTTAGAATATTGGATCAAAAAGCACTTGGAACAGTCAAGTGCAATGCTTTAAAGCCAGCATGGGGAAAATCTGATTTAAGTTACATTTATCTGAAAAAAACTACTTTTCCATCATGTACAAAGAATAAATTATTTGCAATAAGTACTAGAAAACTGGGGATACTTAACAAGGATAATTTCTGCAGTCCACTGTTCCCTATGCACCTGCAGTTGAGGGGGCATAGTTTGGTCAATCACTAGCATGTCTGAAATAACCAACAAAGTTAATCTTAAAATGCATCAGCAATTTCCCTAGAAAAACACCAAACACAATATGCAGCCACTGGATTCCAATAAAATTTTGGGCAATAATTAAATGATAAAAATTTCTTCAGGAAGTGTGAAATACTGGGTACAGTACTTACGATTCCATCTAGACACGAGTTAACAAATACAACAGGCCAATAGTTTACCAAACAGAAATGTACTCAGGGAGGACAAAGAAGACAATAAAACCATTTAAGTTGGAATATGTCTGAAACATTATAATTTGTCCAATAATATTATAAAAGTAAAAACAATGCAAGTAATGAAACTTGGCAATCAATGGCATTTGAAAACTGGAAGTCATTACAAATCACCAAGCTTAATAGCAATCCATCAGCAGTTTTTATAGTTGGGAAGGTATAGATAGCAACATTTCTTATTAGCCACAGTTTATGAAAGATGGGAGGTTAGCAATAACAGCAAAGTTGAGTCAGCATGTTACATACTCTAAGTATGATTGTGATATTCAACAGCAGATTAACTCAAGGCTGACAAAATAGGAATGTTATAGTTTTTGAAGGAGGAAAACAAAGAAATAACAAAAATAGGAGCAGGAGTTGGAGTAGTCATTTGAGTTTGTTCTGCCATTCTACATGATCACAGCGAATCGTTCAAATAAATGTCCTTATCTTTTTCTGATAAGCCTTGATCCCTCTAGCCCCAAGATAAAATCCAACTCCTTCTGGAATATATTTAATGATCTGGCTTCAATTTCTTTTTGTGATAGAGAATTTCATGGAGTTCCCATTTATTAGAAGAAGAAATTTATCATCTTGATCTTAAACGACTTACTCCTTGTCCCGAAATTGTGACCCTAGCCCTGGACACCATGGCCATAAGGAACATCCTTCCTGTCTTTATTCTACCTGCCCAGTTTTGTTAAGGTTTTGTTGGCTTTTGTGTACCCATGTGCTAATTGACCCAATCTCTCTTCACTTTTCAATCCTTTAATCCCAGGAATCAGTTTGGTGAACCTGCTCTTCTACCGTTCCATTTGTTAGCCAAGCCCGACCACAAATGCTTCTATCAGAATACTTATCTTTTGCAAGATTCACTTTCAAGGCCTTTCATGCCATGGATTAGCTTATTTTGTCCATTAGACACAATTTTCCCTTGATCACATCCTACTCCCCAAATTTAAATGTCATTTTAAAATTTCTTAACCAGTTAAGATTATGAATCAATTCCCCAGGTAATTTTCAGTCACACTTTCTAGGGATCAGGATGGATAATTGGAGTCTCAATGCCAGGAAGAAAACTAGGGAGTTGAATAGTTAAGAGATGACTGGGAAGTCATGCCTTTCAGTAGGTTGGGGTAGAAAGATCATGGATGTATGTAATCAATAAGTTCAGCAATTAGCTCATTGGGAAATCATCAATCAGGGACTGCTGAGTGGTTGAAGAGAAGTGTCAGAGACATAAGATGTGTTGGTAGAGGCAGTGAAGGACCTGCATTAGTAGGATTCTCGTCTGTCACAGCACAGTGAAAGTATGATTTCACCTGAAGCAACAAATGATAATCCACATTGTTCAGAGGAACAGCTAATTCCTTAGGTATAAAACTAACTAAAGAGGAAAATAACCTCATTTGAAAATCCTGTCAAAAACTCCAAGTTGACAATATACAGGAAGTGCTTCATTAGATTTTTGGAGTTAATAGAAAAAATGTTAAGCATAATGTCAATTATGTGGTGTTAAAATAAAAAATACTATGTCATCAAATTTGTCGGTTTTGAAGCTCCCCCACTTCCACTCACAACAAGAAGTTGCCTCTTGGTAGCATCACCCAAAGTTATGCAATTAGTCTCAACACTCAAATTTCAGACTCACAGTTCAATTGATTTCTCCACTGCCTCCATAGCATCATGCTGCTTGGATGATATAGAGACTTGGATAAGCTACAGTATTTTTAGTCAAACAAAAAGACTAAAGCTATCAGAATCAGGTTTAATCACCAGCCTACGTCCTAATATTTGTTAACTTACTAGCAGCAGTACAAGACAATACCTGATAAATTTAGAAAAACATATAAATAAATGAATTAAAGCATATAGATTTATATTTAATAGTTAAATTTAAAATAGTGCAAAAACAGAAATAATTTTAAAAAGTGAGATAATGTTCATGAGTTCAGAGTCCATTTAGAAATCGGATGGGAGAGGGAAAGAAGCTGTTCCTGAATCGCTGAGTGAGTACCTTCAGGCTTCGGTACCTCCTTCTCGATGGTAATAATGAGAACAGGGCATGTCCTGGGTGATGGGAGTCCTTAATAATGAACGCCGGATTTCTGAGGCACCGCTCCCTGAAAATGGGTTGGGTACTACAGAAGCTGGAACCAATGATGGAGCTGACAAACTTTGCAACTTTCTGTAGCTTCTTTTGATCCTTTGCAGCAGTTCCCTCCCCCCCCCCCACCCCCATTCCAGACAGTGATGCAACCTATCAGAATGCAGTACATCTGTAGATGCTTTTGAGTGTTTTAGGTAACAAACCAAATCCCCTCAAACTCCTAATGAAACATAGCCACTGTCTTGCCTTCTTTTAAGCTCCATCAATATGTTGACATCAGATTAGATTCTCAGAGATATTGACACCCAGGGACTTGAAATTGCTCACTCTCATCCATACTATAAGTGCTATACTTTAGCTGGTATATCCATCCTTTTGCAGCTCAACTCTCAGATTATAGTGAATTATTTACAATCTAATCAAATAAAATGGGTGGAAAAGCAGTGAATGTGCTGAAAGTATTATCTCAACTGTAAGAAAAAGGAAATTTTTGACATCATGTAACTTGTTGAAAATGAGTACCTTGGGGAAATGGAATTAAGGAGATTGAACAGGCAGTAAAATCTTGAATTGAACTTTTCACTAGCAATTACTATCAATTATTTAAGTGAAAATCTCTCAGAAAATGAACACTTACAAACACATTATTTCACTTATTTTTGTAGGCTAAGGAACTGGTGAATATGAAAGGTTAGAGTCACAGTCACAGAGCAGAACAGCCTGAAAACAGGCCCTTTGGCCAATCTAGTCTATGCTGAACTTTTATTTTGCTAAGTTCCATCAACTTGCAACTAGACAATAGCCTTGCATGCACCTCCATCTATGTACCCATCTAAACTTCTCAAATGAAACCACATCCACCACTTCCGCTACATCTTATTTCACACTTGGATTACCCTCTGAGTGAAGAAGTTGCCCCTCAGCTTCCCTTGAAATAACTCACCTTTCATCCTCAACCCATGACTTCTAGTTCGAGTCTCAACCAACCTCAGATGAAAACACCTTCATGCATTTACTCTATCCATACCCCTCAATTTTGTATACCTCTATCAAATCTGCCCTAATTATTCTGCACTCCAGGGAATAAAGTCCTAACCTATTCAATCTTTCCCTATAACTCAGGTCCTCAAGTCCCAGCAACATCCTTGTAATTATTCTCTGTAGCCCTTCAACCACATTAGTTTATTTCCTGTAAGTAGGTGACCAAAACAGCAAACAACACTCCAAATTTGCCCTCACCAACTTCTTAAACAACTTGAAAATAACATCCCAGCTCCTCTACACAAGAAAATCAGCAGATGCTAGAGATCCAAAGCAACCCACACAATATGCTGGAGGAACTCAGCAGGCCAGACAACATCCATGGAAAAGAACATAGTCGACATTTCAGGCTGAAACACTTCTTCAGGAGCGGAAAGGAAGGGGAGAAGTCCTGACTTCTCTCTTTGCTTTCCAGACTTGATGAAAGGTCTCGAACTGAAACATCAGCGGTTTATTCTTTTCCATAGATGCTGCCTATCCCAACACCTGTACTCAGTACTCTGATTTCAGAACAGCAATATGCCAAGAGCTCTCTTTATGATCCTATCTACTCATGGTGCCACTTTTAAGGAAGTATGGATCAGATCCCTTTGTTCTACTATACTCCACAGCACTCACTACTCTGACTTGTCCTCCCAAAGTGCAGCACTCCACACTTGTCTGCATTAAATTCTATTTGGCACTTTTTAGCCCAAATCCCACTGCAAGCTTTGATAGCCGTCCTTACTCTCCACTACACCCCAATCTTGTATCATTTGCAAATCTGCTGATCTAGTTTCCCACATTATCACCTCGATCATTGATGTAGATGACAAAGAACAATGGACCCAGCACCGATCCTGGTGGCACACCAAAAGCCCAGGCCTCCAGTTAGAGAGGCAAGCATCGATTATCACCCTCTGGCTTCTCTTGCTAAGCCAATGTAGAATCCAATTAACTACTTGATCCTGAATTCCAAGCAACTGAACCTTGTGAAATAGATTCTCATGTAGGAATTTGTCAAAGCTTTGCTAAAGTCTATGTAGCCCACCATCTTTCCTTCATCAACTTTCCTGATAGCCATTTCAAAAATCTTTCTAAGTTTGGGCATGACCTACTATGCACAAAGCCATGTTGCCTATCCTTAATCAAACCATGTCTATCCAAATACTTAGAATGCCTTCCAAAAACTTTTAGACTTGTGGTATCTGGCTCACTGGCCTGTAGTTTCTTGGCTTATTCTTAGAGATGTTCTTGAACAATAGCATTAGCTATCCTCCAGTACCTCACTTTCAAGATTGTTTAATTTCATATCCAATATATGTATAAAGTACAACAAAATAATTGTTACTCTGAATCCAATGCAGCACAAAAAAAAACCACAATAAGGTAAAGAACACAATAATAAAAACACAATAAACACAATTTCTGGATTAACCTCCTACAAAGGCTGAGGGGACACCCTGTCAGGCCCTGGGGACTTATCCACCCTAATTTGCCTCAAGACAGCAAGCACTATGTCTTCTGTAATCTGGATATGGTCTATGATCTCAGCAATGCTTTACCTCAGTTCTATAGACTATCTTTGTCTCCCTGGTAAATACAGATGGAAAAAATCTATTTAAGCTCTCCCCTATCTCTTTTGGCTCCAATGGATGGCCACACTAATATTCAAGTGGATCAAGCTGTTCCTTGTTATCCTTTGCTCTTAATGTACCTATAGAAGCCCTTGGGATTCCTCTTCACCTTGTCTGCCAGTACTTCTTTTCTCCCTCCTGGTTTTCCTCCTGTGTTTTGTTTTGCAGTTCTTATGCTCCTCAAGTTTCTCATTTGTTCCTTGCTGCCTGTATTTGCTAAGTACCATCTTCTTCATAACCTGGGCATCAATATCCCTTGAAAACCTATTTACTTAGCCACACCCCCCCAACCACTACTTTATCATTTCCTGTCAGAGCAACCTTATGTACTGACACTTCTGTACTTAGCGTCACTTTATGAATATACAATCAATGTTTATAAGTTATCTTATGCATATAGATTCATTGTTTTTTTATTATTGTGTTCTTTATCTTTGCTATTTATCTGCACAGTTTATTTACAGTTGACAGTTCCTGATATTTAGTTTACCATTACTGTTCTATAGATTTGCTAAGTATGCCTGCAGAAAAAGAATCTCAGGGTTCTATGTGGTGGCATGTATGTACTCTGATGATAAATTTAATAAATTTTACTTTGAACTTTGAAAACAAAAGTTCCCTAAATCTGTTAGCCTTACCTTTTTATTCCATCAATAACATACAAACTCTGTACTCTCAATATTTCACTTTTGAAGACTTCCTACTAACCAAGCAAACATTTGTCAGAAAACAATCTATTCTAATCCATACCTGCCAGATCCTTTCTGACGCCATCAAAATTGGCCTTTCCCCTATTTTAGAATTGCATCCCAAGGGCCAGTCCTATCCTTCTCTATAATTACCTTGAAACTATTGGAATTACGAACACTACATTCAAAGTGTTCCGCTACACATACCTGTCACCTACCCTGACTTGTTCCATAATACGAGACCTAGTATCACACCCTCTCTAGCTGGAACTTCTATATATTGATTAAAGAATCTTTCCCAAACAAATATGACAAATTGTATCATATCCAGTCCTTTTACAGTATGGGAGTTCCAATTATGGGTAAAGACAACATCAAAGCTCGAAGTTTGAAGTAAATTTACTGTCAAAGTACAAATACAGTATTGTGGCGGCTCATTTCCTAGCGTATGCGAACCGACTCACAATTAGATAGCCTACGGGGGTTTGCGAGCACAGAGCTTTGGAGCCTCTTCGCCATGGGGGGCCGGTTGACAGAGGCTTAAAAGTGAGGCTGAAGTTTTCGAATAAAGTTTTTCCTTCGACTGCAGTTACCGACTCCGTGTCGTAATTTTAGCGCTGTTTGTAGCACACCGCTACAATTGGTGACCCCGACGGTCCAAACGATTTTTGGACCAGAAATGACCGACGCCGCCTCTGTTCATGCGGTTTCGTTGACACTGCCGGGTTTCTGGACACAGCGCCCGGACCTATGGTTCCAGCAAGCCGAAGCCCAATTCCACGTTCGCCGGATCACCTCAGAAGACACCCGCTACTACTACGTGGTGGGCTCCCTCGACCAGGACACAGCTGCCCAGGTCGCGGAGTTCGTACAGTCGCCCCCGGCAGACGGCAAGTACACGGAATTCAAAGCCCTGCTCCTCAGGACTTTCGGACTCTCACGGCGCGAGCGGGCTGCCCGTTTACTGCACCTGGATGGCTTGGGCGACAGACCTCCATTGGCTTTAATGAATGAGATGTTGTCTCTGGCCGAGGGACACACAGGCCTCATGTTTGAGCAGGCATTCCTGGAGCAGCTGCCCGAGGACATACGCCTGCTGCTGTCCGACGCGGATTTCAGTGACCCCCGGAAGGTGGCAGCCCGGGCGGACTTGCTGTGGAACGCCAAAAAGGTGAGCGGGGCGTCCATCGCACAGATCACCCAGCCACGCTCCCGGCAGCAAACCAGTCCAGGCCCGGCCACAGAGCCCACTAACCCCCGGCCCAATGACCACTGGTGCTTCTACCACCAGCGGTGGGGCGCAGAAGCCCGCCGTTGCCGCCCGCCCTGCAAGTTCCCGGGAAACGCCAGGGCCAGCCGCCGCTGATGGCTACGGCGGCTGGCCATCGGGATAGCCTCCTGTATGTGTGGGATAGCAGGTCGGGACGCCGCTTTTTGGTCGATACTGGGGCTGAGGTCAGCGTTTTACCTCCGACAAGTTACGACACTCGCAGCAGGGCACCGGGTCCCCCCCTGAGGGCCGTGAATGGCAGCACAGTAAGGACCTATGGCACCCGTCAGGTGCAGCTACAGTTCGGCCCCAGCCAGTTCACGTGGGACTTCACACTGGCCGCCGTAGCCCAACCGCTTCTGGGTGCGGATTTTTTGCGAGCTCACAGCCTGCTGGTTGACCTGCCCAGGAAGAGACTGGTACACGCCCAGACCTTTCAGACGTTCTCCCTGGGCGCGGCCCAGTTGCCAGCCCCTCACCTCGGCTCCATCACGCTGTCCGACAACGACTTCACCAGGGTCCTGGCGGAGTTCCCATCGGTTCTGGCACCGCAGTTCACAGCAGCCATGCCCAGGCACGGCGTACAGCACCACATCCCGACACAGGGACCACCCCTCCATGCCCGTGCTCGGCGGCTTCCCCCGGACAAGCTCCGACTGGCGAAGGAGGAGTTCCAGAGAATGGAGGAATTGGGGATCATCCGGCGGTCCGACAGCCCCTGGGCTTCCCCCCTGCACATGGTGCCCAAAGCGACGGGGGGCTGGAGACCGTGCGGCGACTACCGCAGGCTGAACGAGGCTACCACACCGGACCGCTACCCTGTGCCGCACATTCAGGACTTTGCGGCAAACCTGCACGGCGCCCGGATCTTCTCCAAGGTCGACCTTGTCCGAGGGTACCATCAAATCCCGATGCATCCTGACGACGTCCCCAAGACGGCTCTCATCACCCCGTTTGGCCTCTTCGAGTTCCTCCGCATGCCGTTCGGCCTGAAGAATGCCGCACAGACGTTCCAGCGGTTAATGGACGCGGTGGGACGGGACCTGGACTTCGCGTTCATCTATTTGGATGACATCCTCATAGCCAGCGGCAGTCGTCAGGAGCATCTGTCCCACCTCCGTCAACTCTGCGCCCGACTGAGTGAGTACGGTCTTACAATCAACCCTGCCAAATGCCAGTTCGGACTTGATACCATTGACTTCCTGGGCCACAGGATTACTAAAGACGGGGCAACCCCTCTGCCCGCTAAGGTAGATGCGGTCCGCCACTTCCCCCGACCCACCACGGTCAAAGGCCTTCAGGAATTCGTAGGTATGGTCAATTTCTACCGCCGCTTCCTCCCTTCAGCTGCCCGGATCATGCGCCCCCTGTTCGCCCTGATGTCGGGTCCGAGCAAGGACATTACCTGGGACGAGGAGTCCGCCGCCGCTTTCGTTCAAACGAAGGAAGCTTTGGCTGACGCCGCAATGCTAGTACATCCCAGAATGGACACCCCTACCGCCCTCACAGTGGACGCATCAAACACGGCAGTCGGTGGGGTGCTGGAGCAGCTCATCGCAGGTCGCTGGCAACCCCTGGCGTTTTTCAGCAAACACCTGCGGCCACCCGAGCTCAAGTACAGTGCTTTTGACCGGGAACTGTTGGCGCTCTACCTGGCAATCCGGCATTTCAGGTACTTCCTAGAAGGTCGGCCCTTCACCGCGTTCACGGACCACAAACCGCTTACCTTTGCGTTTACGAAAGCATCCGACCCCTGGTCATCCCGCCAGCAACGCCACCTGTCCTACATCTCTGAATACACAACGGATGTCCGGCACGTCTCGGGTAAGGACAATGTCGTGGCGGATGCGCTCTCTCGCCCTACCGTTCATGCCCTTTCCCAAGGGGTAGACTTTGAGGCACTGGCAGAGGCACAGCAGGTAGATGAGGAGATTCCGAGTTACAGGACTGCAGTCTCTGGTTTGCAGCTCCAGGACCTCCCCGTGGGCCCAGGTGAGAGGACCCTACTCTGTGACGTCGCCACCAACCAGCCCCGTCCGGTCGTCCCCGCAGCCTGGCGGCGACGTGTTTTCGACTCCATTCATAACTTGGCGCATCCCTCCATCCGGACAACTGTCCGGATGGTTTCCAGCAGGTTCGTTTGGCACGGACTCCGCAAACAGGTCAGTGAATGGGCCAGGACGTGCATGCACTGCCAGACGGCCAAGGTTCAGCGGCACACCAAAGCCCCACCGCAGCAGTTCCATCCCGCCCACCGGCGTTTCGACCACATTCATGTGGATATCGTGGGCCCCCTGCCAGTGTCGCGCGGAGCGCGTTACCTCCTGACTATCGTGGACCGGTTCACAAGATGGCCAGAGGCGGTCCCGCTCACCGACACCACCTCCGAATCTTGCGCCCGAGCCCTGATCGCCACCCGGATATCCCGCTTTGGTGTACCAGCCCACATTACCTCCGACAGAGGCGCCCAGTTCACCTCCAGCCTGTGGTCAGCTATGGCCAGCCTTTTGGGGACTCAGCTGCACCACACCACTGCCTACCACCCACAGTCGAACGGGCTAGTGGAGCGTTTCCACCGTCACCTGAAGTCGGCCCTCATGGCCCGCCTGCGAGGAGCCAACTGGGCGGACGAGCTTCCCTGGGTCCTTCTCGGCATCCGCACAGCGCCCAAGGACGACCTGCACGCCTCGTCGGCCGAGTTGGTATACGGCACGCCCCTGGCCGTCCCCGGGGAGTTCCTACCAGCCCCGAGGGGGCAAGAGGAAGAACCCGCTGCAGTCCTGGGCAGACTTCGCGAGAAGCTCGGTAACCTGGCCCCCATACCCACTTCACAGCATGGGCGGCACCCGACCTGCGTACCCAAAGATCTACGGAACTGTAAGTTTGTGTTTGTACGAAGGGGCGGGCATCGGCCACCGCTGCAGCGGCCATACGAGGGGCCGTTTACGGTGCTCCGGAACAACGGGTCCACGTTCGTGCTGGACGTTGGGGGGAAGGAGGAGGTTTTCACGGTGGACCGCCTCAAGCCGGCCCATGTGGACCTGGCGCAACCGGCCGAGTTTCCGGCGCCTCGGCGCAGAGGCCGACCTCCCAAGCAGGTTCTGGCCCAGGCTGTGGACATTGGGGGGTGTATCGCCGGTTCTGGGGGGGGGTTATGTGGCGGCTCATTTCCTAGCGTATGCGAACCGACTCACAATTAGATAGCCTACGGGGGTTTGCGAGCACAGAGCTTTGGAGCCTCTTCGCCATGGGGGGCCGGTTGACAGAGGCTTAAAAGTGAGGCTGAAGTTTTCGAATAAAGTTTTTCCTTCGACTGCAGTTACCGACTCCGTGTCGTAATTTTAGCGCTGTTTGTAGCACACCGCTACAGTATGTCACCAAATAGTGCCATGAGATCCATTTACTTTCAGGCATTCACAGCAGATCAAAGAAGTACAATAAGTTCAATGAAAAACTACAAAGACAGACAAGCAATTAATGTGCAAAAGACAAACTGTATAAATACAAAAAGAAACAAATAATAAATAAATAATACAGAGAACCTGAATTGTAGACTCTTTATAAGCAAGTCCATAGGATGTGTTCAATTAAATGTTCGGTGTTGTGGTGAGTGAAGATGTCCACACTGATTTAGGAGCATGATGGTTGAAGGGTCAGAATCACAATCAGGTTTAATATCCTCAGAGATACTGACACCCTGGAAGTTGAAACTGCTCACTCTTTCCATTTCTGATCCTTCTATGAGGACTGGTGTATGTTACCATTTCTGAAGTCCACAATCAGCTCTTGAGTTTTAATAACACCAAGTGCAAGGTTGTTGTTGTGGCACCACTCAACTAGTGGATACATCTCACTCCTTTATGCCTTCTCGTCACTATCTGAAATTCTGTCAACAATAGTTGTGCCATCAGCAAATTTATATATGGCATTTGAGCTGAGCCTATCCATACAATCAAAGGTTTAGAGAGAGTAGAGCGATGGGCCAAACACATATCCTTGAGGTTCGCCAGTGTTGATTCTCAGCGAGGTGGAGATGTTATTTCTGATCCATACAGATTGGGTTTTTCTGGTTAGGAAGTCGAGAATCCAGTTGCCGGAGGAGGTACAGAGACCCAGGTTTTGGTGCTTTTCATTCAGAACTGTGGGAATGAATAAAATGGTTCTTAAACCTGGTGGTTTGGGATCCAAGGCTCCTGCAACTTCTTCCTTATGGTAGCAGTGAGAAGAGAGCATGGCCTCGATGGTGGGGTTCTTGATAATAGCTGCTGCTTTCTTGTTGCAGTGCTCTTTGTAGGTGTGCTCGATGGTGGGGAGAGCTTTACCTGCAATAAATTGGGCTGTATCCACCACTTTTTGTAGGCTTTTCTGTTCTTGGGTACTGATATTTCCATAGCAGGCTGTGATGAAACCAATCAGGATACACTCTGTAGTGTATCCGTAGAAGTTCCTCTGTCTACAAATTTGCTCCTATTGGGATCTACTTACTATTAGGATGCCTATAATATAATCCCATTCACATGGTCATCCTTTTCTTATTCCACCCAGAAAGCATCAATAGACAAACACTCCAGTCTGTCCTGTCTGGGTACTGCTGTATCATTTTCCCTCACTAGTAATGCCACCCCTCTCCTTTTATACCTCCCACTTTATCATGTCTAAAATGGAAACACAAAACACTGAGCTGACAATCCTGCCCCTCCTGAAACAAAGTTTCACTAATGACTACAATACAATGACTGCAGGTGCTAATCCATACTCTAAACTCATTTGCCTTCCGACAATACTCCACGCCTTGAAATAGATGCAACACCCATTTGTCCCACCTTATTGTTAAGCAAAGTCCCAGTCTTTCCAGGACCTTCAGCTGTTTAGGGAAAGTTTAGACTGATCAAGGTCACAGAGGCATGGAATTTGATTTCATCAATCATATTCACATAATGTTTTTCCCATGGAAACAAGTGTTTTACACCTGTAACATTCTTAATACCAAACCTTGATGTTTTCTAATTTTAATGTAGAAATATCTGAAAACAGCTTAATCTAATTTCACAAGCATCACAAGAAAGTCTATCCCCCAAAATAAGCTGTTTACAAATATACAAATACAAAGCAAGGTTATGGAATCTTTAAATTACTTCAAGGCAGTTCAGAAGGAAAATCATGATGCAAGTGTAGAGGCAATCCCCTTTCCTCCAAAACGTTGTGTATACTGAGAGGCAGCTTTATAAAAGCCACAAACTTTGTACATCTACAAAATTATGTCCAATATCTGAGATACTATATTTCAATATTTTACAAATCAGAATCACAATCAGGTTTATTATCACCGGCATGTGACGTGGAATTTGTTAACTTAGCAGCTGCAGTTCAATGCAATACATAATCTAGAAGAGAATAAATAAAATAAAAATAACAAAAAGTAAACAAGTATATCAATTACTCTATACGTATATTGAATAGGTTAAAAAAACATACAAGAACAGCAATATTGTATATTAAAAAAGTGAGGTAGTGTCCAAGGATTCAATGCCCATTTAAAAAGGGAAGAAGCTGTTCCTGAATCGCTGAGTGTATGCCTTCAGGCTTCTGTACCTCCTACCCGATGGTAACAGTGAGAAAAGGGTATGCCCTAGGTGCTGGAGGTCCTTTATAATGGACACTGCCTTTCTGAGACACCACTCCCTGAAGGTGTCCTGGATACTTAGTAGGCTAGTACCCAAGATGGAGCTGACTAGATTTACCACCTTCTGCAGCTTCTTTCAGTCCTGTGCTGTAGCCAACCCCCCCACCCCCATACCAGACAGTGATGCAGCCTGTCAGAATGCTCTCCATTGTACAACTATAGAACCATAGAAATTAATATACCATCTGTTCAATCCTGAGAGATTTTAAAATAAAACTTGTACTGTTATGTCTGAAAAAATCTGTGAAAGAATATGAAGGAACAGATTTATAATCTTTAACTTGTCCCCTGAACAAATAACTTCGGAATGTGAACAATGCACAGGCAGAATGAAAAAAAAATCAAGATTCCCAGTAAAGATAGGAAGCTTTCTCGGAAATGATGCTGTTGTAAGGATGTTAAGTATATAGAGAGCATGAGAAATTCTGCAGATGCTAGAAATCCAAAGCAACACACACCCAAAGTGCTGCAGGAACTCAGCAGGCCAGGCAGCATCTATAGAAATGAATAAAAAGACGCCATTTCACGCTGGACCTGTTCTCAGGACTAGCCTTTCCCACTACCCTTTCTCCACTGCTTTTAGGAACTCACTGATTTGCTGCTTTCTTTAAAAATGTACAAATAAAACAGACCATTAGTCATATTCACAATAGTTGCAAAAGCAAACACAAGGAAATCTGCAGATGCTGGAAATTCAAGCAACAGACACAAAATGCTGGTGGAACACAGCAGCCCAGGCAGCATCTATAGGGAGAAGCACTGTCAACATTTCGGGCCGAGACCCTTCGTCAGGACTTGGTATGGGCTGACAAAGTGCAACTTGATATCAGTGTCACTCAAGTGTCAAACAATAACAATTTCCAACAAGACAGAATCTAGTCACGTATCCTTGATATTCAATTGTATTACTTTTACTGTGCCCCCACCACCACCATTATACGGATCCCCACTGAGTAGTAACTCAATTTAACCAGTCACGTAAACATTATTTATGAGGAGTAAAATTGGAGTTGGTGATTTTGCTGCAAGTAATTCTACCGCTAACAATCAAAACACTTTTCCTCCTATTACATAATGTAAAGCATGATCATGTACCTTGCCAACGCCTGGATAAGTTCAACTCAAACAACACTGTAAACTTGAGTTGCATTTTCGCAGTGAACCCTGACCAAACAATAGAGCTTCCAGAATTTTTGCTTTTAGAATCTAACATTAATTAGTTTACATAAGTGAAATGAATTGGTTTAATCTCTGGTAAATCACATACAAACCCTATATTTACTATTATAATGATGACAAAACAATCACTTTCATTACACTGCAAAATTGTCAGAAAATCTGGCACCAACAGATGAGTAAATGTATGTGGAAATCGAGAAGCTGTTGTTACCTTTATCCTTTTCCACAAAATGTGCTGCATTAGTGTGAATCCCTACTACTAAAGCATTATTCATTTTATAAAACTGCTTAACATGCTAACCATTACTTAATTATATAAACATGAATTAGCTTGCTATATTATATACAAATAAACTAGCTTGTTATACTATATAGAACTACCCTTCCGGTGCAGAAAAATGAGTATTGAATCTCAATTGCAATGCAGATTTCAAAATTCCACAACTGCTTAAAATAATGAGTTACTTCTTTCTTTTGCAAACACGAGGAAATCTGCAGATGCTGGAAATTCAAGCAACACACACAAAATGCTGGTGGAACACAGCAGGCCAGGCAGCATCTATAGGAAGAATGTACTTCTTCCTATAGATGCTGCCTGGCCTGCAGTGTTCCACCAGCATTTTGTGTGTGTTACTTCTTTCTTTTTCATACTTATGATATCTCAACTTCCACTGTAACCTTACTTGACTATTTTCTATTTGCTTTGGAGGGTGAGACATTTTCCACTTGAGTGGCAATCATTTTCTGATGAAACTTGAATGTTAGTGGCCAAATTTATTTGAAATCAGCAATAACAGCCTTTCCTTCCCTGCAGAAGTGCTAAGTCACAGTCATGTACTCCAAGGAGGAATCAGAATCACAGAACCATAAAAAAATATGGTATAGAAGAATGCTATTTGGTTCATTCCATCTTCATTTTGAACAAATTAACTATCTTTAGCCTACCTTGCAGCACTAGGTAATAAGTCAAAGCAATGCAAGTACTGGACATAGTGTTCATGATGCTTTTGTAAAGTTGCAGCAAGTTTTTCTTTGTGCCTATACCTTACCATACTAGTACGCATGACAATAAACTCAACTTGACTTAATTTCTGTCTGCACTGTCCTTGCAGGCAGTGAGATCTAGAAACCATCTGGATGTAAATAAAGTTCATCATCTCCAACTTTGTTCTTTAAATACACTCTTGGTTTTTGACCAATCTGCTACAGGAAACACGTCTCTTCTACTTTGTCTAACACAGATACTAATAAATTTTATTAACTTAATTTAAGACTACCCCCATCTCATAGCTTCTTGTCAGTACCTCCAATTGAACTTTGCCTTTTGTGTGTTTTCCCCTAAGCCATCAGTCTGTGGTTTTTTATTGCCATGTTCTCCTGTTCCCATGCCTGCTCTACTCCAGCCCCTGTATTACTGAGTACTCCGCCTCTCACCTGTTTCTCATTATTACCTGTTTGCTGCCACTTCTGTCTCGTTGTGCTCCACCTATCATCTGCCTCTCTGTTTATTGTTCAGCGTATTTTAGTCCTGTGTTTTCTGCTTTTTGTTGCTAGATTGTGCATTTCTATCTGAATATTGACTCTACCTGCTTCTGGTTTTTGGATTTCTCTGGATGTTTTGATCTCTGCCTAAACTTTGATTACTTGATTTGCACCTCAGGATTTGTTACTCAATTAATATTACTGTGTGCACAGCACTGGGTCTGTGATTGCATCCCTGCTCCAGTACCTTAACAATACAATCTGACCAGAATGGATCTAGTAGACCATGGTCATTTGAGAGCTGCCCTGGAACAACAGGGAATGATGCTGGGGAGACACCAGAACCAGCTGGACTCTGTGTTCAGGGCAGTAGAGTTGTTTTCTGCCAATGTAGCCAACCTTGTAGCCCAGAGTCAGTCATTCCAGTTGTCCCAAAGGGCCCATCAACATTCTGCGACTGCATCTTCTGCCCTGCCCTCTGCATCCTCGCATGCTCCTCTGTTCAAAAGCCCTGCCTGTCTCCTTCAGAAAAGTACTCAGGTGAGCCCGGTACCTGCTGCTCTTCTCTTTCCCAGTGTGTGCTCATTTTTGAATTGCAACCAACAACATTTCTGACTGACTAAGCTAAGGTGGCCTATATCATCACTTAACTGTTTGGTCGGGTCAGAGAATGGGGATCAGTTGTCTGGGAGGCAGGCTCACCTTTCTGCATCAGTTTTCAGTTATTTTCTAAGGACATGAGAAAAGTGCTTTAAACATGGGATTGAGGCTGCCTGAGAAATGCTGCACATGCACCGGGGTGCCATAGAGTTCCGGACCTTAGTCACCTCCAGTGGCTGGAACTCAGAGGCACAGTATGACACCTTTCTGAATAGCCTCTCTGAAGACAAAGTTGAGCTGGTTACCCAGGTCCTTTGAAACCCTGGTGGATTTGTCCATCTGTATTGATGTTCGCCTTCAGCAGTGCTGCAGAGGGAGGGGTTCCAGAGGGTCCCTGGGGACACCGGGTGAGTTCCAAGCTCCTCGTCAGTCTACATTGCCCTGCCATTTTCCCCCATCTATAATTCCTGTTCCAGAGCCCAAAGCTATGAAGGTTGATTGTGACTGTACCTGCCTGAAGCCAACTGAAAGATGAAGCAGAATCAGCACCTGTTCCTGTCTGTACTGTGGCCAATGAGACCACTTCATTTCCACCTGCCCAGCAAAAGCCAAGCACTCCACAGTAGGACAAGGAGTGCTGGGGAGTGTGACCCCTGTCCAGCTCTCCTCAACGCCACTCACACTCATACTTGCTTCGCTGGAGTGGGGTGTCCAACTGTGAACAGTCTCCATCTTGGTCGATCCTGCTGCAGAGGGGTATTTTATCGAGCCTGGATTGGCTGCCCAGTGGGGATTACCCATGCCTGCTCTCCAGTCATCACTGATGGCCAACACCTTGAACGGTCAAACTGGCTAACATCACCCAAGTCATGGCCCTGGTGAGTCTGTTCATCCAGTAACCATCATGAACAGTTAACCCTTTATAACTGACTCTCCTCAAGCTCCCTTTGTTCTGGGCCATCCCTGGTTAGTTAAACACAACCCCTGCACTGACTGGCTCAGTCACAAGATTGTAGGCTGTAGCCCATTCTGTCTCTCCTACTGCCTCCACCATGCTCAGATCCCCCCGAGGAATTTCTGGACCTTGGTGCCATCCCTCCTGAATACATAGATGTCAAGGATGTGTTCAGCAAGTCCCTACCACCTCATCATCCACATGATTGTGCCATTGACCTCTTGCCTGGCACATCTCCCCTAAGAGGCTGCTTGTATTCCCTGTCTGTACCTGAAACCAAAGCCATGAGTAACTAATTCAAGAGTCTCTGGCTGCAGGTGTCATCAAGCCATCTTCCTCCCCTGCTGGTGCCAGTCCTTTCTTCATTGAAAAGAAGGACGGCTCCTTACGTCCATGCAATGATTACTGGGGACTGAATGAAGTCACTGTTTTGCCCTTTTCTGCTCATGACCTTGGCATTTCAACTAGTGCAAGGAGCCTTAGTTTTCACCAAGCTTGATCTCTGTAATCTTGTTTGCATCTGCGAAGGGGACAAATGGAAGACTGCCTCACGACACCACCTCTGGTCATTATGAGTATCTGGTTTTGCCATTTGGGCTCACCATTGCCCCCGCCGTCTTCCAAGCCCTGGAGAATGATGTTCTCGGGGACAATGCTGAACCAATTTGTTTTTGTGTATACCTGATATTTGATTTTAATTTTGCTGACTGTGCTCCATCTATCATCCGCCAGTACTAGGTCTGCGATTGGATCCCTGCTCCAGCACCTTGACACTTTTGTTCAAAAAAAACAGCCCATGCTTTTCCAAACTTTCGTCACAGCTGCCCCCCAAACCTTTGGCACTACTCCCAAGAGTCAGGAATGATTGAAACATATTGAACAGAGCCTCTGCTCCTTTTTACAGCTTATCATACATTGATATAGGTTTATTTACTTTTAAAGACATGAAAGTTGATAAACACTTAATTAAACCTTTAATACATCCTCTCTTGCTATGTCTATCCCAATTAAATATTTCTCTTCAGTAATGAAAACTGATGCCTCCATGCCCTGGAATGGGATGTGCATGTCTCTCATGTCATATTCCACAACATGGGAAGCATCTAGGAATACTCACATTAGTATACTGTATGTTTGAGGCTTTCAGCAGATTCTGCCTGCAGTGGATACTTGCTTATTTCTCAATAATCAGGATATTAAATCGTCTTCTGATTTCTTTACATTGTTATACTTCATTTCTCTTGAACGGGGTGAAAAATCATTATTGAAATGATTGCAGTTTTAAAATAATCTTCCTCTTCTAAGGACATACTGACATGGGTCTGCTGTCCTGAAAGCCCAGTATAGCACTGCTCTCTTGAAAATTAGCAGTCTGCCCCCAATTATCCCATGAGCAGTTAAATTTCACTATAGGTTTACCAATCATGAAAGGAATTGAACTTTTGTTAATGTACCTGGTATTTAAAAATCATGCAGGGACTTCTACTCCTTGATTGTATACCATGACTGTGTGATCAAATACTGTGCAAAGCTGATCTTCACCAATGGCACCACTGTTAAATGGATCAGCAAACCAGAGGGAATACAAGAAAAAGATCTCAAACCATGTGTCACAGTAACAGCACAATAATCCTCAACATCAGCAAAATGAAAGAAATTATGTCATTGCCCTTAGGAAACAGGGGGTGGTTGATCACAACCCTATCCTCATTGATGGAGCAGCTGTCGAGATGGTCAATAGATTCAAGTTCCAAGGCATCCATATCCATATCACCAGCAACCTCTCCTAGTCCCTCCATTCTGATGCAGTAATAAAAAAACACATCAATCTACTAAGACATTTGAGAATATCTAGATTTTCCACAAGTATTTTCTCAAACTTCCACAGATACTCTATAGACAGTAAACTGGCAGATTATATTCCATCCTAGTAAAGCAACTGCTTTGCATCAAAACCACAGTGTGTATGTTAAACACAATTGTACAATGTCCTGTGTATGTTACTCAAAATAGCTTCTTTGGTTTGTTAAGAGCAGGAATGCTTCTTTGTCAGATAAGTGTTTCTCTCGCCATTGTTTTGCTTTAGAATGGCTGATATGGTAATTGTATTCATTTGTTAATCAATGGGGAATGTTATTGTGTCTTGTGATGCTGGGAACTTGGGGGGGGGGTTTTCGCGGGTTTTTTGGTGTGAGGGAGGCCGAGGAAGACGCCGAGGAAGGTGGACGTGTGCTGGACTGCTCGGAAGACAACCGGGGTGGTCCCAGGTGTGACGGCCGGATATAACGATATAACCATATAACAATCACAGCACGGAAACAGGCCATCTTGGCCCTCCTAGTCCGTGCCGAACCCTTAATCTCACCTAGTCCCACCTACCCGCACTCAGCCCATAACCCTCCACTCCTTTCCTGTCCATATACCTATCCAATTTTACCTTAAATGACACAACTGAACTGGCCTCTACTACTTCTACAGGAAGCTCATTCCACACAGCTATCACTCTTTGAGTAAAGAAATACCCCCTCGTGTTTCCCTTAAACTTCTGCCCCCTAACTCTCAAATCATGTCCTCTAGTTTGAATCTCCCCTACTCTCAATGGAAACAGCCTTTTCACGTCAACTCTATCTATCCCTCTCAAAATTTTAAATACCTCGATCAAATCCCCCCTCAACCTTCTACGCTCCAATGAATAGAGACCTAACTTGTTCAACCTTTCTCTGTAACTTAATTGCTGAAACCCAGGTAACATCCTAGTAAATTGTCTCTGCACTCTCTCTAATTTATTGATATCTTTCCTATAATTCGGTGACCAGAACTGCACACAATATTCCAAATTTGGCCTTACCAATGCCTTGTACAACTTTAGCATTACATCCCAACTTCTGTACTCAATGCTTTGATTTATAAAGGCCAGCGTTCCAAAAGCCCTCTTCACCACCCTTTCTACATGAGACTCCACTTTCAGGGAACTATGCACAGTTATTCCTAGATCTCTCTGTTCCTCTGCATTCCTCAATGCCCTACCATTTACTCTGTATGTTCTATTTGGATTATTCCTGCCAAAATGTAGAACCTCACACTTCTCAGCATTAAACTCCATCTGCCAAGGTTCAGCCCGTTCTTCTATCCGGCATAAATCTCCCTACAAGCTTTGAAAATCCACCTCATTATCCACAACACCTCCTACCTTAGTATCATCGGCATACTTACTAATCCAATTTACCACCCCATCATCCAGATCATTTATGTATATTACAAACAACATTGGGCCCAAAACAGATCCCTGAGGCACCCCGCTAGTCAGTGGCCTCCATCCCGATAAACAATTATCCACCAGTACTCTCTGGCATCTCCCATCTAGCCACTGTTGAATCCATTTTATTACTCCAGCATTAATACCTAATGACTGAACCTTCTTAACTAACCTTCCATGTGGAACTTTGTCAAAGGCTTTGCTGAAGTCCATATAGACTACATCCACTGCCTTACCCTCGTCAACATTCCTCGTAACTTCTTCAAAAAATTCAATAAGGTTTGTCAAACATGACCTTCCACGCACAAATCCATGCTGGCTACTTCTAATCAGATCCCGTCTATCCAGATAATTATAAATACTATTTCTAAGAATACTTTCCATTAATTTACCCACCACTGATGTCAAACTGACAGGTCTATAATTGCTAGGCTTCCTTCTAGAACCTTTTTTAAACAATGGAACCACATGAGCAATACGCCAATCCTCCGGCACAATCCCCGTTTCTAATGACATATTAAAGATCTCCGTCAGAGCTCCTGCTATTTCTACACAAACTTCCCTCAAGGTCCTGGGGAATATCCTGTCAGGACCCGGAGATTTATCCACTTTTAAATTTCTTAAGAGCGCTAGTACCTCCACCTCTTTAATTGTCATAGGTTCCATAACTTCCTTACTTGTTTCCCACACCTTAGACAATTCAATATCCTTCTCCTTAGTGAATACCGAAGAGAAGAAATCATTCAAAATCTCTCCCATCTCCTTCGGTTCCACACATAGCTGACCACTCTGATTCGCTAAGGGGCCAATTTTATCCCTCACTATCCTCTTGCTTTTAATATAACTGTAGAAACCTTTCGGATTTACTTTCACCTTATTTGCCAAACCAACCTCGTATCTTCTTTTAGCTTTTCTAATCTCTTTCTTAAGATTCCTTTTACATTCTTTATATTCCTCGAGCAATTCCTTTACTCCATGCTGCCTATATCTATTGTAGACATCCCTCTTTTTCTGAACCAAATTTCTAATATCCCTTGAAAACCATGGTGCTTTCAAACCTTTAACCTTTCCTTTCAACCTAACAGGAACATAAAGATTCTGTACCCTCATAATTTCACCCTTAAATGACCTCCATTTCTCTATTACATCCTTCCCATAAAACAACTTGACCCAATCCACTCTCTCTAAAGCCCTTCGCATCCCCTCAAAGTTAGCCTTTCTCCAATCAAAAATCTCAACTCTAGGTCCAGTCCTGTCCTTCTCCATAATTATATTGAAGCTAATGCTATTGTGATCACTGGACCCGAAGTGCTCCCCAACACATACATCTGTCAGCTGACCTATCGCATTCCCTAACAGGAGATCCAACACTGCCCCATCTCTAGTCGGTACTTCTATGTATTGTTGCAAAAAACTATCCTGCACACATTTCACAAACTCTAAACCATCCAGCCCTTTTACAGAATGAGCTTCCCAGTCTACGTGTGGAAAATTAAAATCTCCCACAATCACCACCTTGTGTTTACTACAAATATCTGCTATCTCCTTACACATTTGCTCTTCCAACTCACGCGCCCCATTAGGTGGCCTATAATACACTCCTATCAGTGTTACTGCACCTTTCCCATTCTTCAATTCCACCCAAATGGCCACCCTAGAGGAGCTCTCTAATCTATCCTTCCAAAGCACCGCCATAAGATTTTCTCGGACAAGCAATGCAACACCTCCTCCTCTGGCCCCTCCTACTCTATCACACCTGAAGCAACTAAATCCAGGAATATTTAGTTGCCAATCACACCCTTCCTGCAACCATGTTTCACTAATAGCTACAACATCATAATTCCAGGTATCAATCCACGCTTTAAGCTCATCCACCTTTCTTACAATGCTCCTAGTATTAAAATAGATACATTTAAGATACTCTCCATCTTCTCCTCTCTTTCCATCCCTAACAATGCATTCAAATTTATTATCCTTTTCTTTCTTCTCCCCTACATCTTCGGGCTGAGCGCATCCCTTCTCCATCACCTGCCTTTCCTCCCTCACACACTATCTATTTACTTGCTCCACTGGTGAACTAACCTCCTCTCCCATAGTCTCCTCAAATAGTCTCCCGCCTCCCCCATCTTACTAGTTTAAAGTCCGCCCTGTAGCCCTAGCTAACCTCCCCGCTAGGATATTGGTCTCCCCACGATTCAAGTGTAACCCGTCCTTCTTGAACAGGTCACTCCTGCCCCAGAAGAGGTCCCAATGATCCAGAAACTTGAATCCCTGCCCCCTGTTCCAATCCCACAGCCACGCATTCATCCTCCACCTAATTCTATTCCTACTCTCACTGTCGCGTGGCACAGGCAGTAATCCCGAGATTACTACCTTTGCGGTCCTTCTTCTTAACTGCCTTCCTAACTCCCTATACTCTCGTTTCAGGACCTCTTCCCCTTTCCTTCCTATGTCATTGGTACCTACATGTACCCACGACCTCTGGCTCTTCACCCTCCCACTTCAGGATATCTTGGACGCGATCAGCAACGTCCCGAACCCTGGCACCAGGGAGGCAAATTACCATCCGGGACTCCCGGTCACCTCCACAGAAACGCCTGTCTGAGCCCCTGACTATTGAGTCCCCTATTACTATGGACCTCTTTCTTCTAACCCTACCCTTCTGAGCTACAGGGCTGTCCTCTGTGCCAGAGGCTCGGCCACTGTCACTCCCACCAGGTAGGCTGTCCCCCCCAACAGTACTCAAACATGAGTACTTATTGTCAAGGGGTACAGCCGCTGGGGTACTCTCTAGTACCTGCCTCTTCCCCTTCCTGACTGTAACCCACCTATCTGCCTCCCAAATGGGTCAATTGGTTCGTTGATTGAGCTCCAACGAGTGCATGAAACAGACTGAACCTTGATAAGTTGGCGCCTTTTGTTTTTTTCCTTATATATATATGTATTGCCTACTACTCTTTTAATTTTAGTAAACTCTTTAAAGTGTATTTTATAATGGTATTTGTTGTGGGTTTGATACTGTTGGCGGGCGCGAGGCATAAACTCGATTCTCACAGCACCTGCATATACGGGAGGTGGGTTGGTGAGTTGCTGGAACTCCGTTTCCCCTAGACATATACCACCAGCCTTTTGGGTAAGTGTTACACAATTAAGGCACAACATATCCTGATTGTAGTCTTTAAGGAGGGGAAGTCAGATGACTTACTGTCCATCCTTATTGAAGGGTTTGTGGTAGAAAGCAGGAGCAGCTTCAAGTTCCTGGGTGTCAGTATCTCAGAGGATGTATCTTGGACCCAGCCATGTTGAGGCACAGCAGTGTCTCTATTTTTTTATGCCATGGACTCCTACTATTAACCGGGTTGGGAACCCTGGTTTATGGAGATCTGGCATGTCATCAAACATTTTAGCAAACTGTTACCAATGTATAGTGTAAAACATTCTGACTGGTATCCTGGCCTGGTCTGAGAATTCTAATGCATTGGAACATACAGGCCATCAACAGTAGTGGACTCAGCCATTTCTTTCATGGGTATAGCTCTCCCCACTGAGGGCACTGACAAGTGTAATGTCTCAGGAAGGCAATATCCATCATGAAGGATCCCACCATCTGAGCTATGCCTGCTCCTCACTGCTGCCATTAGAGAGGTTTGCCGAGGTTGAACACCCAATCTGAAGATTCAACTACAACTTCTGACCCCCTACTATTAAGTTTTGAACTGGCTTGAAAAACGGTAATTGTCCCTTGGATTTTATTTCCTTCAAATTTCACTAATGTCATTAAGTCTTTTTTTGTTATGTAATGCAAGTTGTACATAAAAATGCTAATTTAGGTTTATATATTTTATCTTTGTATTTTCTGAAATATACTGTATGCTGCTCAAAAAGCTAACTCTCTGTGCTTAACTTTACCCTGTGCATGTATCCCCATGACAATACACTTGAACTTGATCTGTCCAACAAGTCCATTTTCTGTATGTTGCATCAGGAAAACTAACGGTACCATCAAGGATGCCTGCCAACTTGGCCATTCCCTTTTCTCTATTCTATCTTCTAAGCAGGGGTTCCCAATCTGGGGTCCACAGACCCCTTGAAAATGGTATTGATCCATGGCATAAAAAAGGTTGGGAACCCTGTTCCAGAAGAAGATACAGAAGCTTGAAAGCCTTGATGACCAGACTCAAGAACAGCTTCTTGCCCACTGCTAACAGACTTCTAAACAAATCACCTCTTTCACAACCCCTTCCCAGTGGTACTGCTATGTTCTTAAACACTTCATTCCATCTCTTCTATTACCATCACTTCAACATCTCTTGTTATTTTACCTGAGCTGGCACAACTATACTTTGTATCATTTGGTTGTTTTTGCATGCATCACTGCATTTATTTTTGTAGTATTTATTATTACTATATATACATTTTCTCTGTGTGTATCACAAGTAAGGAACTTCACTGCATCTTGGTTTATATGACAATAAGCTAATCTGATAACAGTGAAATATGCTATTAAATAATGTTTGCTGTCAAAAGATCTTCAGGGAAGAGAACTGATGTGCAGTAGGTAAAGATGTGTGGGACACTTTGGTCAAAGCAGCAGAGAACCAGAGAATTTTTTAAATGGTAATTTAAATTTTAAATAAACATAAAACCTTAAAAACAACAAGGAAACAATTAAAACATTTGAATCAACTTATTGAAGGAAATGGTGGGGTAGGCAACTGTGGCTGACAAGGAAAGTTAAGGACTGCATAAAAGCCAAGGAAAGGGCATATATGGCAGCAAAAGTGAGTGAGAAGATGGATGATTGAGAAGCTTTTAAAATTCAATGAAAGGCAACTGAAAAAGCTGTAAGAAGGGAAAAGATGAAATATGAGAGCAAACTAGCAAATAATATAAAGCAGGAAACCAAAAATTCTTCCAGTTATATAAAGAGTGAAAGGAAGGTGAGAATTGATATTGGACCATTGGAAAATGATGCTGGTGAGGTAGTAATGAAGGACAAAGAAATGACAAATGAAAGGAATGGTACTTTCACCGTGGAAGACACTAGTGATGTGCCAGAGGTCCGTGAGTGTCAGGGAGCAGGGGTGAGTGCATTACTATTACAAAGGAAAAAGTGCTAGGTAAACTGAAAGGTCTTAATGTGGATGAGACACCTGGACCACATGGACTACATCCCAGGGTCCCGAGAGAGGCTGCCGAAGAGATAATGGATGCCTTGATCATGATCTTTTAAGAACCATTTGATTCTGGCATAGCTCCGGAGGACTGAGATTTTGCAAATGCCACTCCACTATTTCAGAAGAGAGGAAGGCAAAAGAAATGAAATTATAGGCCATTTAGCTTAAACTTTGTGGTTGGGATAGTGTTGGATTATAAGGATGGATTTTCGAGGTACTTGGAGACTAAGGATAAAATAAGTAAAAGTCAGCATGGTTTCTGTAAAGGGAAATCTTGCCTGGCAAATCTGAGAGTTCTCCGAGGAAATAATAAGCAGGGTGAACAAAGGAGAAGCAGTGGATGCCATTTACTTGGATTTTCAGAAGGCATTAGTAAGCTGCCACACATGAGGCTGCTTAACAAGATAAAATCCTATGGCATTACAGGAAAGATACCAGTATGGATAGAGGAAAGGCTGACAGGCAGGAGGCAGCGAGTGGGAATAAAGGGTGCCTTTTCTGGTTGGCTGCCAGTGATCAGTGGTGTTCCTCAGGGGTCAGTATTGGAACCGCTACTTTTCACATTGTTTGTCAATGATTTGGATAGTGGAATTAATGGCTCTATGGCAAACTTTGCAGATGATATTAAAAAAGGTGAAGGAGTGGGTAGTGCTGAGGAAACAATGCAATTGGAAGAATGGGGAAAGAAGTGGCAGATAGAATGCAGTGTTTGGAAACGTATGATGTGAATTTTGGTAAAAAGGAACAATAGTCTAAATTGTCCAAACAATTATCTAAATGGGAAAAAGGTTCAAACATCAGAGGTGCAGAGGGACTTAGGAGTCCTTGTGCAAGACTCCCAGAAGGCTAACTTGCAGGTTGAGTCTGTGGTAAAGAAGGCGAATGCAATGTTAGCATTTATTTCAAGGGGAACAGAATATAAAAACAGGGAGATAATGCTGAGCCTTTATAAGACACTAGTCAGGTTGCACTTGGACTATTGTCAACAGTTTTGGGCCCCATTTCTCAGAAAGGATGTGTTGTCATTGGAGTGGAGAGAGCCCGGAGGAGGTTCACAAGGAATGAAGGGATTTGCATATGAGGAACGATTGACAGCTTTAGGCCTTTACTCACTAGAATTTAGAAGAATGAGGGAGGATCTCATTGAAACCTACTGAATGTGAAAGGACTGGATAGGTGGATGTGGTGATGATGTTCCCTATGTTGGGGGTATCCAGAACTAGAGAGCATAGCCTCAAAATTGTGGGGCAACCTTTTAGAACAGAGGTAAGGAGGAATTTTTTTTAGTCAGAGAGTAGTGAATCTGTGGAATGCTCTGCCACAGACTGCGGTGGAGGCCAAGTCTGTGGTTATATTTAAGGCAGAAATAGATAGTTTCCTGACTGGTCAGTACATCAAAAGATATGGTGAGAAGGCAGGTGTAAGGGTTGAGTGGGATACAGGATCAGCCATAATGGAATGACCGAGCAAGCTCAATGACCTAATACTGCTCCTATGTCTTATCATCTTAGGGAAATTAAATAAATTCTTCCCTGTAGCCAACTTTATCTGCTAAACTGAAAAGCCCACTGGACTTATACCAAGTTAATCTGGCACAGGTTCAACAGGCAGACTTTCCAACCCAAATACATTCAATGCAAAGGCTGAACATAGAATTGACAAGATTAGCTCAACATAGCAAAACTAATTGAATGGAAAGTAGCTGGGGATTATTAAGTCATTATCTTCTGTTTGTAAATTAATTAATAATTACAGTAATGATTTGTTCCTTTTTAAACAGTATTTAGTGAATGGTCTTCATTTATAAATATCCTCACAAAAAACAAATATTTTACTTAAGTAATAAATTCATTGCCTTGTAAAATTTTGTGTTAAGAATCTTTGCTTTTGACTACGAAGACACTGTCAAAATAGTGAAAAAAATCCTCTGACTGGATATTTGATCACTTTTCATTTGAAGTATTAACTCTGTGCTGCATGGTTACCAAATGCCTATGTGTTTTGCCGCAGTTTGTAGATGGTTTTAGATCATGATTCACATTGAAACTCGGCATGCGCATTTATTTTGTATAATTATTTCTTATTTATAACTATGCCTAACAATCACTGTTTAAATTTAGTGTACCTGCTGGCAACATTCCACTATTAAATCTTTATCAGGGCTCTAATTTCTGAACTAAACCCAAACCTTTAGATACTCTTACAATGTAAGAATCTACTGATCTCTGTCTTAAATACACCCAGCAAACAAGTCTCCACATACTTCTTATGTATATGATTCCAAAGGTTCATCTGCTCTGAATTGCTGAATCCTTATTTTGGGACTATGACCTCTGCTTCTGACACACTTGCCGGGGAAATATCAAGACTGTGTCTACCCTGTCAAGTCTTGCAAAAATTCTGTACTCTTCAATGAAATAACATCTTGTTCTTCTGAACTCTAGAAAATATGGGCTCAAGCTCCCCTTATACAATAAACCCACCATCCTGGGAGTTAACCCTAGGATCCTTCCTAGGGTGGGGAAACCAATCCTGTGCACAATATTCCAGATGTATTCTCGCTGGGACATGTTTCTACACTATATTCAAATCCTATTCAAATAAACACCAATATATGATTTACCTTCCTGAGTGTTTACTCCGTATGTGATTTAACTTAGAGTAATTTGTATACAAGGACCTCTGGTTCCTCCAATCATAAACACTTTTCAATCACTCACCATTTAAAAAATACTCTGGCTCTCTGCTCCTTTTACCAAAGTGGCCTCCACATCCTTTCTCTTCCCTGAAGATCTTTTAACAGATCTAAACAAATTAGTTAAGCCTTTCTCAGTGCACAAAGCTACATCAAAAGTATCCTCTTTTTTTAGTTGGTTCTACAACATACAGGTCTTCCCCAGCTTACAAACAACTCAACTTACCTACAGCCTCTATACACAAGGCCTTGAAAATGTATTCAACACCCACAAATATTTTCACATTTTACTGTCTCATTTTCTAAACGCAATATATTTTGAGGTAGGATTTTTCAGCTAAATACAAAACATTGTGCACCATGTCAAATCAAAAGAAAAATTCTGAAACTTGTCAATAATTTGCTAGAAATTAAAATCCAAAATTGTAGAGCTGAAAAAGTATTCATCCCTGTCTGGCACCCTGAATGGTGGTGAGACAGCACTTGGCGATGCTTAAACAGGTAAGTGCCAGGAGGGAGATCAGTGGGGAGGGACAAGTGGACAAGGGAATCATGTAAAAAGTAATCCCCCCAGAAAGTGGAGTTTGGAGAAGGGAAAAAAACAATCTTCCATCATCCTCTGCTTCTTACCATCAAGTCAATTGTGTACCCGATTAGCTAGCTTTTGCTGGATTGCATGTGATATAACTTGACATTCATATAAAGCTTTATCTATGTCACCTGGCTCCATGCACAGATGCCCTTAAAAGACTACTTTTTCCCTGGCTACACTCTTGCTCTTAATATAATAAAACTCCTTATGATGTTTCTTTATCTTGGCACTGCTTTGCCTCTTATTATTTTTTTAATTCCCCTTTACGTATTCTATACTCCTGAAAGGCCTCACCTGCTTTCAGTTATCTACATCTGCCATATGCCACTTGCTTTTTTAATCTAACCTGTGTCATCCGATATATCTGGACTTGCCTTCCTCACTCTTTACCCTGACAAGAACATGTTGGTCCTGAACTCTCACCATTTATTTAATACTGTTTTAATTTGGATAATGGCCAAAACTGTATATGAATTATAACTATATATGAATTATAGTTATCCTGTAACTTCCAAAAATTTATTCATTCAGTCTGCTATACCAGATTTTAACCACCACTGACTGCCCTTATTCTCTGAAATAACACTTACTGAGTGGCACAAGCTGAGCATTATTTTCTTCTCCCTGGTAAAAACAGTTTAATGTTACTTTTTCCTTCTCCCAGCTACATTTTAACTTCCTAGTACATCAAACCCTATGCATTTGATATTTAGAGGTTTTGCTCTTAAATATGGACCTGAAATTTTTAGTTACAGTGACAAGGAACCTTCAGCATTTCCTATAATTACTCTGTGTAATTGACAGCACCTAATGTCTACCTTATCTGTAGTATTAAATGGATAGGTGGTGCATAAATGCACAGATTGCATTTGTAGGCTTCACTGAGGCAACCAACATAGAATCACTTTAATGTAAATTAGTGTTATGGTTTGTAACTTCAAATCTAATCGAAAGAAAAACACGGGAACATGGGAAAATATGTTTATTTTACTTCAGTGAGGAGCTCAGATATGATGTGGTGGTGTAATGCGCAGTAAATTTTATATTGTCCCATTCAGCCCTTAGGATTTAATTGCTGTGCAGGATTTCCTATTCTTGTGGAAAAACATCCTTCCTGACTGGGAAGTGGGTGGGAAGGGGTCACTTTGCTTGGTAGCAGAGTCTTGAGGTTGTGAAAAAATCTCAGGTTCTGGGGCCTCCTCCATGATGGTTCTAGGAGTTGATTCTGGGACCATAGGAAGTTGTTCTGACAGCTCTGGACATCTTTCTTCTCCAACAATTGACTCTGCTGTCCTCAACTGATCGATATGTCGTCTCCAGATGACACACAATCTCTTCTTTTGAAGAGTGTTCCAGTTCTGTCCTTAGTCTTTCCAAGTACCTACTTTTGATCACTTCTGTAGTCCCTCACCAGGACTGCTCGCCCAGGAGTGAAACATCAAACTGCTTTATTTGCTTAATTTGTCTCAGCTGTTTGTCCTGCATATTCCTTCTGAGATTGTGTCTGAGGATATCAAAGTGAGAATGCAAGGGACAAGGCACGAACAGCATAGCTGCTGAGTTGTTGGCTGTAGAGTATGTTGCACTATAATGTGCAAGGAAGAACTTGGCAAGCTTCTGATTCAGGATTAGTGTAGTGTGTTCTATTGACATTGCTTGTTCTGTATTCTTTAGACTCTGGACCAACCTTTCCACCAAACAATTTCTAGCTGGGTGGTATGGTGCACATGCAATATTCATTTTCAGGAATGACTGAAACTGTTTTACAACAAACTGTGGTCCATTGTCATTGACTAAGTGTTCTGGAACAGCAGTCCTCGAAAACAGGCTTCTCACCACACCTATCTCAAAGGTTTGCAAAGATATCCTCTATGTTGGACAGAGGGAATTGATTTACTTTCACTACTGGTGACCTTAAAATCATCACAGGTCCTGACAGACCCATCCTTCTTGGTTACTGGGATGACTGGGTTCCGCTCAACCTTGGACAGAATTCCTTCAGTTTCCATGCAAACTAGGTCACTGGATACTTTATATGGTATAAGGAACCTTAAGGAACACAATTTATAAAACTTGGGTGTCGCATTTTCATTTAACTCTATTTTACCCTTGATACAGAATATTTGGGTTTTCCAATGCCATCCTTGAACACTGCTGTGGCATTACCCAGTACCTTTCTTAACTTTCTTTTAGTTGACTTTATTACAGGATATGTGGCATACAAATAGTAGATAGATTTTCAATCAAGTTGTAGTTGTCTCAGCCAATCACGACCCAACAATGCTGGCCCTACTGTTTAACCACATACAAGTCAAATGTGGCTTGTTGGTTGCTGTATTTCATTGTTGATATACTGTGATATTCCCACAGGAGTTACCTTCTGTCCAGTATAAGTTCTTAGTTGGATATCTGCAGACTTCAGTACAGCATCTTTGAAATGTCATTTAAACTCATTTTGTAGAATGACTGAAACAGTCGAGCCAGTGTCCAATTCCAATTTAATAAATTTGCCATTGACTTCTGGTGTAAGCCATATTGTTTGTCTATTGTTAGTTGTCACATAGTAAATCTCAAAACTACTCAGTTCTGTGTCATTCTCATCATTATCAGATTTTTCATTATCAGCATGCAGATTAGTGCTCTTTCTAAAACTGCTTCTTTACTTTTTATCTTTTTTCTCCCCTATGCAGTTCATGTATTTTTGTCTGTCTGAATGCCACCTGTATGTGTCCTACCTTGTTGCATTTTCTGCAAGTTTCACTTTTAAATCTGCATTGAACTGGTATACGTGAGCCCCTGCCACAATGGTGGCACAATTTGTTCAGCCAGGCCAATTTCTGTTTAGCCATTGCAATTTTATTCATGTTCACTTTCATTCCTGACACAATTGCGTGTCTGACTGCTATTTCCATTGATACAGCGATTTCAACTGCTCTTTTAAATGCAAGTTGTGCTTTAATTAGGAGCCATTTTTAAATGCTTTCTTATAAGATTCCACTGACTAAACAACCTCTCAGTGCACCATTTAGCCACACATTTTGTTCAATTCAGCCATGTAATCTGAGCTGAAATTTAAAGTCTTCTTCAATCAACAATGACTTTACTTCTAAATGTTCCTGCATCGCATTCATGATATCAGCAAAGCTTATTTTGGCTTGCTTGGTTGGAACAGTCAAACATCTAAGTATGCATTCCCACCTATTGCACTCAGTAACACTGGGACTCTCTTTCCATAGGCTATTTCTTTACTTCAAAATACTGCTCAGTTCATTCAGTATACGTGATCCAGTTATCTGTTATGCAATTTGAATGTGCCTATCTTTGTGATGTAGCCAGACATTTCTGTTTTTTAAATTTATAATTACTTTCTCCACCTGGGGAGACTGTTCACTGTTTATGAACCCATGAATTTCGTCTGTTATCTACCTTTTTTTAAAAAAAATCTCAACCATCTTTCTCCCCTAGCAAAGAAATGTGTGCTTACTTTTTTTAAAAGGTTGACCATCTCTCTCTCCCCTTGCGATGAAAAAAAGGTGCTGCAGTTCAGCAGATAGGTAGTCATCCTAGGTTCATTTTAAAATTTACTTGTTATCACTGTTATGTTCTGTAACTCCAAAACGAATCAAAAGAAAAACACAGGAGCTGGGCAAATGTGTCTACTTTGTTCTACTTTAGTGAGGCCCTCAAATATGACATGATAGTGTAATGAATATGCCATTCACGTACTTCATACATATAACCAATATCAAATTAGGTAAACAGCGAATACGTAATCAAACAATATAATTTAATATTACTGAAATATTTTTGAAATATTAAATACAAAACAATTAGCTTTTTACAGACTGCTCCCACAATTAAAATAAAATTGGAAACATATTGCCTTATTGAAGGAGCTGCAAATGGGTCAATAATAGTACTAAACTCTGGTTACTAATGAATACTGGACACCCTGCCACTGAGTAGTTAACTTCATGTGAATGGTGTCTAATTCTCCATAATGTTTATTTCAAAATTCATGTTTAGTATTCTGACATCACAAGTCCCATATAGACAATGCTGTCAGGGACCCACTCTCTCGCGATGAACAGTGGTGGTGTGCTTGGTGGTAGGATCCCGGAAGCAGAAAGTGGGGTTGATGGAACCCACCAAGCACATCTTTCCCACCCCTCCCAATCCTTCTGCTTTCCGCAGGGGTTGCTCTCTCTGCGACTCTTTTGCTAACTCATCCCTCCCCACTGAATCCCCTCCTGGTACTTATCCTTGCAAGCAGAACAAGTGCCACATCTGCCCCTACACCTCCATTCTCCATGGTCTCACCACCATACAAGACTTCAAGCAGTCCTTCCAGATGAAGCAACACTTCACCTGCAAATCTGATGAAGTCATCTATGTATCCATTGCTCTTGGTGTGGCCTCCTATACATCAGTGAGACCTGACAAAGATTGGGAGACTGCTTCATCGAGTATCTTCACTTTGTCTGCCACAAAAAGCACAATTTCCTGGTAGCCACCCATATCAATTCTACTTCCCTTTACCATTCCAACATGCCAATACATGGCCTCCTCTACTGCCATGATGAGGCCACACACAGGTTGGAGGAACAACACATTATATTCTGTCTGGGTAGCCTGCAATCTGATGGTATGAACATTGGTTTCTTGAACTTCCAGTAATTACCCCCGCTCCTCTCCTTCACCATTCCCCATTCCTGTTTCCCTCTCTCATTTTGTCTTCTTACCTGCCCACACCTCCCTCTGGTGCTCCTCCCCCATCCCTTTCTTCCACAAGCTTCTGTCATCTCCTATCAGATTCCCCCTTCTCCAGCTTTTATCTCTTTCACCAATCAACTTCCTAGCTCTTTACTTCACCACCTCCCCTTCTTGGGGTTTCACCTATCACCTGCCTCCTTGCACTTCTTCCTCCCCGCCCCTCCCACCTTCTTGGTCTGATTCCTTCCCGTTCCTTTGCAGTCCTGATGATGGTTCTCGACCCAAAACGTCAACTGTTTATTCTTTTCAATAAACAATATCAAGTCATCTGCCCACAGGAACTGATATTTAATTTCATTGCTTTCATTGACTGACCTGATACAGTTTTTGAAGCAGCTACCACAATTTTTATAGTCTGTTATTTAGTGTTATATTCTTAATTTAAACTGTATCTAATGAAAAGGAAGAAAAGAAAAAAATGAATGATAAGAAATTATGCAGGCTATAAAGATTCAAAGCCCATCCTTGACTGTATACCTAAACTTTGAAGCTTAGTACAACGTGATTTATAATCTACCATTTGTGCATTACAATCTCATCAGATATTTAGGCACTGTTGAGTTTTGCCGATTGATTCAACCCTGCTCAACTGACCACATCCTGCTGGTTACCCATAGCTAATGACTTATCAAACCTCAAATTCAATGCCACACGATGGATTTTTTTTAATGGAAATTGATAACACCTTTTCATGGGTAGTTGTGAAATTTCATTGGATGGCTGTGATTGTAATAGATTCTACTGCAAATTATATGCAGCAGACTTCACTTTACCAGGAAATATTCTATTTCAGTTGCCTGGGTGATCATATTGGTAATCCTCTATTCCATCTATGATCTGTGTTCAGTCTCAACTTTTCAAGGTAGAATAAAACTAGACAAATCAGAATATTTTAAAATTCTCTAAACTCATACAAGTAATATAAATAGAAGAATACACAAGATCTTGTGTAAGAGGATTAAAAGGAATCTGAGCTCTATTCCCCAACTCGGAGTGTAACTGTAATCTTAAATGCACTACCTGTGAAGATGGTGGAGGCAGTTACTTTCAGAAATTATGGATTGTATCAGATGCAGCATTTGAATTGCTTAGGCATAGGAGACAAAAGATTTAATACTGGTAACTTGGGATTAGTATTGATAGCTAGCATAGACTTGTGGGCTGAAGGGCCTGTTGTGGTTCTATACGACTAACTTTAAAAGCTGGGAAGCTTTCATAACGTACTGGTCTGGCCTCAGCTGTACTATTATTTTCAATTCTTTTTGTCACACTACAGATAGGATGTGGGGATATTCTTTTTTTTAGAAATACAGCATGGTACAAGCCCTTCTGACACAATTAGCCCATGCCTCCCAATTACACACGTGACCAATTAATTTACTAACCTGTATGACTTTGGAATGAGGGATGTTTGGATGTGTGGAGATAGGTACCAATTCAGCCTTAGAGAAAATTGGATAAGTATAGTAAGCAGAAAAAGGTTGCAAGCCTACAGAGAAAGGACTGGGACTAGAACTGGTGAGTTACTCTAGTAGTGTGCTACTATGGACATAATGGGCAAAATAGCCTTCTTCAGTGGTATAAATATTCTATTATTTTAAAAGCTTTCACCACATAAACCAGAATGTTTTAGGACAGTAGCATCACCACCTTTTGAAAGTTAATAAGAGATATGCATTAAATGCCAGTCATGTAGAGTTACTCAGATCTAATAGGGAAAATGTCATTATTTCAGAATAGATATAATAATCTTAAATCAAAATGCATTTTGGAGAGGGAGAGGGAGAGAGAGAGAGAGAGGGAGAGAGAGAGAGAGAGGGAGAGAGAGAGAGAGGGAGGGGGACAGGGAGGGAGAGGGGGAGGGAGAGAGGGAGAGGGGGAGGGAGAGAGGGAGAGGGGGAGTGAGAGAAAGAGAGAGGGAGAGAGAGAGAGAGATATTGCATATAGCATTTTAATATACTCAAAACATGAACCAGAGAAATTATCTTGGCCTAATGAATTTTCCAAGAATTGGTAGATTCAGTCAATTATGCACAGAAGTCATTATTTTGTTATAGAAACCATTTATCCTACAAATATTTATCCAGTTCCTTGAATATCTTCAAATTCAGCTTTGCCTGATGCTATATGAATTTGGTTAATTGGGCCAGTGGTTAATCAGAGCAGCTGCTTATTTGGAGCAACTCTTAAAGAATAAAACTAATTGAGAAAACAGCAGGATTTTATTAATTTATTTAGAACATAATGCTTATTTATTGGGATTCGAGAAATCACAGCTCATGCTATCAGACGACTGGTGAAAACTATCTCCTTTCCCAGGTCCTAGTACTTTAGAGGCGATACTGTTCTTACTTTGTGTTCAAATGTGAGAATTCAGTTGGCTATTCAGAAGCATATAACTTCATAAATTAAAGATGAACTTTTTCTACACTCAAATATAATATTACTCGGCAATTCATCTGTCATTTAAAAGACCATTAAATTCAGTTCAGGGTAAACCATGTTAGCTGTTCCATACTTGTCATGCTTTTAGCACATTGTCATGTACAAGCAAGACTAACACACCATTTATCTTTGGCTTCAATATATCATTGTCCCTTTGGTCCTACAACATTCCAGCAGGGATATATTATCTTTAAGTTTATTTTCAGTTTTGCAGTCAGTATGAAGGTACAATGTGGAAAACAAGATTACTTGGAACCATAGTTAAAAAGCAAAATACTGTGCAGAATTCCTTTCTATATTCTTGTGACATCCCTGAATGCTACATTGATAAAATAAAAATGTATTTGTATTATGGTCATCACTAGATAAGTAGACCAGTATTGTAGCAATACACAGGTAAGACAGCATGTTTAAATAAAATTAATTATGAAAGGATCTCCCCCATTGGTAAAACTTTTTTTTCCTTCATGTATTATCAGAAGATCACGTCTGTTAGACACCAATCCTTCATTTCAATATTCTACTTTACAATGTTAATAGGAAAATTCAGATTCAGACTCTGTTTATTGTCATTTTGAAACCACAAATGCAATGCAGTTAAAAAATGAGACAACGTTCCTTCAGAATGATATCATAAAAGCATATGACAAAACAGACTACACCAGAAAATCCATGTTAACGTTTGGCAATCCCCAATCCAGAGTCCGGAGAGGCTGCTGTGTATTAATATCGTGCTACCATCTTAGAGTGTTCCCCGGAAAGGAGCTCCAAATCCACCAGACAAAACAAAACCAAAAACTAAAGCTACAAGACCTGCACGAAACCACATAGTTACAACATATAGTTACAACAGTGCAAACAATAGCATAATTGATAAAAAACAGACCATGGGCACAGTAAAAATAGTCCAAAGATGTTAAAAGACTCTGAGTTCGAAAGAAACCACCACACAGTTTCCACAAGTCCTCAGGGTCCCGAATGACTCGTCATCCCACACCGGCGGCAGAAGGGAATACCCCCGCTATGGACTTCCACAGTGCCGTCAGACTCAGCCTCGCAGACGCAGCACACAATGAAAGCCCCGTCGAACCCAGCCACGCAGACGCAGCACAGAGTGAAAGCGACCTGACCGCAGCGGATTCCGAGTCCGTCAAACCTCCGACCATCCCCTCCAGCACAGCTTCTCCGAGCACCATCCTCTGCCGAGTGTATGAAGACGCCCCCGCCAATGGCCATCGGCAACGCAACCCTGAGGACTGGGTGCCTGTTCTTCTCAGCAGAGACCTGGACCTCACAGCAGCAGCAGCAATGAAGAAGGTCTTCCTGGAGATTTCCAGATGTTCCTCCGTGCTCCCACGTCCGTTTTCAACCGATTATGATTGCGCACGGCACCCCACTTCACAAATAACAGATAATCAGCTCTGGAGTGGCCACTGCAAGCTGCATCGCGCCACCATCTTGGCTTTGTACTATATCAATTAAAGACAGGAAGTTAATCTATTTTGGAGTGGCGCTCATGGCGGTAGGAAAATACAATGAGACAACAATGGGAAAAACTGCTGTAATTTGCCTCCCGTGGGCTCAAGGTCATGCTGATCAAAGTCACCGGGATATTGCGCACTATATTTAAATGTGAGCCAGCATTTCTCTGCATTCATGGACAGCTTTTATTACTGTAAGACACCAACACAATGAATTCTGCATCTGCCATGTACTTTGTATGCACTGACAACTTCAATTAAAATACGCACCCTTCACTTCCATAATCCAATAAAGCCCATACGAATGGGAAAGAGAAAAAGATTGATGGAATTGATATACTATGGGCAAGCACAGACCTGAAGATCTAAATGATGCACTTCTGAGTCATAACAATTCTGCAAGAACCCTTGCCTTGCTTTTATACAGCCAATCAGCAAACCAGCATATCCTGTAGGATACTCTTGTGGGACATATAACAGGCACATATTATTCTGAAGACTAATAAAAATTGGCAGAGATACTGAGGCAACACTTCGTTTTTGTGTTTCCTGTAGATCAATGAGGAGGAGGTAAACTGTGAATTAGTTATCTTAAGTTTCAATTTAAGCAATCTATCTCAAATGTTGTTTCTAATTATTATATCATGATGTAGCAATCTATAATTTTATTATTTCATTAACAATTTTCTGCACTACTTGCTTTTCTCATAGTGGCTGATTCTATTGCTTCATTCTATTGATTTTACTGATGCATTTCATTGTTTTGACGTACATGTGACAAATAAAACAAATCTTTAATCTTTGATTTCTTGTAGAGATTCACCTCAGTGATTTTGCATCTTGCTGTGATTTGAACAGTGATTTTTTTTTAGCTTGTTCAGAAACCACAACTTCACATTTGTGTATATTCTGCAATTATTCTTTTGATTTCTTGTGACATGCCTCCAGGCTACTTTACTCTTCAGCCCACCCCAAGTGTTGCCCACCAAATTACAAATGGGTTTTCCTGCTTTGAGGGATTGTATGCCAAACCATGTTGCTGTAAATTCTAAAACTGCCCTCATTTTTTATAGCAGATTGTGAAAATTGTGCCATTTTGGGCACAGTCATTCATCATACCAATTTACTCTGACACTGCTGGCTTGCTAGGTTCCAGCAGTAATTTATCAGAGCAACATGATCCAGTAATTTCTTCCATCAACTCACTCCATTTGACACTCAGCTTCTTGAGAAAATAGTTTCTCACTAGATCTCTGTAAACCAATTTCCTGTAAGAGTCACTGAGATGTGGCTCATTTACCAAAAGTTAAGTTTTACTGTGGTATAGCATGTCTCTATAATTTTCTACCACAGATTCACTTAAAATTTGCTATCATATGTACTGTTCCAATGAAGCTTAGTTGCAAAATTTAAGGCAATTGATTTTCATTCTGAGCTACAGTAGTGGTCTTGTTTTGCACCGAGCAACTGCAAGGGGTTGATTTTATTATGATAAATCTTCACAGCAATTCACCAGTACAATGGCAGAAATCATCTGCTATCCTGACATTGGTGGTTGTCTGCTCCAGCATCCTGCTGTTTATATCAGCGTGACTCAAGGTACAATCTTCCTCTGGATGCCAGGATCCTAGGTATCGTTGAGGCCCAACATCGTACAGCAAGATTCCTTATTTGCCACTGAGGTTTATTGCCATGGTGAGACTTCTGCATGGTAATATGACAACCGCAGTCCCAAATGGAAGATGTAACTCTGGCACTTTGATTATCCAAACTAGTGTCAAATAATGTTGCATGATCCCTTTCACCTTGTTTTCTATCTTCTGACTGTCATCAGTTACCTTACTGGAAGTGACCTACTCCTTAGTTTATTAATCTCAACTGGACGGATTTTTAAAAAATTATTTGTCACCTTCGGTGAAAACAAAAATTATTGCTAGGACACTCATGATCTTCAGTTTGCAGGCCAATGCTGTGTAATACTAGCCTTTGTACTCGATCTGCAAGTGATGGTTGATCTCTTCAAAGACAAAACAATAGCACACACTAACTTACTCATGCCAGCTGCTCTTCCATTGTAACTTCTACAGTACGTGCACGGGGCAGCTCTGGACTATGTGAGGTGTTTTTAATATCTTTGTTGTCACTTTTCTCAATGAGGTACAATTGATGAAAAAAGTCTAGAACTGGATCTCTGTACGCTACTGCTTTCATCAATATGCGAAAAGAGTCTTCAAAAATAGAGACTTTTAGAGGCCAACGGACTAGGTTTATAGTGCCTTGTGTTTTCTAACCCCCATGACATAACAAAACCTGGACCAAATACTGATGCCCATATTAGGACCACTGAAAGATTATATGAAATTATATGAACTGTAATTATATGAAAAAAAAGTTGCTGGAAAAAAATCAGCAGGCCAAGCTGGATTTATGGAGGCAAAGGGATGGCCAATGTTCAGGTTGAGGCTGAGTACATCAATCACCCCTTCACAATTGCAGCCTGACCTGCTGAGTTTCTCCAGCAGTTTATTTTTTGCTCCAGATTCAAGCCTTTGCAGTACCTTGTGCCTCCATAACCGTACCAAATCTAGGCCGACACAAGTATGAAGCTGAACCCTCTAGAACTGAAGTTTTAATTTTGAGAAAACTATAATAGGTTGCTAAGTACAGATGTATGGGAACCATCTCCCTTTCCAGATTTCTATCTTGCTGTTCTCTGTTAAGCAAGAAACAGTACACATTTCAGATTGGCCAGAAACACACAGGCATGGTGGCTGTGACTGAAAACAGCATGCTTTAAGTTGCTGAGCTTGGCACCACCATTTCAAGATCCAACAACTTGATGCTGAAGAGGTGAAGAAACGGGAAGGGAACAATCCCGTTCCACAAATTTTACTCCCCTATGCAACAAAATGTGCTCCACTGCAGAAGAACAAGTACATCCACACAATGTTTTTTTTTAGTAAACTGAAAACTCAGCAACCCTGATGGATTATATCCTTGATTCCAATAGATTACTGCTCTATTCAGGGCATGGACTCTCACAGTGTAACTGGCCAGATGTAATTAAGGAATAGCTTTGACTGCCAGTGAGCAATCACCAGTGAACCAAACCACAAAGCACAGGAGATAGATGGATGATTTTTATAGAGATGTATAACATCATGAGGAATATAGATAATGTGAACATACATCATCATTTTCCCAGAAAAGAGGATATAAAAACTAGAGAATATAGGTATAAAGGAAGACAGGAAAGATTTAAAAGGGACCTGAAGGGGCAGCTTCTTCACACAGAGGTCTGTTTTTGGACCAAGCTGCCAGATGACATGGTAGAAACAGGTACAATAACATTTGAAAGTTATTTGGATGTATATGGATTGAAAGAGTTCAGAGAGATATGAAATGCAGGGAAATGAGGCTAGCTTGTTAAGCACCATGGTCAGCATGGATAAGCTGGACTGAAGGGTCTGTTTCCTTGTTGTATTACTCTATACTTCACAAACTTTAAAATCACTCAGATGTACGATTTAGATCTATGAAAGGTGGCCACCTTTTACACTCCATGCATCAATATAACTCGTGTGTTTGTGTGTGTGCATGCGTGCGCGCCCTTAACTCCTGATGGAGTCATCAGGGCGCCATCATGACAAGCTTTTTGGTCTTTTTGGTGATTGCTCATCACACAGTGTGTCTTGGACAGAGCCCATCCCTCTCCAGGTTTTTGGAGCTGACTGGATTCGAACTTGGGAGCCTTCGCTCCGAAGTCCGGCACTGATGCCACTACGCCACCAGCCATACCCCTATTCAATTCTTGTAAAAATGTTAATATACACATACTTAGCATTTCTACATGATATAGTGATTTAATATAAAAACAAGATAACCACTACATACCTTAATGAGACTTTTAACAAATATATTTTGTCTTCTTATGATTTCCTCCTTTTCTTAATCACATATTCTTTCTGTAACTCAGACCCAAGCTCTAGCTTCAGTTTTCCTTCTATTTCAGTCTGATATTGTGTTTTATAGTGTTTAATAAGATCATGTCTTCTATTATGTGAGAAAGTGTTTTCACAAACAATGCACAACAGTTTTCCTGATGGACCTGCGATAAATAAGAATTCACGCTTACTATCACTTTCTGCTTTTCTTTTGCTCATTTTCTTTTGCACTGTGATGGGTAACTGAATGTAAAAACAAGGCTTAATTTTCGAAAAAGTACAAAACTGCAAAATGTTCACAAAGGACAAACAAAGCACAACTCCGTACTGCACGAGTGTCAATTATAAGCTGTCTGGCAAAAAACCGCGACGCACCGCTGGTGCAGACGCCTGGCACCTCAGGATCAAACAAGTATCAAACGTGTATTGAACAGTTATGGAATGACTACAGAACAAACGTCCTTCTTTCCTAGTTTGACTCATTGAACATTTTTTAAAATTGAAAACAGATTAAAATGAAAGATATGTGCATGAAATAATAAAATCGCTAAAAATAATTGCTAAATTTTACAGGCTTATTCTCAGTAAAACCCATTTCTAGCTCTAAGCTACCTGAATTCCTGTTACAGATTTTTTCTACAGATCAGTTTTTGGTTAACACTTCTTGCATGAGTAGGCTTACTTTTTAATTACTATCACTGGGGTGCAATGCGCCACTTCTAATCATCCAATGCTCCACTGGTCGGCCATCCATGATTCACGGTATGGATCAGTACAAAGAAGTAAGCTTATACATGAATCTAGAAATAGAAATGTGATGTTGTGGCCATTACAGAGACTTCGTTGAGAGAGAAACAGGAATGGGATCCTTAATTGTTCCAGAGTTTTTATGTTACAATAGTAATCAGGGACAGGGTCAAAGGAGATGTTACAATAGTAATCAGGGACAGAGACAATAGCAAAGCTACGTTCATCTGAGACTTTTTGAGGCGTTTGCTAGTGCAGAGGAAACTGCCATTACATTTTCACAAACTTTTTAGAAAGAGATATACATGGTTTTTAAAAACTGTTTTTATCAAACAGCATCTTTTTACACATAACCACTTCAGATTATATCTGCTATGTATCGGCCTATTGCATCCCTTTGTCTTTCTAAGTTCCACAGCTATACCATCTGCTACTTATGGCAAGTTTTGCATTAACTGAAAACAATACAATTGCAATCCTTGTACACAATCCAGTTCACTACATTTATGTAACATTACCAGAAGATCTCAATCATTATGCTAAGTGACATAAAATGCAATAAGGAACGAGCATTTTTATTTCTCCCTGCTTACTTCTACACAAAGCCAACTTCATTTAGTTTTTCCTCCACCATTATTCATGGCCCAGAATCACAAAATGATCTAATTTGTATTTAAATGAAGTATTTATTGCGTGTTTTAGTAACCCAGCAATAAACAAAGATAATATTTTTCTACTTTACTTTGTGGGGTTTTTTCTGTCACTGCTAGATTTACATAATATTTCTATGAATCTGGATTTATTTCCCCTACTATTTTGAAAATTTGATCCTGTTTTTCATTTCCCATTTAAAGTTGTCTCAGTTTCCCACGCCTCTCTTTGAAGCAATTTAATCATCTAAAATTCAGCACCATAGTGTTGCTTTCTTTCAGTCCATTGCTGTACTTCTGGGACTTTTCTTACTGCTTTTATTACAAATGATCACAATAATACTTTTTTTTTTGGTTTTACTAGTGCCTGTGATTATCTATCTAAGCTCAAGGACTGCTAAAAGAAAACTTATTAAATGAAAGAATATCAACTACAATATATTATCTACAAAACAGATTTGCAGCTAAAAGTCATCATGGTTTTGAAAAATAATCATTGCACCAGGTTTCATTCATCAATGTCTTCCAGCTCTCTAGTTGATCCTGAGCTATTGATTATTGTACTTCAAAGAACATATGCTAAGATTTTGAAATTCAGGTCTGGCTTTTAAAAATCACCCTTAGCATTAACACATTCCCAAACAATTAACGTGGTAATCATTAACGACAGGCAACAGCACCTCTTCTGTGGTAATCATCAACAGTGGTGCCCACTAGACTGTGTCCTCAGATACTTACTTTAATCCTCATACGAGCATGACAGTGTGTCCAAATTCTGCTCTAACTCCATTTACAAATTTGTCGATGGCATCATAGATCTCAAACAACGATGAGATAGAGCACAGGAAGAAGACAGAGGAATGAGTGGCATGTGTCAAGATAACAACCTTTCCTCTATGTAAGCAAAACAAAGGAGTCACAAGGTCATACAGCACAGAAGCTGGAACTTCGATCCAACTGAACCAAGATGCCCAATCCAAGCTAGACTCATTTGACTGTTTTTGGCCCAGAACCTTTCAATCCTTTCTTTCCATGTATTTTCCCAACTGTCTTTCAAAAATTGTTAATGTAGCTGCCTCAACCACTTATTTGGCAGTTCAGTTGTGTAAAAATGGGCTTGCCTCTCAGTTCCTATTAAATCTTTCCACTCTCACCTTAAATCTGTGCCCTCCAAATCTTGATTCCCCAATCCTGTGAAAAGGACAGTGTATTCACCCTATTTATGCCTCTCATTATATTATACACCTTTATAAGATCAAATAGACCTCTATAGGGTAAAAAAAAGGAGTTGGTCATTGACTTCAGGAAGTGTGGTGGAGTACATTCTCCACTTCCCCCCCCCCCCACCCCACCGTCAGTATCAATAGTGCTGAGATGGAGATATAAGAGCTCCAAGTTCTTAGGTGTAAAAACTGTGTCACTAACGATTTGTCCTGGTCCAACCACATGGATTCTATGGCTAAGAAAGCACAAAAACTCCTCTACTTCCTCAGAAGGGTAAGGAAATTCAACATGACCTCAACAATTCTCATCAGTTTTTACAGATGCATCCTGCTTAGTACGATTGCTTTGCCCAGGATTGTAAGAGTTTGCAGAGAGTTGTAATGCAGCCCAGTCCATCACACAAACAGGCCTCCACCCCAATGACATCATTTATAATTTCTGCTTCTTCAGCAGCCAACATAATCATCCCCCCCCCCAACACCCAGTCATTCACACTCCTCCCCCACTCCCACCAGGCACTCGAATCTTGAGAGCTCGTACCACCAGGCTTAAGAGCAATTTCTATTCTACTGTTATGAGACTTTTGAATGACTGAGTATAGTTGAGTTTATCATCATGGATACAAGTCCAGTGAGGCAGAGGTACAATGAAAAACTTGCTCAATAACAACATCATAGGCACATAAGTAGAATCTATACACACAATATAAATGATACGTAAATTATACAAGACAGCTCATAGTCTTCCATTGCTGAGGTAGGGTCCAGATGAGCAGGTTGGCTCAAAAACCTGATGGCTGCAGGAAAGCAGCAACTATTGAACCTAGTGGTATCGGACGTCCAGTCTTCTGTACCTCCTGCCTCACAGGAGCAATGAGAAATGGATATGGTGGATATCTTAATAGTTAATGCTGCTTTCTTGAGGCAGTGCCTCCTATAGGTGCTGTCAATGACGGTGGGGTGGGGGTTGTGCCTATAATGGACTAGGCTGTGTCCACTCATACACAAAAAGATAAACTCGATCTCCCAACTTAACTCATCTTGGCCCTTGTATTTTATTTGTCTGCTTGCTCTGTGCTTTAACTATAACTGTAATATTCTGCAGTGTTTCTCTTGCTTTTGCCTCAATGTAATTACATATGGAATGATTTTTATGGATGGCAACCAGACAAAAGCGTTTCACTGTATTTCAGTACATGTGACAAAAATAAACCAACTCCAATTGTTCAGTGGATGAGTTGATGACTGGATTACGCGTTAACTTTGCCCAAATCTCTTCTCTCCTGGTGGGATGTTATAATGCAGTAAATTCCTCTATATCTTGATTTTTGAACACTATTCTAAGTGGTTACATCATGGCCTGGTGCAACGTTTCCAATATATAAAAATATGAGAATATGAGACACAGCCCAGCCATCGCAGGTATAGTTCTCCCCAGATGAAATGATCTGCAGGTGGCTTTGCCTCAGGAAGGTAGCATCATTTATCAAGGATTCCCACCATTTTCATCATGCCCTCTTCTTGCTACAGTCAGACAGTGGCTACAAAAGTCTGAGGTCCCATCGACCAAGTTCAAGAACAGTCACTTTCCTACAATCATCAGTTTCTTAAACTGATCTTTTTGCACACAGTCTTCTTCATTATCTAGTATAATCTATGCATTTTAAATTCTGGGTGTAGTCTGTACCTATGATGCTGCTGCAAGCCCCTATTTCATTGTACCTGTATTTCAATGTGCTTGTGCACAAGAGAATAAACTTGGCTTGACTTGCTTTGTTCCCTTTTGTACATATAAAATATTATGCTTGTTCTTTTAAAAGAGGAATTGATACAAGGTTTCAGCAGTAATGGAGATCGTTTAAAGCAATTCCCTGCAGGTGACCTATTGAGCTTGAGATTTAATATTGTAGAAAAATGGAAGTTTGAACAAACACAGGGAAAATAGCTTTGGCTGTGGAAAATTTGCAATGAGGTTAGATAAGAAAATCTCTTACAGCAACAAAACAACTGATTAAGTATACTTCACTGGGACAGATTGAAACAGGGATAGAGACAAGTTAACACTAGTTGGCAAAGTTAATCCAACACTGCCAACCACAGAGTGTAAGTCAGCACAACACCAAATGAAACATTTCAAGTATGAATTTTGGTTTTAAAAGGATGATAAAGATTAATTTAAGGAATTAATCTGACCTTGAGAGAAAGATGAGATATATAAAAATGGGTGAATCTACACTTCTGTAATCTAATACAATTAGTGAGTTGGAAAACAAATCTGCAATACATAAAATAAAAAAAAATCAAAAGCCTTGGAATAAAGTTAAAGAACTGCCAAAGACAAACAAGTGCTATAAATGTTAGAAAAAGAATAAGCTGTACACAAGCACATTGTGTACTGCTCTTGATAAAGCAACATTTAATAATAGCAGAATGTGCAACCATTTTGCAAAAAAAAAATTTCAAACTTGTTATAATGGAATTATTTAAATCTGCAATTCTGGTGACAAATCCCACTGTTAGAAGACAAATCTAGTTACTATAGGTGCAAGCTGATAGTAACTTTATTCATTACTATGATACAACTTGGTTAAAAAGCTACGTATAAGAGCAACAAGTTAATGCAGTAATAATGTTGTCATTCATAGATCAACTACTACTGGGTGATAACATACATAATCAATTACTATGGGTGTCTAACATAAAGTGGTTTATTTATAAACATCCAAAGGACTTTGGTGACAGAGTAGGATGTCAAAGGGCCATAATAGACCTAATTCCACAAATCTTGTGCTTTCTGATGTTTAAAGTGAAAAACTGACTCAAGTATGGATTGTGTGTTTGGATAACACACTCAAAATGCTGGAGGAACTCAGCAGGGCAGGCAGCATCCATGGAAGAGAGAAAACAATCAATGCTTCGGGCCGAGACCCTTCTTCAGGACACTGAAGTCCTGATGTAGGGTCTTGGCATGAAACGTCAACTATTTACTCTTTTCTATAGATGCTGCCTGGCCTGCTGAATTCCTCCAACATTTTGTGTGTGTGCTTGAATTTCCAGCATCTGCAGATTTTCTCTTGTTTGTTGTTTGTGTTAATGTGCATTTTCTGCAACATACATATTAGGGTTAGATTCTAACTTCCAAAATTTTGTAAAGGGAATTTTATGTTACTTAATGTTTAAATTAGTACCATATTTCAATTTTAGAACACATTAAATTTAATAAGAAATTAGTTTTTAGTTTTCACACTAAAGATGCAAATACTAATTGATCTGTAGATGTGCCCACTTCTCTCATCAAATTCTACTTAATTACTGGAATCAAAGGTATGGAGTTGAGAACAAATATACAAGTTTAATGCTGGTGATAAAAATTAAATTCTTCTCAAAATGACTAATATTTTGAACCAAATAAAGGTACCAGCGATTTTCTATAATTACCACCTTTCCAAGAAATTTCTGAGTTATATGCTCTAAGAAATTATTTTATTTTGTTCTATAAACATACTTCCCAGATTGCTAACCTTTGAAAACATCTTCCTTTTAAATTCACAGACTATTCCTCAGTGAATGGAAAAGTTCTCCAAAACTATTCTTGAGAGATTCCAAAATATCACAATGTAAGCAAGACTAAGGGAAACTTACTTGTGCACCCTTTAAGATATCAATTTAACAGCCACAAACAGTAGATACCCACCATAGGTTAATATGTTTTCCTTAGACTTTCATAAAATCTATGAAGTAATTCTTATTGGTACAATAATTTTTGATAACACCACACTACATAAAGTTCCCTGGTTAGATATTGTTGGTTTATTTACATTAATTCAATATAAAATAATCCAAATTTATTTAATTCTATAGAAACAGTTTTAATTGCCAAGGATAACTTAATCCAACATATATTATTGTTGCCCAGAAGAATAAAATGGAAGAAATAAACTAAGCTAAGTAAACTAAAAATAAGAGCACCAAATATTTATTCCAAAACAAAAATGATGTGCACATTACCCTGCAACAACTTCAACTGAAGTTTCAGACCCGAAATGAAATACCGATGATGCTGCTGGAAGTTTTTCATTATACACGTTTCTCACTAAACTTAAGTACATAACAATAAACAGCTTGAAATTAAAAATATTTAGCATAGTACAAAGCACAAAAGAATTTAATACGATGCCAAAGTGAACACATTTGAAGTTCATCAATCCGTAACTTTTATCACTTACAATTAGTCTTAATTATCAGCCTACCAATCTAATCTTTAGATTTTAACAGCTCTGTGAGTTTGGTTGTAGAAGATAACAAGAGCTGCTAAAGAGAAACAAAATCCCGTTTAGTATTTTCAACACAATATCTCAATAGCTGAAAACTGACATCAGGGACAATGAACCTGATGTATATCTAAAATTACTTTGTTATACAGTTATTTTGTAGTTGTTAGGTAAGATGAAGAGACTTAATTGGAACAAACGCTGGTAAAACTTTAAACATCCAAATATTAAGCAGTGGGATTTGATACTTACTCTATAGGTGGGCAAATACCTAGGAGTAAATCATAAAACCTTTTTCAAATTATGATTAATATGGCACAATATTTCTAACTTTTGCATTATCTTCACATGTCCTCAGGCATGAGGCTCTTGAACCAGAGGGGATATCTTCACCTTAACTTCAGTCACCCAATCACTGAACAGTTTCTACAAACAATGGACTCACTTTCAAGGACTCATCATCTCATGGTCTTGATATTTATTGCTTATTTATTACTATTATTTTCCTCTTCTTGTATATGCACATTTTGTTGTCATGCATATTGGTGTTTACCCGACTTGTTGGGCACAGCCTTTCATTAATCCTGTTGTGTTTTTTGGTATTTACTGTGAATGCCCACAAGAATATGAATCTCAAAGTCGTGTATGGTGCCATATATATACTATGATAATAAACTTGTTTTGAATTTTTGAACTTTGAACATATAACTCAGAAACAGTCATAGATTTTATTCAAATTCACTGAGCAATTTGAAAGCAGGATTTTAAAAAAATATTGCTACTCACACACACACGCACACAATGGGAATGGAACAAACAGTTGCCAACTCCCTTCATCAGTACTGGAAAGGAAGGGGGCAGCAACCAGAATGTTGGGCTGGGGAAGGAGTACAAGCTGGCAGGTAATAGGTGAAACCAGGTAGATGGATGGGGGAGGGGGGAAATTAAGTAAGAAGCTGGGAGGTGATAGGTGGACGAGGTAAAGGGCTGAAGAAGATTCCTCTCCTATCAGATTCTTTCTACTTCAGTCTTTTGACTATTCTAATATTGGACTTCCAACTATAAGATTATTTAAAAAACTACTGTATCTGTATACAGATAAAATGAAAATGCATTATTCTCTTATTAAAATGATTTTAGGTCAGAACACAAAAATATATAATTTCCAGACTAAGTAGTGAAGTTCACTTAGAAGATTAAAGATGATTTGAACAAGAGATTTGTTTTAATTTGGAAAGCATTGATAAAAAAGGATAGAAATTCCCATTAAAAAGAGAAAAGTCAAATTATTACATCTTATCTATGAATAAAACTTTTAAATTGTTGATTGAGCTATCATTACACCTTCAGTCAATTTGCATGTTTCCTAGCTTCTCTTCAGAGCATTCTAATTCTTGGCTCAGTTCTTGAATACGAAGGATATTACTGTGTGACATGGCTGGATTGTCTGAAAGACCTTTGCTTTCAATGTGTTTAGTGAGGCCCATTCCCAATCTGCTTCAGTGAAGACATCACTGTTTTTTGGAGCTCTGCCTCTGCATGTGCGAACACAAAAGGGTTGTCTGCATTCTCTAAATTGATGGTTAAAGTCAATCTTGGTTTTGCAAAGGATACAGAATGTTTGAAGAGTTTCCCAATTCTCCATAAAAGGGGAGGTGAATTATTAAATCATCAAAAAAATAAGAACAATCAGTTTTTAATGCAAAGGCACAGCCCTGCTGAACTCCAGTTTACTACTGCATTAGATGCTAGGTGGAACTTTCAATAAAGATCTGCATTTCAGTGGAGAGCAGACAAAAAAAAATTAGTGACAAACTTTATATATATTTGTTGAATTCCATGTTGATATGCTGTTGCTTTAGTTTACATTGAGTTTCTCTACAAGTATGTAGGAGAAAGATGTAGAATTGCAAGTGGGACAGAGAATTAAAGTGACAGGCAACTAGAAGCTTTGTGGAGTTAATGGAAGAGTTTCTGCAAAGTGGGCCTCAATCTGCATTTGGTTTCCACACTGTAGAGCAGACCTTGGCATAAGCATCACATGCAATTCACTACATTGGAAGAAGGGGAGAAGTGGGAGAACAGGGTTAAGTGTTTTGGTCTCTCAATTTTGGGCAACGGGTATATGGGAAGTTGTTGCTACTACTGTGGTTGTTTGGGAAGGTGTATGCAAAGGAGAGCAGATATTAGAGGAGATGCAAGAATGCTGGATGTACGCCAGGGGAAAATGTGTCAGATGGTAGCAGGAAATATGGAAAATAATCCTTGAACACAGAAGCTGCTGCAGATAAGAAGAACCCAATCCTCATTTGGGTGGGAAGAACAGGAGAGAAAGTAGAGGTCTGGAAATGCAGCAGAGATGTTGGAGAGCCCATTCAGGTATGATAATGGTGAAGGCATAGTCAAATAAAAAGATGTCCCAAAAGCACTTGTGGAGATTGTCATTGTTAAAAAAGACACAAAACACTCAGGTAATCTGGGCTCTTACAAGAGGGAATGGAAGGCCAAGTTGCAAACAAAACTAATTGGAATGATATTTGCAATTTCTACTTCCACTTATGTCAATAAAGTTAACATGATAAATTAAAGAAAGGTTCAAAATAACTTTTACAGTTTAATTCAACTCTGTGTTGCTGTACAAAACCATGCACTTACAAAACTTTTTATTTTTCAACATGAACAACTCATGAATATACCTAGTTTCACAGTAAATGAGCATGTGTGCATTGGGTGATAAAACATTAAAGGATGAAAATGTGAAATTATAGGTTGCATGTCTGTTAGTTGTTAACAAATATGAAATGCTGAGGCTAATAATAATTGCAACATATGAAAACTGAAACTAAGGCTTATAGCATTAAACATATATTTGATTATTGTAATGATCATCAGAGATTTCTTTGGATAAAGATAATGTTTTTAGGAAATGCTTATATACATTCATTGAAATTGGTGTCAGTAGGCCAAGAAATAGCCATCTTTAACTGCCATGAGAAGTCATGGTAAGATACTTTTTGTAATGTAATTCTCAATTAGATGGGTAAGTTCAGGATTTTGATATAGTGATGAAGAAGCTAACCTCAGTTTCATTTTCTAACCATTTATGCTTTCTCAAAAAGGTGTATGCACAAATATATGAAAGAAAATGAAGATTTTGTCTGTTATTTAGTCTGAGGGATTTGCTCCAGCTGCTGCATTTCAGCACACAAACAGGCCCTTCAGTCCACTATGTCTCTAATCTAAATTAATTCTATTTGTTTGCAAATGGTCTACATCCGTTTATTCCCTGTTTGTTCAAGTTTTTGTCTAAATGCCTCTTATTGATTCCAGTACTTTCCCTTGGTACATAATGGTTCTGAATAGTCCTGCCATTTACTTTATACTTTTCTCTTACATTTTATTTTACAAAGTGTAACACCTCACACCTGTTTGGATTAAATTCTATTTGCCATTTCTCTTCTCAGATTTCCAACAAGTCCATATTCTGCTGAATCCTTTGGTGAAGTTGTAGATAGTGAACAAAGTTATTTTATCCGGTAGAATGTTTTTATTAATATTCTTCATTATTCAATCATGACCTAAGATCTTGGTTAAAGAAAACCAATGGTACAGTACATCAGTCAGGATCACTTAGTAGATTGAACAGTAGATTTTAAATTATGGAACAACTTCATTATATAATCTTCAGAATTTAGCGGTTGTTCAGTCATCATATGGAATTAGTTGTTATTTTGATTTAGTAGAGCTTATAAATGTTACGAAGGATAAACAACTCTGATGGGCAGAAGGGTACAGGGTTGCCCATGTCCCCCTCCCCTGGGAGAATTACAAGCCATTACTGTTGCCAGGCTGCTAATGAGAGAGAAAGAGATGGAACAAAAACATACTTGGACTGGAACATTTTTTCTTCAGATAGGGGAGAGATAACACCGGGGGTGAGAGACCATATTATGACTCCTGTAAGATTACGGCTCCGGAGAGGGCTGTTTACTTGGTACTATTCTGTTCATTAAAATTCCTCAGTGGACAGCCGGAGTGGGCTGGTTTGATGGGCTAAGCCATTCAGAACTGATTGACACGTGAGACCCCGTGAGTAGGGATAAAAGTGAGGTCTAGGGAGACACCCCTCAGACACACCAAGAGACACACTAGTGAGCACTGCTTAAGTGTTGGAACCCATGAGAAAGTGTGGGGCATCGGAGACCAAATGAAGGATCGGTCAATTTTAACTCACAGTGTTTATAGCGAGACTGGTGGGGGCTTGTGTGTGTGTTCACCATAGAAGAACTGTCTAGCTAAAGCACAGAGGGGTCATACCTGAATGGTCACAACAAAACATCGATGGATCAAGAACGTAAAGGAAGGTTTGCATGACTGTAGCTGTCACTGTTAGCTCTCTCTCTCTCTCTCTCCACAACACATCGACCAACAACTCCCTCAGCCTGTACGAACTGAAGTGAACTTTATTTTCACATATGACAATTCATTATCCCCTAGACAACGATAGAGCTTGTTTATTATTGATTATTATTATACCCACATTTTTAGGTTTAGTATTGCTAACGTGTATTATCTGTATATCTGTATTGTTGATATTGATTTGTATATTTTACTAATAAACACTGTTTTGAAAATAGTACCAGACTCCAACGGACACTTCTATTTTTGCTGGTAAGACACCCAGTTACAGGGTACGTAACAAATTGGGGGCTCATCTGGGATTTGATAAATAATTGTGGGGGCAGTGAATCTGGCTATAAGTCCATTATTTGATCTGGTTGCGTGGGTAACCAGACGGAAAACCAGCAGAGATGGTCATTGTCAAATTTTTAAAAGACCCGCCTGCAGGGGCATTAGAGGTTGCCAAGAAGGCTGAATTGATGAATTTTGCAAAACGATTAGATATCTCAGAGGTAGAGTCGTCAATGAAAAAGTGGGAGATACAGAGGGCCATAGCCCAGTATTATATATCCAAGGATGTGTTCACACCTGATGCATTGAACCTGTTCCTTCAAAAGAAATCAGTTGTAGGGGTGGCTCAGTTAGAGATGGAAAAAATAAGGTTGGAGATGCAGAAGAGGAAAATAGAGTGTGAGATCCTGCTAAAGGAGTTGGAGGCGAAAAAGGAGAACGAAAGAGCTGAGTTGGTTGAGAAGGAGAAGCAGAGGGAGCATGAACTTAGGTTAAAACAGCTGGAAGCAGAAGAGGAAGAAAGGAAAGCTGAAAGGAGGAAAGAGGAAGCTGAAAGGCGGATGGAGAAGGAAGAGAAACAATGGCAGTTCGAGAGGGAGAAATGGCAACATGTGGGTAGCGGGGCAGACCGAGAGGAGAAGTTTAATGTTAGTAGGGAGTTTAGGTTAGTATCTCCATTCGAGGAGACGGAAGTTGATAGTTATTTTTTGCATTTTGAAAAGGTGGCAGTGAATCAGAAGTGGCCCAGAGATCAGTGGGTGGCGTTGTTACAAAGTGCATTAAAAAGTAAGGCTCAACGGGCATATGTGGCAATGTCCATGGACGAGTCTGAGGATTATGAGGAAGTAAAAGAGACTTTCCTTCGGGCCTATGAGTTGGTACCTGAAGCGTATAGACAAAAGTTCAAAGATTTAAAGAAACTGTGGAATCAGACGTATGCAGAGTTTGCCTATGAAAAGGGTGTGCTCTTGGATCGTTGGTGTGCTGCAGAAAAGGTGGAGGAGGATTTCCATCGTTTCATAGAGTTAATTCTGATTGAGGAATTTAAAGGTTGTGTTTCGGATAATATCAGGATGTATCTGAATGAGAAGACGAATAAGTCTATATCGGAATTTGCCAGGTTCGCAGATGAATATGCCCTAACCCACAAGACAAAGTTTTCCAAAAGTTAGAGTTATCAGAAAGGCAGTAGGGACGGTAGAGAAAGTCCACCGGCTAAGGTAGAGAATAAGCCGGGAGCTAGTGGTAAAGGTAAGGAGGACAAGCAGGCTGGCAGGAAGGTTCCTGGCTTGACCTGTTATAATTGTGGAAACCATATAACCATATAACAATCACAGCACGGAAACAGGCCATCTCGGCCCTCCTAGTCTGTGCCGAACTCTTAATCTCACCTAGTCCCACCTACCCGCACTCAGCCCATAACCCTCCACTCCTTTCCTGTCCATATACCTATCCAATTTTACCTTAAATGACACAACTGAACTGGCCTCTACTACTTCTACAGGAAGCTCATTCCACAGAGCTATCACTCTCTGAGTAAAGAAATACCCCCTCGTGTTTCCCTTAAAATTCTGCCCCCTAACTCTCAAATCATGTCCTCTCGTTTGAATCTCCCCTACTCTCAATGGAAACAGCCTATTCACATCAACCCTATCTATCCCTCTCAAAATTTTAAATACCTCGATCAAATCCTCCCCCTCAACCTTCTACGCTCCAATGAATAGAGACCTAACTTGTTCATTCTTGCTCTGTAACTTAAGTGCTGAAACCCAGGTAACATCCTAGTAGATCGTCTCTGCACTCTCTCTAATTTATTGATATCTTTCCTATAATTCGGTGACCAGAACTGTACACAATATTCCAAATTTGTCCTTACCAATGCCTTGTACAATTTTAACATTACATCCCAACTTCTGTACTCAATGCTTTGATTTATAAAGGCCAGCATTCCAAAAGCCTTCTTCACCACCCTATCTACATGAGACTCCACCTTCAGGGAACTATGCACTGTTATTCCTAGATCTCTCTGTTCCACTACATTCCTCAATGCCCTACCATTTACCCTGTATGTTCTATTTGGATTATTCCTGCCAAAATGTAGAACCTCACACTTCTCAGCATTAAACTCCATCTGCCAATGTTCAGCCCATTCTTCTAACTGGCATAAATCTCCCTGCAAGCTTTGAAAACCCACCTCATTATCCACAACACCTCCTACCTTAGCATCATCAGCATACTTACTAATCCAAATTACCACCCCATCATCCACATAATTTATGGATATTACAAACAACATTGGGCCCAAAACAGATCCCTGAGGCACCCCGCTAGTTACCGGCCTCCATCCCGATAAACAATTATCCACCACTACTCTCTGGCATCTCCCATCTAGCCACTGTTGAATCCATTTTATTACTCCAACATTAATACCTAACGACTGAACCTTCTTAACTAACCTTCCATGTGGAACTTTGTCAAAGGCTTTGCTGAAGTCCATATAGACTACATCCACTGCCTTACCCTCGTCAACATTCCTCGTAACTTCTTCAAAAATTCAATAAGGTTTGTCAAACATGACCTTCCACGCACAAATCCATGCTGGCTACTCCTAATCAGATCCTGTCTATCCAGTTAATTATTAATACTATCTCTAAGAATTCTTTCCATTAATTTACCCACCACTGATGTCAAACTGACAGGTCTATAATTGCTAGGCTTACTTCTGGAACCCTTTTTAAACAATGGAACCACACGAGCAATACGCCAATCCTCCGGCACAATCCCCGTTTCTAATGACATCTTAAAGATCTCTGTCAGAGTTCCTGCTATTTCTACACAAACTTCCCTCAAGGTCCTGGGGAATATCCTGTCAGGACCCGGAGATTTATCCACTTTTAAATTTCTTAAAAGCGCCTGTACTTCCACCTCTTTAATTGTCATAGGTTCCATAACTTCCTTACTTGTTTCCCACACCTTACACAATTCAATATCCTTCTCCTTAGTGAATACCAAAGAGAAGAAATCATTCAAAATCTCTCCCATCTCATTCGGCTCCACACATAGAGAATCAGAGTGGTCAGCTAAGGGGCCAATTTTATCCCTCACTATCCTCTTGCTTTTAATATAACTGTAGAAACCTTTCGGATTTACTTTCACCTTATTTGCCAAACCAACCTCATATCTTCTTTTAGCTTTTCTAATCTCTTTCTTAAGATTCCTTTTACATTCTTTATATTCCTCGAGCATTCCTTTACTCCATGCTGCCTATATCTATTGTAGACATCCCTCTTTTTCTGAACCAAATTTCTAATATCCCTTGAAAACCATGGTGCTTTCAAACCTTTAACCTTTCCTTTCAACCTAACAGGAACATAAAGATTCTGTACCCTCATAATTTCACCCTTAAATGAACTCCATTTCTCTATTACATCCTTCCCATAAAACAACTTGACCCTATCCACTCTCTAAATCCCTTCGCATCTCCTCAAAGTTTGCCTATCTCCAATCAAAAATCTCAACTCTAGGTCCTGTCCTGTCCTTCTCCATAATTATATTGAATCTAATGCTATTGTGATCACTGGACCCGAAGTGCTCCCCAACACATACATCTCCCCAACACATACATCTGTCAGCTGACCTATCGCATTCCCTAACAGGAGATCCAACACTGCCCCATCTCTAGTCGGTACTTCTATGTATTGTTGCAAAAAAACTATCCTGCACACATTCTAAAACTATCCTGCACAAACTCTAAACCATCCAGCCCTTTTACAGAATGAGCTTCCCAGTCTACGTGTGGAAAATTAAAATCTCCCACAATCACCACCTTGTGTTTACTACAAATATCTGCTACCTCCTTACACATTTGCTCTTCCAACTCACGCTCCCCATTAGGTGGCCTATAATACACTCCTATCAGTGTTACTACACCTTTCCCATTCCTCAATTCCACCCAAATAGCCTCCCTAGAGGAGCTCTCTAATCTATCCTTCCAAAGCACCGCCATAAGATTTTCTCGGACAAGCAATGCAACACCTCCTCCTCTGGCCCCTCCTACTCTATCACACCTGAAGCAACTAAATCCAGGAATATTTCACACCCTTCCTGCAACCATGTTTCACTAATAGCTGCAACATCATAATTCCAGGTATCAATCCACGCTTTAAGCTCATCCGCCTTTCTTACAATGCTCCTAGCATTAAAATAGATACATTTAAGATACTCTCCACCTCCTCCTCTCTTTTCATCCCTAACAATGCATTCAAATTTATTATCCTTTTCTTTCTTCTCCCCTACATCTTCGGGCTGAGCGCATCCCTTCTCCATCACCTGCCTTTCCTCCCTCACACACTGTCTATTTACTTGCTCTACTAGTGAACTAACCTCCTCTCCCATAGTTTCCTCAAATTGATTCCCGCCCCCCCATCTTACTAGTTTAAAGTCTGCCCTGTAGCCCTAGCAAACCTCCCTGTTAGGATATTGGTCCCCCCAGAAGTCAAGTGTAACCCGTCCTTCTTGAACAGGTCACGCCTGCCCCAGAAGAGGTCCCAATGATCCAGAAACTTGAATCCCTGCCCCCTGCTCCAATCACACAGCCACGCATTCATCCTCCACCTAATTCTATTCCTACTCTCACTGTCACGTGGCACAGGCAGTAATCCCGAGATTACTACCTTTGCGGTCCTTCTTCTTAACTGCCTTCCGAACTCCCTATACTCTCGTTTCAGGACCTCTTCCCCTTTTCTACCTATGTCATTGGTACCTACATGTACCACGACCTCTGGCTCCTCACCCTCCCACTTCAGGATATCTTGAACGTAATCAGAAATGTCCCAAACCCTGGCACCAGGGAGGCAAATTACCATCTGGGACTCCCGATCACCTCCACAGAACCGCCTGTCTGAACCCCTGACTATCGAGTCCCCTATTATTATGGTCCTCTTTCTTCTATCCCTACCCTTCTGAGCTACAGGGCCGTCCTCTGTGCCGGATGCCCGGCCACTGTCACTTCCACCAGGTAGGCTGTCCCCCCCAACAGTACTCAAACATGAGTACTTATTGTCAAGGGGTACAGCCACTGGGATACTCTCTAGTACCTGCCTCTTCCCCTTCCTGACCGTGACCCACCTATCTGCCTCCCATGGCCCCGGAGTGACCACCCGCCTGTAACTCCTCTCTATCACCTCCTCACTCTCCCTGACTAGGCGAAGGTTATCGAGCTGCAGCTCCAGTTCCCTAACTCGGTCCCTCAGGAATTGCAGTTTGGTGCACCTGACGCAGATGTGGACGTCCGGGAGGCTCGGAGACTCCAGGACCTCCCACATCCGACACCGAGAACAACAAGCTGCCCTCACGCTCATACTTCCCGAATAACTGAAAGTAACAAGGAGAACTAAAAGATAAGCCAACTGTGCCCTCTTCTGCCTAAGCCCTCTGAGCCCAAGCCCTACACTCTGCTCCCAGCACACTCCGCTGCCCGCAAACGAAGCTGCCCGCTTCTTAAGGCTGCGTTCTTTTTATATCTTCCCTCCTTCCCAGGCCTCCTTCACGTGCCTGCACAGTCCCGCCTCTCAGAACTCTGATCTGAGAAGCAATTGGACAATTTGAAAATGGCCGCTGCCCTTCTTCCTCTCAAAGCCTCGCTGTCCTCTTCCAAAAGAGAACTTCCAAAAGGTTGGTCATATTGCATCTGAATGCTTTGCTCCGAAGAAGGAGACAGGAAAAGGGAAAATGGCAGTCCCTACAGAGTGTATTGAGTCGATCAGCAAATCGACGAGGAAGGCAAAGGTAGATAGAGGATGAGAGGGGTGTGAGAAATTTATTTCAGAAGGGACGGTGTCTGTGAAAGAAGGAGAAACCCCAGTTCCAGTGAGAATCTGGAGAGATACTGGGGCTGATCAGTCATTGATCCTAAGTGAGGTGTTAGATTTCGGTCCTGAAACTGGAGAGGTAGTATTAAGAGGTATAGGAAAAGGAACAGAAGCTGTACAGGATTATTTTAAAATGTGACCTGGTATCTGGGCCAGTCGAAGTAGGGGTGCGGTCAGAAGTACCGAGAGACGGCGTGGACGTCCTTCTTGGTAATGATTTAGCAGGTGGTGACGTGTGTTCAGCAGTGAAATTGATAACAAGCCTGTGAGTGCTGAAGACACGCCCCTGGATTCTCAGATTTATCACGCATGCGCGATCACTCGCAGCATGTTGAGAAAGGCGGCTGAGAAAGAGGACAGTTTGAATGAGTCCAGTGTTGATTTGGCTGAGACGTTTTTACCGACCCTGTACCAAGAGGGGTTAGGGGATGGCAAAGCGGAAAATAGGGAGGTGAAAGAGAGTAAAGGAGAGGAGGTAGACCTACCCTTAGCCAAGAGAGAATGTATAGAGGCACAGAGTAAAGATGAGATACAGATAAGGCAGTTACAAGGTCCAGGGTTGGACATGGATGATCTGTCTGGCTTGACAGAGTAGTTTGAAGTTGAAAAATTTAAATGTGTTCCTGATAATGATATGAGGGCAGTCCTAGATGAAAAGGATGCCATTACCTTGAAGGAGTCTACTGGGTTAGCAGATGGTTGTTTTAACCCACAGGGTTGAGTTTACTCAGGATGGGAGTTGCCCAGAGACTGGGAGGATCAGGGGAACTTAGAATTTGAAAAAGGGACTGGTATGGGAAGCCTGGAAGAGGTAGATGTCCCGTGTGAGTGTGTGAAGGGTGTGGATGCACAGGGTACTGAACCTAGTGTTGAAGCTCAGGAAGAGTCTGAGGTATCTGATTTAGTTGAAAAGGAATGCAGTTCTTTTGGGTCAGATGGACTTGGTTCAGTGGAAAAAGGGTTAACCTTGGTACCAGTGGGAAGTGAGAATTCTCAGTTGTTTGGGTTAGAAGGTGTGTTAAAAGTTAATGAGGAGATGAAAGCTGGTGATATGAATATTATTGAAGGAGAAGGGAAAAGTGTTGTTCCTAAATTGAATAAAGAAAATTTAAAGTCTGGATTGGTTTTAGAAGCAGTAACAACAATGGCTTGTTAACAAGGAGTCCGTGATGGCCTATTCCACACTGGTGAGCAAGCTAACCATGTGAGAGTTAAATGGAAAAGGGGCAAAGGTTGACAAAATGCCACAGGATCTGGTTTTGAGGGAATTCGACAAAGCATGTGAAAGATGAAAACACCATGGAAGATTGACTGTTAAGTTTAAAAGTAAAATGGAGATTAGTATTTGCACAAACTTTTGTGATGTACTATAGTATAACTACACATGTATTGGTTCAAATTTTGTAATATACATTACTGTTGCCAGGCTGCTAATGAGAGAGAAAGAGATGGAACAAAAACATACTTGGACTGGAATGGCAATAAGTCTCAAGATGGTGTGCGTCTCAAAGCTGAACTCCAAAACATTGAAGGTGGTGTTTACATACAATCCACTGGATGTCAGATTGCGTAGCTTTTCTATGGCATGCTAAGTTCATTGGTCATGTACTCCCACTGTCAGTTGCAGGCTCAGTCTGGGGGCCCTATCATTCAAGACTCTCACCAACTTATTCTACAATGATACCACTCAGACATTCTGACTAAAAATACTCCCTCACCTAGAGGTTAGTCAGGGTTCCTGTTAACGTCAATATTGCTGCATATTTAATATTTTGGTAATATTTCAGTAAGATTGTAAATATATATTGTTTGATTAGGCATTTTTCATTTGTTTACATATGGGCTATATGTAAGAGGTATGTGTATGGCATCCATCATTATGCCACCATGTCATATTTGAGCATAAGGTAAAGTAAAATTAAACGTACACGTGTTCTCCTCAGCTCCAGTGTCTTTCTTTAAATTAGCTTTAAGTTTTGGCTTTAAGTTTTGATTTAAGCTTTAAATCAAAACAGTGGTAACAAGGAAGTTTTAAAATGAATCCAAAGTGACTACCTACCTGTTGAAGCATAGAATATTAATATTCTTTGCAAGGGGAGAAAGAGATGACTGAGTTAAAAAAAGGCAGAAAATAGATAAAATTTACAGATTCATACAGTGAGTACCAGGCTAATATAACAATAAAACAGAAGTGGCTGGCTACATCAGAAAGATAGACGTGTTCGATTGCACAAGAAATAATTGTATATTGAGTGTATTGAGCAGTTTGACTGCTCCAACCAAACCAGCTGAAATTAGCTTTGCTGATATTGTGAACAAAATGCAGGAATACTTACAACTGAAATCACTGTTTTTTTTTGCAGAACACTTTAGGTTTTATAAGCAGAATCAAAAGGAAGGGGAATCCATTACAGCTTATTGAGACTGAATTGAAGAGATTTCCCAAGCATGGTCAGTTCAATGGTGGACTTAATAATGCACTGAAAGATCGTTTAGTTTGTGGAATCTTGCAAGAAAACATTTTTAAAAATGGCTCCTAATGCAAGCACAATTCACATTTAAAAGAGCAGTTGAAATCACCGTAGCAATGAAAGCTGCAGCTAGAGGCGCACTGACTTGCAGTCAGGTATGAAAGTGAGTATGAACAAAACTGCAACATTTCAAAAGAATCTATCCTGGCTGTACAAATTCTGTTACTGTTCTGGCAGGGGCTCATATACACCAGACCAGTGTAGATTTAAAGGTGAAAATGCAACAAAGTAGGACACATACAAAGAGCATACTGGGCAGACAAAAATAAATGGATGGCACAGGGAACAGGCCACTCATGGCTCCACAATGCTGGCCTTCCTGTTTTTTTAAATTATATACAAGCTCAGAGTGGCTTCTTGGTTGTGGTATCTCACTGTTACCACTGTCATTCCCACAGGAGTTAACGTTATCAGACTTTTCATCAACAGCATGTAGATTAGTGCTCTTTTTGAAACTGCAACTTGACTTTTTGATTGAGATATTGTTAAAAAAATTCAAAGATTATGGGCACAGAGCACAACACAATAAGTGTAATTTAAACCAAGCATCACTTACTGTGGTCACAGCAGAGTTACAGGATTACATGAGTGAGCTGTGAAATTTCAAGTGGTGATGGATGCCCCAAGGCCAAAGGATGTGTCACAGTTGTGGTGTTTTTTTCAGGATTTGTCAATTACTGTAACAGACTCTGCCAAACCTGTCTTCTGTGCTCCACCCCTTGAGTGCATTACTATAGATCAGGAAGAAATGGCAATGGACTAAGCAGTGTGAGGTGGCTTTCCAAAAGGCAAAGAAAATAGTGATATTAAACACTACTCACACGTTATAACCCACATTGTCCCATGAATCTTGCCGCTGATACCTTGCCTAATGATATAGGTGCAGTCATGTCACATGTTATGAGTGATGGAAGTGAAAGTCCCATACATAGCCTTTGCATCATGTTTCCTTACCATTGCAGAGAAAAATTAAGCACTGACTGACAGAAAGAGCCCTTGAGTAAACATGAGGAAATCCGCAGATGCTGGAAATTCAAATAGCAACACACACAAAATGCTGGAGGAACACAGCAGGCCAGGCAGCATCTATAAGGAGCAGCACTGTCGACGTTTCGGGCTGAGACCCTTCGTCAGGACTAACTGCCTGTTCTCCATCTCCCTCTGGTGCTTCCCCCCTCTTTCTTTCTCCCGAGGCCTCCCATCCCATGATCCTTTCCCTTCTCCAGCTTGGTATCACTTTCACCAATCACCTTTCCAGCTCTTAGCTTCATCCCACCCCCTCCGGTCTTCTCCTATCATTTTGCATTTCCCCCTCCCCCCACTACTTTCAAATCTCTTACTATCTTTCCTTTCAGTTAGTCCTGACGAAGGGTCTCGGCCCGAAACATCGACAGTGTTTCTCATAGATGCTGCCTGGCTTGCTGTGTTCCTCCAGCATTGTGTGTGTGTTGTTGAAAGAGCCCTTGAGACTAGTTTGGGGTGTAAAATGTTTCAACTAGTACTTGTATGAGAGAGAGTTTACCCTCATTACTGACCCTCCACCACTGTTGTCCATTTTCAATCCACAGATGGGTGTTCCACCATCAGCAGCAGTACTCATGCAGAGATGGGCTCTGTTTGAGGACACAATTACCAGATAGTATTCGGGGCAATTAACCATGGAAATGCTGATGGATCATCCCATTTACCCTTCGAAAAGGAAATACCTGAAAATTTTACAAAAGAGGACATTCCTATTCTCCCTATTACAGCAGAGATGATCTAAATAGAAACTAGAAAAGACCCCACACAGTTTCAGGTTTACATGGCCATCCAAAAGGGCTGGAATGTGCACCAGAAATTCCAGTTCCCCATTTTTAATCAGTGCCAGAATGAACTTTCCCTGGATGGAGGTTGCCTTATGTGAGGATTGAGAGTTGTTGTACCATCCAAGCTGAGAGCTAAATTGCTGGAGGAGTTATATGTCAGGCAAGTAGGCATAAACAAAACGAAAGTGTGGCTCAAAGCTTTGCCTGGTGACCTGGGATAGATAAGATCAAGCAGCTTGCCATATGCTGTTCAGAGTGCCAAGAGGAGCTTCTAGCTAAGCAGGGTGGAGTGTTGTATATTTAATATTTTAGTAATATTTGAGTAATACTGTTAATATATTGTTTGAGTAAGCATTCTTTGTTTACATAATTCATTATGGGTTAGATGTAAGAAGTATGTGAATGACATGCATTATTACAGCACCAAATCATATTTGAGCGCCCCACTAAAGTAAAATTAAATGTACACAAGTTATCCCTGGCTCTTGTGTTTTTCTTTCAATTAGATTTTTTTGTTTTGGAGTTACAAAACATAACAAATACTTCTTCCAATTACAACTCAGCATGGAGATGTATTGAGTAAGGTGGGGATGGAAATCAACAAGATGTCTTCTTGTTCTGGCTGATATTATGAGACAACATGTAGTCAGGAGTTAATGTTGAATTTGTGCCATCACTTCTGCTAGGTTTGAGATACAAATAAAGTAACTTATGAGATTGAAAACAAATCAATTCTAAGGACTTGAGGATCTACATCCTGGAATTTTAAAAGGAGTGGCCCTCATTTCTACACTGACATAGATCTGTGAATGATTCTTGCAAATTGCAAGGTAGAAAATGTGACTTCATTGAAACATACAAAACATGTTAACAAGCTTGACATGGTGGATAAAACATGTCTGCTTCCCCTGGCTAAGAAATTTGTAAGGTGTTAGAAGGTGTTAGTGTCACAAAATTAAGGAGAGGTTATTTAAACGTAAGCAGAGGAGAAATTTCTTAACTCATTTTGGTGCATCTGGAATGAATCTGGAACATTGTCTGAAACGTTGATTCTGGGAATCTGGATGTGTTTAACTCTTGCTTTACTTATTCTCAAGTTTTTCACAATAAAGATTTTGCAGGAATGCCTGGCTAGTGTGTGCTGTTTTCATGTCCAAATCAGTATCTGCTTAAGGGCCCATTCAGTTTTAACCTACAGTTTTCCTTTGCTGTTTGCTGGAGCTTTTCAGAGAGAAATTAAAAGTCAACCACATTACTAGGGGCTGAGGTCACATAAAGGTTAGACTAAGCCACCATATTTTCTTTTCTAGAAGATGAAAACTAGAAGGCTTTCAATTGCAGTCTGGAGTTTTCATCCTCACAATTTCTAATGACGATGACGATGACGATGACGGCTAGTTCTTTGCTTGTAAAGATCAGGAGGGAAGAAGAATCCTCAGGAGCAATAGCATGACTGTTGATTAAAATAGAGGCCAATTCTGAATCTGCAGACTCTGGAGCAGTTGTGACACGGGAACAGCTGGGATGATGTGATGCTTGAATAACAGGATCTTTCCTGCGCCTCCTCTTCTCTACAGCAGTCACTCTTCTGGATTCCTCAAAATTCTTGGCTGCTGCATAGATCAGTGTTTTCCAGCAGTCTCTTTCATAAGCTAGATACTGCCACTCATTGACCTTGATATTTGCCTGAGAGAGCTGCTGCTTAAGTTGGTCTTTGTACCTCTTGCGCGGGTACCCATGATCTCTTGCCCTGAAAGGATTCTCTGTAGAGCACTGCTTTCAGTAACTTGGGAGCTGTCCATGAGAGACTTGTGGCTTGACCAGTGGAACTGCTTGAGCAGCAAAGTGGCTTCAATGCTTGGAAGTTGAGCTTTCTCCAGGACCCCATTGTTGGAGACATGATCCTGACAACTGATAATCATGATGGAGCACTGATGGATGCACCTGAGCAACCAGATTTGCTTGCAGTACAAGACCCAGGCTTTGAAGCTGTAGTGTTTTGACAATGGCAGCCCTGTAAACCTGAATTTTTGTGGTCAGACGCAGCCAGTGCTTCTTCCACACATGATTGAGGGGCACGAAGGTACTGTTGGCTCTGGCAAGTCATTTGTCAACGTCCCATACTACATAGCGTTTTTGGAGATAATGCTGCCCAGATAGGTAAACTGCTCATGGTGAGAGGGTGGTAGTCAATGAATCCATATTTTCCTTCCTAGAAGATGAAAACTAGATGCCTTTCATTTCAATCTTGTGTTTTCAAAGTCACAATTTATAATACCAGCTGATACATTATACAAGTTATTTTTGATTAAAATCATTGGAACATTTAAAAAAATATTATACCCCTAAGAATCAAGTGACCTTCTTCTCATTCTGTTGCATAACCTGCCTCATTAGGACACTGATTTAATTTCTTTTTTTTAAACTGGAGATGGCAGTCATGAAGCTCCAGGTAAAAGCATGAGTTCTTAACATAACACACCAAGACATCATAATTCCTTCAAGCTATAATAGGTCAGAAAGATAAACTAGAGAAGACTGGTTTTGAGATTTGCAATTGGAGGCTTAACTTCATTCAAAAGAGCGTAGGAAATTCTACATGTGTCTGGAAATCAAAGCTTGTCCTAAGTATTCATCTCTCATTTTCTGGAATAGATTTAATAAACCACAAAGTCTATTATCATTGCACTTTCTCCTCCTGCACTCATGCTCTGATTTATAGCAGAGAGGTAACATGATTATTGACCAGACAGATTATTTCATGATTGAAGTGCATAACATAATAATTTTCTTATTCTCTGACTAACACTTTAGTTGCTTGTGATGACAAACAGAGCATGATAGAAGCCCAGCCACAGTTACTAATCAATATTGAGACTGACAACTAAGCATTTTTTGCGCTCTCTTTTATGGTTACCATCCTAGAAACATAAGGGAAATTAACAGAGAGTTGACAGAATAATTGGTAACACCAAAGATAATATACCTTTCATAAATTCAACTAAAGCTGTAATGCATAATAACCTGATAGTGTTTCCAATATGTTGGTTACATAAATGAAGGAGGCAATTAATTTACACAGTCAAATATACATTAATGTTGCAAGTAAAATATTTATCCAGGTACTTGTAGGTCAGCATCTCTCATTGTCAAAATATTACTTCTCAGAGCACAAACACAAATTCCTGATTAAATTTTTAAAAATTTGTTTATTTACATCAGTCTCCTTGATTATTAAATAATTTATCGCTGTAGAATGTAGTTATGCTTGAACCATTACATTAACCTTTCATACAAGCTGCACTGAGCTTTAAGGAAAATGCATTCTGGCAGAGTATGCAGATGCATTTTCTCAAACATGCTGTTTATCATATTGAGAAACTGCATTTCAGTCATGGAACACAAAAGATATCAACACGAATGAGGGCATGTTTATTCTGTCTCTAAAAATTCTACCAGTGGGCTACGTAAAACTTTGAAGGGGGTTTCTGAACAGCAAAAATCGAACTTGGCAAAATGGCAGAGTATAACTGTTCCAATAAATTATAACTATTGCAACTTTTGTAACAATGCCAAATGTATAACAAAAATGAAACACACACACAGAAGCTAATGACTTCTTAATGTATCACCAAGTGAGTAAACAAGACACACGCAACAAGTTTGTTGTAGAATCAATTTCTGATTTGTGGTGTTAGCAAACACTACAGATGTCCTCAATTAGGTAATGGCATTAATCCAGGCTACATATTAAACCCATTTTTAATGCTTATCTAGGAGTGAGCGTTGGATGTCTGATGAGGGAAAGATCAGAATTTAATGGGCTGGAAACTGAACCCTTTACCAGTGCTGAGTAACAAAGCTTATAGTACTAAGATACCAAAAGCTGATCATCAGCTACGATTTATATTCTTCCAATGTGTTGACATATTTTGAAAAGAAAAGGATAAAATTTGTGGAGATAAAGACAGGCATTAGACAATTTTTAATTCAGCAGGCCCATACTCACTTAAAACAAGTAAGATTCATCGAGCAGATGATTTACACAAATATTCCTCACAGAAATAAAAGATTCTTTTAAAACTTTCACAAAATTAATGCAACAGACACCTATGGTATGTTAACAATGGCATGTTCCTAACAAAGTTCAACAGGGTTCTGGATTTGCCTAAAGGAAGCACTTTGAACTTTACACTTGGAACTTAAAATTCTGGGACGGCAGAATTTTATGTACCAAAGAAAACAACTGTGATTTAGTGGACACTGCATTGCATGAGCTCTATATACCTGTAATTGATTTGGAAATAAACTATTCATGATGTTGGGGAAGGTAATTCATAATTGCAATTGAATGTTGAACATTTTCTAATTTGCATTCATATCTAAACTTTACTTGTGACCTCATCTGCTTGATGACAAGGAACAAAGTTAGTGTGTTGGACCAAAACAAAGTGTCATGCAACTATAATTAAAAGTTCCAGAAATAATTTCTCAAACACATCTGATTTCTCTACTATGAAGAAACTGAAGTGAAAACTTGCGATTAGCTTTTCTTGAGAAGCTTTTAGTGATTTTACCAATCAGCGATGGAAGACAAAAATGTATAAATGAGGGTTAAAACAGAAAACCAAAAAAAAAACATGAAACATAAGCATATCTATAATGATTTTCTGATTGTCTAACAGATGTAATACAATTGTCAAAATTCAGATGGACGATTGGGTCATTTAGACCTTTGTTTAATTCTAATTTTCTGTGGAATGGCTCATGGAAATGAAATTTGTAGTTCACTACCCTTTCATATTTTTCCTTTACTATCTTTCTCTGCATGACATCCTTAAAACAGGACTAAAAATACCTTTTCTGAGGTAAATTGTGTTAAATTCTGAGGGTGAGCTGAGGTGGTGGTTTGCAGAATTATTGCTAATGAGAGTACCGATCTCTGAGAGTTTTGATCAACTGGCCCAGGGATGAGGTTGGGTTACTCTGAGCGCTAAGAGAAGTCAGGGCCTAAGCAGAGGAGATTTGATACCCACACAGCTGGCCCAGGTACGAATGGATCACTCTGGGTGCCAAGCAATTTCAACTAGGCGGTGAAATCTGGGCCCAGAGCAAGTCATGGGGCTGTGTGGTCTAGGCCCAGTGTCCTTCACAGTACCTGGGTTCTAGTGTGAGGTACGATCTGCAGTTTAGACTATTTAAACACCACCCCAAATTGGAGGCAAGATGCAATTTCATTCTATTACAAGCCTGCGGTCATACTGTGAGTGTTACTTTAAGAGTGCCTGAGTGAGGCGGGACTATGACTTCAGTCACAGGCTGCTGTGGACTTAAAACTGAGAGAGTGAGGGGGAGGAGGAGAGGAGTGGGGGAGAGGGAGAGGGAGAGAAAACAGTTACTCTCGCAGTTTTCGCAAGACTTGGAACTACGAACTGCTGGGGCAAGATTGCTCCAGAATGGGTGAAGCCAAAACTTTCCCATTACCCAAAAGATTAGTTTCTTCGACGATAACAGGCACATCAAATGTATGACTGTCACTTTGTATAATCCATTGGAGTGGATTTTGGAGATATCTTGTGGGACCACTTGTGTTAACCCTTGCCTGGGTATGTTGTGTGGTAACCACTTGAAGACAATATTCCTGTGACAGTTCACTTTCAGTGATAATTCGTATGTGGACGGATTCTACGGGCAAGATCTGCAGCGACTATTACTTTGTTTACCTGATGTGGAACCTGTGGAATACTTCGTACTTACCTTTTTTCTACATTACAGCGTGAACTACAAATATCTCTCTCCCATCATTTGTTCCCCCATGCTCGATAGTTTTGGAGCTATATTTACACACATATATACACATAACACTGTTAGCTTTTGTTTATCTTGGTTTAAGTTTCTATGTACTGAGTAGATACTAATAAAGATAGTGGTTTTAACATTAAAACTTGACACAGTGTGAAATCTCTTGCTGCTGGTTCACTGCAAGATGTTACAGTTTCATAACAATTCGCTCTCCGTGGTGTTTGCTCCTCTCTCCAAGGTGGCAAAGCTTTTCGCCGTTCCTTTGTTTGGTCAATTTAAATCTGGCGCAGATAGACTGAAAGTTCAGAGTGTTAGGATCAGAGGCGAGAGTTGATTTTGCTCGCTCTCCGTGATGGTCACTCTTCTCTCCATGGCACAGAGGCTATGAAGATTGCCCTGGCTGCTGTGCTCCTTGCCCACCAGTATGACGAACTGATGACTGAGGCCTTGGCCTACTCCAGGCTGCTCCAGGGTTCAGATCTGATTACTCACTTTGGTGTGGAATGCTGTTGTGCTTTTTTTTCTTTCCCTTGTGCATCAGGTGTTGGTCTTTTATTTTTTTTCCTTTAATTGGGTCTTTCAGGTTGCTTGCTTTGTGGCCATCTGCGAGCAAACAAATCTCAAGGTTGTATAATCTATACATTCTTTGATAATAAATGTACTTTGTATCTTTGATTCCAAAAGCTTTTTCTCTAGGTATCTCTATAGCTATTAGTTTTTGAGGCTCTGGCTAAAAAAAACGATTCCTTGGTGACTGTTCTTTATGCACTTTGTTTTGTGTCTGCCATACTCAGCCAGAGCCTCGACAACCACTTTTTTTTTCAAGTGGTTATCTTGCAGGAAGGATTCTGTGAGTGGTCCCCCACGTCCTTCTCACAGCACAGTGTTTTTTTTTTTACGAGGCCGATCTGCAAGCTTGACACTCAACGCGGCACGGATGGAAAATATGTCCGGGAGCGGCCCAACTGGATTCAAACTTGGGAATCGTCGCTCAGGAGTCAGGCGCTGATGTCAGTGTGCCACCAACCGGCCTTCTTTATATGCTATGGATTCTTAATTACTATCAGTTTAGTGCCCGATATAATTAGTTGTGCAAGTCATTCCTGTTGCCATACGGAGAAAGGCACTGGTGCATAGAACGCTCTGGCTGCTTGGAAACATACAGAGGAGACAGATGTTGGTTAATCAGTGTATAAGGATAATTTAACACCAACGTTGTTAAGGTAGAGCTAACTAACTTATTTATCAGGGTTTGTGGTCCATTTAGTCCTTGCCAACAACAATACCACCCGTCCAGCTCCTGTTCTCCTTATTTTACTGCAGTCTTAAAACTTATTCTCTTCAATGTGCCCCTAATCTCTTCTTTGATTCTTTTGGACATTTACCAACATAAAATGGCTTTTTATAGTTAATCTACCACTATGTTAGGCAACAGAAACCCATGTGGTTACAGAAAACAAAGTCTGCAAACACAGATAGCACTGAAGGTCAGGACTGCATCTGATTCCCTGGAGCTGTAAGCCAGCAATGCCAATGGATGTACTATCTTGCCAAAACAGCAAGCTTTCAATAGAATCAGAATCAGGTTCAATATCACCGGTATATGTTGTGAAAATTGTTGTTTTACTGCAGCAGTATAGTTTATATAGTTTATAGTTTATATATTATAAAAAAGCTATACATTTCCATAACTATTATATATATTAAAATAGTGAGGCAGTTTACATGGGTTTGCTGTTCATTGAGAAATTTGACAGCAGAGGGGAAGAAACTGCTCCTAAAATACTGAGTGCGTGTGTTCAAGAATCTGGACCTCCTTCTTGATGATGGCAATGAGAAGAGGGCATGTCCTGGGTGATGGGGATCATTAAAGATGGATACAGTCTTTCTGAGGCATCGTCTTTTGAAGACGTGTTCGATGCTGGGAAGACTGGTGCCCAGGATGGAGGTAGCTGAGTTTGCAACTTATCTTATCTTTTTCTGATTCTTTGCAATGCCCCTTCATGCCAGATGGCAATGCAACCAGCTAGAATACTCTCCATGGTACATCCGTAGACATTTGCTAGAGTCTTTGGTGACATATCAAATCTCCTCAAACTCCTAATGAAATATAGCCATTGTCATGCCTTCTTAGTTATTGCATCAATATGTTAGGCCTGGGTAGGTCTGCAGAGACGTTGACACCCAGGAACTTGAAACTGCTCACTCTTTCCACTGCTGATCCCCCAATGAAGACTGGCATGAGTTCCCTTGACATCCCTTCTTTTTTTTTAAACTTTTTTTTATTGAGTTTTCAAATAGTTACAGAAATAAAAGAAAATATATGAAAAAAATATATATTTACCCTTCCCACCTCCCCCCTAACATCCCTATAGAAAAAAAAAAGAAAGAAAGGAAAAGAAAGAAAGAGTGCCTGGATATCGGAAGATCCCCACATGCTCCATGGAGTTCGTAATAACTTTAGTATATATATTTATTTCTTTCCCCAAATAACCAATTATTTCATCCTTGGAGCACCTATATATTTAATCCTGTCCTTTGTAAATAAGGGTGCCAAATTTTCAAAAATGTTTCATATTTATCTCTTAAATTATAAGTAATTTTTTCAAGTGGAATACAGCCATAAATTTCCTTCTTCCAACGATCTATACTTAAGTATGTATCCGATTTCCAAGTAACTGCAATAGCCTTTTTGGCTACTGCCAGTGCAATTTTTATAAATACTTTCTGATATTTATTCAATTTGGGTTTTGGTTTTATCCCTTCAATATCGCCTAGTAAAAATAATATTGGATTATGTGGAAGTTGTGTCCCACTAATTTGTTCCAATAAAACTCTTAAATTTGTTCAAAAAGGTTGAATTTTAGAACAAGACCAAGTAGAATGTAAAAAAGTACTGATTTCTTGGTTACATCGGAAACACTAATCGGATAAATTGGGGTTTAATTTATTTATTTTTTGTGGTGTAATATATAATTGATGTAAAAAATTATATTGCTCTAATCTTAACCGGACATTTACTGTATTTGTCATACTATCAAGACAAAGTCTTGACCAATTTGTTTCTTCAATTTTAATATTCAAGTCACTTTCCCATTTTTGTCTTGACTTATGGACTCCTTGTTTAATTGCCTTGTTTTTGAATCAAGTTATACATATAAGAGACAAATTTTTTAATCTTTCCTTTTTGAATTAAAGTTGCTATTTCATGAGATTTTGGCAATAACATTGTTTGACGTAATTTTTCTCTTAAATAAGCCTTTAGTTGGAAGTAACAAAAAAGAGTGTTGTTTGATACTTTATATTTATTCTTTAATTGATCAAATGAGATTAATATACCTCCTTCAAAACAATCTCCAATATATCTAATCCCTTTTTGAAACCAATTACATAAAAGTTGATTATCCGTTGTAAAAGGAATAAGTCTATTTTGAATTAAAGATCTCTTTGCTAATAAAGATTTCTTTGTCTCATCATCAACATTTATCTTATTCCATAAGTCAATCAAATGTTTTAATATAGGAGATTCTTTCTTTTCCCGTATCCATTTAGATTCCCATTTATATTTAAAATCTTCTGGTGTATTTTCTCCTATTTTATCTAGTTCTATTCTAATCCATGCCAGTCTATCTTTCTCAAAAAAAGATGCAATAAATGTAAGTTGATTTGCTTTATAATAATTCTTAAAATTTGGAAGTTGTAACCCTCCTGGATCAAATTTCCATGTCAATTTTTCCAACGATATTCTTGACATCTTACCTTTCCAAAGAAACTTCCTCACATATTTGTTTAACTCTTGAAAAAACTTCTGGGGTAGTTGTATTGGTAGTGATTGAAGTAAGTATTGTAGTCTAGGGAATATATTCATTTTATTGGTATTTACTCTACCTACTAATGTTATTGGTAATACCATCCATTTATCAGGATCTTCTTGAATTTTTTTCAGTAATGGTAAGTAATTTAATTTATATAAGTTCTTTATATCATTATCAACTCTTATACCTAAATATTTTATACCATTTGCTGGCCATCTAAATTGAGTTATTAATTGACATTGACTATAATCTCCTTTAGTAAGAGGTAAAATTTCACTTTTATCCGAATTTATTTTATAACCTGATATTTTCCCATATTCTTCTAATCTATAGGATAATTTACGCAACGAGTGCAATGGGTTTGTTAAATAAAGCAGAACATCATCAGCAAATAAGTTAATCTTGTATTCTTCCTGATTAACTCTAAAACCCTTAATATCTGGGTCCATTCTAATTAATTCAGCTAATGGTTCTATCTCCAACACGAATAAAGCAGGTGATAATGGACAACCTTGCCTAGTTGACCTTGTTAACTGAAATGGTGTTGAAATTTGACCATTTGTCACTACTTTAGCTTTGGGATTAGTATTTAAGGTTTTAATCCATTTTATAAAAGATACTCCTCATCCATATTTTTCCAATACTTTAAATAAAAAATCCCATTCCAATCTATCAAATGCTTTTTCTGCATCTAAAGCAACTGCCACACTCATTTCCTCCCTCTTTTGCGCCAAATGAATTATACTAAATAACCGAGTTACATTATCTGCCGATTGTCTATTTTTAATAAATCCTGTTTGATCCACATGTACTAATTTTGGTAAGTATTTAGATAATCTGTTAGATAAGATTTTTGCTATTATTTTATAATCAGTGTTTAATAAAGAAATAGGTCTATATGATGCTGGCTTTAAAAGATCTCTTTTTTTTGGCAATACTATTAAAATAGCTGTCGAAAAAGTTTCTGGAGGTTTATGCGTTCTTTCTGCTTGATGCATTAACTCCTTAAAAGGAGGAATTAATAAATCTTTAAACTTTTTATAAAATTCAGGCGGAAAACCATCTTCTCCTGGAGATTTATTACTTTGAAGTGATCCTAGGGCTTCTTCGACCTCTTTCAATGTAAAAGGCATATCTAATCCCTGCTGTTCTTCCGTATTTAATTTTGGAAGAGTTATTTGTGATAAAAACCTTTCTATCTTGACATTATCATTTTGTGATTCTGATTTATACAACTCAGAATAAAAATTCTTAAAAGTTTCATTAATTTCTAACGGTTTATAAGTAATTTTATTTACTCTTGTTCGAATTGCATTTATTGTTTTAGAAGTCTGGTCTGTTTTTAACTGCCATGCAAGGACCTTATGTGATCTTTCACCTAGTTCATAATATCTCTGTTTAGTTCTCATAATTGCTTTTTCTGTTCAATATGTCTGGAGTGTATTATATTGTAACTTCTTATTAATAAGTTGTCTTCGTTTTTCTTCTCATATTTCTTTGAGATTCTTCTTCTAATTTTGTAATCTCTTTTTCCAATTGATCTATTTCTATCATATATTCCTTCTTAATTTTAGAAGTATAACTTATTATCTGACCTCTCAAATATGCCTTCATTGCTTCCCACAATATAAATTTATCAACTGAATGTGAATTTGTATCTAAAATGAACTGAATCTGCTTTTTCATAAAATCACAAAAATCTTGATGTTTTAGTAATATTGAATTAAATCTCCATCTATAAATTGATTCCTCTTTATCTGTCATTATCATTGTCATTATCAAAGGAGAATGATCTGACAATATTCTTGCTTTATATTCCACATTTTTCACTCTATCTTGAATATTCATTGATAATAGGAAAAAATCTTTCCTTGAATATGTTTTATGTCTATTTGAATAAAATGAATAATCTCCTTCTTTTGGATTAATTCTTCTCCATATATCAATCAAATTTAAGTCTTTTATCAATGATAGAGTTAATTTTACTACTTTTGATTTTGTGACAACCTTTGTTGATCTATCTAAAACTGGATCTGGACAAAAGTTAAAATCTCCACCTATCAATATTTTGTCATGTGCAATAGCCAAATTCAAAAAGACCTCTTGTATAAATTTTAAATCATTTTCATTTGGTGCATAAATATTCATGAGTCCATAGTTCTGGAAAAATTTGACAATGTATAATTACATATCTCCTCGCCAAATCAATTAATACATTTTGTATTTTAATTGGTAAATTTTTATTAACCAAAATTGCAATTCCTCTCGCCTTTGAATTAAATGAAGCTGCAATATTTCCAACCCAGTCTCTTTTTAATTTCTGATGTTCTATGTCTGTTAAATGTGTTTCTTGTAAAAAAGCTATATCTGTTTTCATTTTTTTAATGTATGTTAAAATTCTTTTTCTTTTTACCGGTCCATTAAGCCCATTAACATTAAAACTTAAAAAATTCAGTAAATTAGTCATTATTTTTAATTATGTTACTCCAATCTATAATAATACCTAATCTTTCAACTTTTGTGGTATCTTGAGAAATCTTTTAAAAATTCTCCATGTTGCTACGTGTGTCCCCACCGATCATCCACGCAGAAAGATAGAAGAAAAATAGAGTATAAAGAAAAAACAAATACTCCCCTACTAATGTTGTGAAAAAAAAAGAACACAACATTACCTCCCTCTGTTGTACGGGTCATGGTGGTCGCCATGATTACACACGTGAATCCCGCAGTAACCGATCCAAAGCTCCCCAGCCCCCCCCCCACAACATAAAAAAGTATATATAAGAAAAAAAATACTATTCTCAATTAGTATTTCTGAAATTTTGCTTTTCTCCCCTGTATCATCCTTAAATGTCCATCACTTCCGTTCACTGTCTCCATCTTCATCTTTAATCCATTACGCTTGGAAGTCTCTATGTGTAATTAGTGAATAAATGGAAGTTTTTGTGTGAACTCTTCCACTTCTCGATAATCAGTAAAAAATCTTCTTTTCCCCTCCTCCAAAAAAATTATCAGTGTTGCTGGGTGACGCATTATAAATTTATAACCCTTTTCCCATAAGATTTTTCTCGCTGGGTTAAATTCCTTCTTTCTCTTCAAAAGATTATAACTTATATCAGGACAAAAAAAAACTGCCTTCCCTGCTATCATCAATGGCCCGTTTCTCTTTTTGGCACATTGGGCAGCCGCCTTCAGGATCTTTTCTTTATCTTGGTATCTTAGGCATTTTATCAAAATTGATCGTGGATTTTGATCAGCTTGAGGTCTTGACCTAAGGCTCTATGAGCCCTTTCAATCTCAATTAGAGTTTCTCCTTCCATTTCCAAGTTTTCAGGGATCCATTTTTGAAAAAAATTTATTGGATCTTCTCCTTCTATATCTTCTTTAAGTCCAACAATTTTAATATTGATTCGTCTACTAAAATTTTCAAGCTTATCAATTTTTTCCATAAATTGTTTTCTTTCTGACATCCAGGCAGTAGTATCATTTTCCACTTTATTCATTCTTTCAACTATGTTTTCCATTGTAGTTTCCAAATCTATAATTCTTTTTTCCATTTTTCCTGTCTTTTTGTCATTTTATCAATCTCCATATTTGTCATTTTTCTTTTGATTACTTTCAATGTGCCTAATTTACACATTATTTGCATCAAAGTCTTTTCTATATTTCCAGAAAAACTTTTACCTCCATCTTCGTCTGATTTTTCCAGAGAATCTGACTCTCCCTCAGATTCACTTTCACTTTCAGTCGTAACTGGGATTTGTAGTTCTGGTTGCTCTCGTTTGCGCATGCTCCTTCCTTCATGTTTGCGCATTTCTCAGTTGGTCTTTTTCTTTAGGATTGATTGATGTTGCCGCAGTTTCCTGTTCTGTATCACCGGAAGTGAAATGTACCTGAGCCCACAGTTCTTTGGCAGAAGTGGGCCTTGATTCTGTTCCAACTTGCGTTGTCCTCACGGTAGTAGTTTTCTTCATCTTCTGTTTGTGAGGCATAACTTGAAACAATCCAGAGTAGTTTATAAGTAACTTTTAGAAAGTATTGACTAACCTTTCTTCACTTAAACATTAATTTATTGATTTTTTACGAGAGAGCTGGGTTCCAGTGTCTTGATCCTATGTCATCATGTGACGTCCCCGTCCCCCCCGACATCCCTTGTTGAAGTCCACAACCAATTCTTTTGTCTTACTGACGTTGAGTGCAAGGCTGTTGCTGCAACACTTCTCAACCGCCTGATCCATCTCACTCCTGTGCACCTAATCACTATCTGAAATTCTGCCAACAATAGTTGTATCAGCAGAAAATTTATAGGTGGCATTTGATTGGTCTACCCATACAATCAAAGATTTAGAGAAAGTACAGCAGTGGGCTAAGCACACATCCTTGAGGCTCGCCAGTGTTAGTTGTCAGTGAGAAGGAGTGTTATTACTGATAACAGTGAGGAGGAGATATAATTACCGATCCACACTATGGTCTCCCAGTGAGAAAGTCAAGGATCCAGTTGCAGAGGGAGGTAGGAGGCCCAAGTTTTGTAGTTTGTTTGATTAGAAATGAGAGTATGATTGAGTTGAACACTGAAACATAGTCAATAAACAGCAAACTGACGTAGATATTACTATTGGCCAAGTGGAGAAACATTGAGATCACATCCGCTGTAGACCAATTATGGTGATAGACAAATTGTAGTAGGTCCAGATACTTGCTTAGGCAGAAGTTGATTCTAGCCATGACCAACCTCTCAAAGCACTTCATGACAGTAGCTGTGTGCACAACTAGGCAACAGTCGTTGAGACAGCTCACCCTGCTCTTTTTAGGCAATGGTATGATTTAGAAGATGTTCCTGAATACTCCTTACAGTTCGTTGGCATAGCTTTTCATTGCCCTACCAGGAGCTCAATCAGGGCCCAACTGCTTGCTAGAGTTAACTCTCTTGAAAGATGTTCTGACGACAGCCTTCAAGACAGAAATCATAGTGTCACCAGATGCTGCAGGGGTTCACACAGGTTTAACTTTTATTCTTCCTTTCAAAGCCTGCATAAAAGGCATTGAGCTCATCTCGGAATGAAGCATCACAGCTATTAATGATGCTAGGTTTTGCTTTGCATCAAGTAATGAATTGCAAACCCTGCAAGAGATGATGTGCATCTGATTCTGTCTCTAATTTCAATCAGAATTATTTCTTTGCTCTTAAAATAGCCTTCTGTAAGTCATACCTGGACTTCCTGTATAGTTCTGGATCATTAGTCTTGAATGCCACAGATCTAGCCCTCAGCATACTATGTGTCTTCCAGTCCATCCTCATTAATATGTCATTACATTACAGAAAGCAACCTCCATCTATATTAGCAAAATGAATCATCTAATGATTGTGGGTAGGTTATTAGCTGTGTGGTGATTTCAAACTTTTAAACTGGTAAAGTCTACATTTGTATGTAAAATTAATGGACTTTGTCTTGCATTCAAAGATTCTGCATAACTTGTTCCTCCCTGATCACAGGTGATTGGTAGCTTTTCCTCAACAATGCACTGTGAGAAGAATGAACAGAATGGGACCAAAGTGGGACCAGCAGGATCCCATGTCCAAAGTTCTTTAGAGATTATACTACAACATTCAGCTTGTCAAAGAATACTCTAAAAGGCATCTGTGATTTAGAAAGGAATGGTTTAAGCCTCATTGCCCTGCGGCAACTTCAAATAAATAGTTGATAAGGAAACAGTATGAATTAACTTCAACACATTGGATTCATTCCAAGCTGGATCTGCAATGTATCTCAAATTGTTCCCTATTGCATAGAGAATGTTACTGACATGGTATATTCCAGAAAAAAAACTTGTTGTCTACATTGGGACCATTGTCATTCATTATTTATACAAATAACTTGGATGCGAATTCACAAGGTACAAGTTTGTGGTTGATGTGAAATTAGGAGGTGTTGTTGTAAAGTCAAACCAGCACAAGATTTCTACTATGAATGGTTGGGCTATAGGGAATGCAATGAAATGGAGAGCCCCAGGAGTACAAGAGTATAGTTCAGCAAAAGCAGTATCACAGTTATACAGAGTGGTAAAAAAGGTGTTTAGCATACTAGTCTTTATTTCATCAAGGCATTGAGTAAAGAAGCTGAAACACTATGTTACAGCTGTAAGTTGTTAATGACTCCACACTTGGAGTACTGTGTACAGTTTTGGTCACCAGGTCATAGGAAAACCATGGTTAAGCTTGAAAGAATGCAGAAAAAAATTAAGTGGAGTCATCAGGAATACAAGGTATAATCTACAGGAAAAGGTTGGTCAGATTTTTCCAGTTCTCCTTGGAATTTAAGAGAATGAGTGACCATCTTGTACAAGTATTTAAAATTATTCGTGGCACTTTTAAAGTGAATGGAGGACGTTTTTTCCTCCAGGTTAGGGGAATCCAAAACTAGGGGGCGTAGGTTTACGGTGAAAGAGGATTTTAAAATGAGGAGCAACTTGTTCAAGCAGAGGGTGGTGAGTATATGTATATGCTGCCTTTGTTTGAGGCAGGTACAATGGTATCATTTAAGAAGAATTTGGATGGGTACATGGAGGGGCAGGGCTGGAAGGGATATGGGCTGAATGCAGAAAATTAGGATGTGCTGAGTGGCCAACATGGTTGGCACAGACTAGTTGTTCTAAAGAGCTTGTATCCATGCTGTTTTGCTCCTTTGGCAAAACACAGTCAGAGAAGTGAAGGTGCAATTTTATAACAGGATGAGATTGATTCCATCTATATCAAATTTTGGAAAATGTTTGTTAGATTGGACAGGTTCATCAACCAAACTGCCTCCCACATCTTCAACATCCAGCCATTCTCAATAAATAAAACACAATACCTTCTGTTGTGCAGTAGTGAATCCATAAAGGGTATATGGTTTATATTAGAACTATTGATATTAAGTATGGGAAATCATTGTTGATTTCAGGAAGGATGCAGACGAACCATCCTCCTCTGTGATTACATAACTCTTCAGTAGAGAAAGTTACGTGCACTAAGTTCCTGGGAGTTCACATCACCAATGTACTCAACTGGTCCCTTTATCACCTCCTTGAAAAAGAAAACAGCAGCACTCCACTTCCTAAGAAGATTGAGGCAAACAAGACTCTTTTCTCCCTGCCCCACCACATCTTTACTGTTTTAGAGGAGCACCATTGACAGCGTCCTGACAAGTTGCATCTCCATCTGGTATGGAGGCAGTCGAGCATTGGACCAGAAGTTCCTACAAAGGATTGTGAGAACAGCTGAGAGGATCAAAGGGGTCTCCCTACCATCCATCGAGGACATTTATCAGGAGAGCTGTGTACCCAGAGCCCTTAGCATCATTAAAGATCCCACCCATCCAGCCAGAATCCTCTTTAACTTTCTACCATCAGGCCGGAGATTATAACCATAGAACCATAGAACAGTACATGCCCTTCAGCCCTCCATGTTGTGCCAACCCATATAATCCTTAAAAAAAAGTACTAAACCCACACTACCCCATAACCCTTCTATTTTTCTTTTATCCATGTGCCTGTCCAAGAGGCTCTTAAATACCCCTAATGTTTTAGCCTCCACCATCATCCCTGGCAAGTCAATCCAGGCACTCACAACCCTCTGTGTAAAAATGTCTCCCCTAAACTTCCCTCCCTTAATTTTGTACATATGCCCTCTGGTGTTTGCTATTGGTGCCCTGGGAAACAGGTACTGACTATCCACCCTATCTATGCCTCTCCTAATCATATATCTATAGGCCTCTATCAAGTCCCCTCTCATTCTTCTACGCTCCAAAGAGTAAAGTCCCAGCTCTGCTAACCTTGCTTCATATGACTTGTTCTCCAAACCAGGCAACATCCTGGTAAATCTCCTCTGCACCCTCTCCACAGCTTCCACATTCTTCCTATGTCACCAGAGATTTGTAGAGTTGCAACATGACCTCTCTACTCTTGAACTCAACCCCCCCCCGTTAGCCTAGCATCCCATAGGCCTTCTTAACTACCCTATCAACCTGCGCAGTGACCTTGGGGGATGTATGGATTTGAACCCCAAGGTCCCTTTGTTCATCCACGCTCTTAAGTAACTGACCATTAATACTGTACTTAGTCTTCTGGTTTGTTCTTCCAAAATGCATCACCTCACACTTATCTGGATTGAACTCCATCTGCCATTTTTCTGCCCAACTCTGCAGCCTGTCTATATCCTCTTGTAACCAAATGCATAAAAATAAAAACCATCAGGATGAGAAACAGTTTTTTCCCCCAGGCTATTGGGCTTCTGAACTTCCTGCTGCATCGTATTCTAAGTGTCACTGTTTAATCTGTTCTGTATCTTACAACATACAATATCAATGCACTTTAGTTGATTATTTACACGTGATTCCTCTGTAGATTTTATCCTTACCTTCATAAATTATTGTATGCTATGTGTGTTATGTGTACTACTGTGCTTTACACCCTGATTTGATGAAACATTATCGTTTCTATATACATTATATAGTTATGTACATTATATACATGCATACAGATAAATTACCAGTGTTCAAGCTACTTCTATTGAAGGTTATGCTACCTCTTTAATCAATGTTAAATGGCACAAGCAAACGATGTGACCAATGGTGATGCACTTCAGACAGTTCATTTAACTACTACTTCTTTCAGATATGATTTTTCTACCAAGCTGTGTGCAATTAGAAACCGTGATTTACAGTTTGATGGTGTGTTATTGCACTGATTGAGTGATCTACCATTTTGCTGTCTCCGAGAATGTTTGATGAGGTTTGGAGCATAGTGTGCAGCTTGGAGGCCAAGAAGCCTGGAGACAGGGCATGAAGTTAATAACTCATCTCCTACCTTAGGCCACAAACTTATCAATCACCTATGCTGTGGACCACTTCTACAAACAAGGGATCCGTATGCTCCATGACCGCTGGACTAAGTGTGTACATGTAGGAGGGGACTATGTTGAAAAATAAATGTGGTAGGCTTTTTAAAATTGACTCTTTCTACCTTAGGCCATGAACTTATCAATAACCCCTTGAATACACACAAATTAGTTCAAGGTTCAAATTTCAAAGTAAATTAGTTATCGAAGTACATATATGTCATTTTATACTACCATGAGATTTATTTTCTTGTGGGCATTCAATATAAGCGCAATAAAATCAATGAGAAACTGCACACAAAGATGGACAGCAAACTGATGTGCAAAATACAACTTGTTGAAAAGCAAACCAGACAGACAAAACATTCTTATAGAACAGAATCTGGTTTAATATCATCGGCATACATTGTGAAATTTGTTAACTTTATGGCAGCAGTACATGATAAATAAATAGAGAAAAACTGAGTTACATGAAGTATATACAGTGGTGTGCAAAAGTTTGGGCACACATGATCAAAATTTCTGTTACTGTGAATAGCTAAGCAAGTAAAAGATGATCTGATTTCCAAAAGGCATAAAGTTAAAGTTGACACATTTCTTTAATATTTTAAGCAACATTACTTTTTATTTCCAATTTTTACAGTTTCAAAATAACAAAAAAAGGAAAAGGACCCAAAGCAAAAGTATGGGCACCCTGCATGGTCAGTACTTAGTAACACCCCCCTTTGGCAAGTATCACAGCTTGTAAATGTTTTCTGTAGCCAGCTAAGAATCTTTCAATTCTTGTTTGGGGGATTTTCGCCCATTCTTCTTTGCAAAAGGCTTCTATTTCTGTGAGATTCTTGGGCCGTCTTGCATCCACTGCTCTTTTGAGGTCTATCCACAGATTTTTGATGATGTTTAGGTTGGGGGACTATGAGGGCCATGGCAAAAACTTCAGCTTGCGCCTCTTGAGGTAGTCCATTGTGGATTTTGAGGTCTGCTTAGGATCATTGCCCTGTTGTAGAAACCATCCTCTTTTCATCCTCAGCTTTTTTACAGATGGTGTGATGCTTGCTTCCAGAATTTGCTGGTATTTAATTGAATTCATTCTTCCCTCTACCAGTGCAATGTTCCCCATGTCACTGGCTGCAACACAAGCCCAAAGGATGATTGATCCACCCCCGTGCTTAACAGTTGGAGAGGTTCTCCTTTTCATAAAATTCTGCACCCTTTTTTCCTCCAAACATACCTTTGCTCATTGCGGCCAAGAAGTTATATTTTAACTTCATCAGTCCCCAGGACTTGTTTCCAAAATGCATCAGGCTTCTTTAGATGTTCCTTAGCAAACTTCTGACACCGAATTTTGTGGTGAGGATGCAGGAAAGAATTTCTTCTGATGACTCTGCCATGAAGGTCATATTTGTGCAGGTGTCACTGCACAGTAGAACAGTGCACCATCACTCCAGAGTCTGCTAAATCTTCCTGAAGGTCTTTTGCAGTCAAACAGGGATTTTGATTTGCCTTTTTAGCAATCCTACGAGCAGTTCTCTCAGAAAGTTTTCTTGGTCTTCCAGACCTCAACTTGACCTCCACTGTTCCTGTCACCATTTCTTAACTACATTACGAACTGAGTAAACGGCTACCTGAAAACGCTTTGCTATCTTCTTATAGCCTTCTCCTGCTTTGTGGGCATAATTTATTTTAATTTTCAGAACGCTAGTCAGCTGCTTAGAGGAGCCCAGGGCTGCTGATTGTTGGGATATGGTTTCAGTGTATTTATAAAGCTTTGAAACTTGCATCACCTGGCCTTTCCTAATGATGACTGTGATCAAGTCATAGCCCTAACAAGCTAATTAAGGTCTGAGACCTGGGTAAAATTATCTGAGAGCTCAAATCTCTTGGGGTGCCCAAACTTTGATATGGTGCTCCTTTCCTTTTTTTTCCCACTCTAAAATAGCAGAAAACAAAAATAATACACTATTCTTGCTTAAAATGTTGAAAAGAAAGTTTCATCTTTAACTTCATGACTTTTGGAGATCAGTTCATTTTCTACTCACTTAACTATTCATAGTAACAGAAATTTTGACCAGTGGTGCCCAAACTTTGGCATGCCACTGTATACGTCTATGAAAAAGTACTGTTAAAAAAAAATTAAAAAGTAGTTAAGTAGCATTCATGGGTTCAATGTCCTTTTAGGAATTGGATGGCAGAAGAGAAGAAACTACTCCTGAATCACTGGGTGTGTGCCTTCAGGCTTCTGTACCTCCTTCCAGATGGTAACAGTGTAAAGAGGGCATGTCCTGGGCGGAGGAGATCTGTAATGATGGGACATTGATTTCCCAAGGCACAGCTCCTTGAGGACATGTTGGATACTATGGAGGCTAGTACCCATGATAGAGCTGAATAATTTTACAAGTTACTGCAACTTACTTCAGTCTTGTGCAGTAGCACCCACCCCCCCTCCATCCATACCAGCCAGTCAGAGTGCTTTCCGCAGTACGTTTGTAGAAATTTTTGAGTGTTTTAGTTGACAAACCAAATTTCCTCAAACTCCTAAAGAAATCTTGCCTTCTCTATAGCTACATTAGTGTGTTGTATCCAGGTTTGGTCCTCAGAGATATTGATTCCCAGGAACTTGAAATTGCTCACTTTCTCCGCTTTTGATCCCTCTATGAGGACTGGTTTGTGTTCCCTCATCTAGCCCCTTTTGAAGTCTACAATCAGCTCTTTGGGATTGCTAATGTTGAATGCAGGGTTATTGCTACGATTCCACTCAACTAACTGGTATATCTCACTCCTGTATGCCCTTTCATCTTCAACTGAGATTCTGTCAACAATGGTTGTATCATCAACAAATTTAGAGATGGCATTTGAGCTATGCTTAGCCACACAGTCAAGGGTGTAGAGAGAGCAGAGCAGTGGGCCAAGCAGACATCTCTGCTGTGAACCAGTGTCAACTGTCAGCGAGGTGGAGATGTCATTTCCAATCCATACAGATTGTGGTCTTCCAGTTAAGAAGTTGACAATCCAGTTGCAGAGGGAGGTACAAGGGCCTAAGTTCTGTAAGCTTTTAGAACATAGAAAACCTATAGCACTATACAGGCCCTTCAGCCCACAATGCTGTGCCGAACATGTACTTATTTTAGAAATTACCTAGGATTACCTGTAGCCCTCTATTTTCTGAGCTCCATGTACCTATCCAAGAGTCTCTTAAACGACCTTCTGTATCTGCCTCCACCACCGGCAGCCCATTCCACGCACTCACCACTCTCTGCGTAAAAAACTTACCTATGACATCTCCTCTGTACCTTAAAACTTGCCCGCTCATGTTAGCCATTTCAGCCCTGGGGAAAAGCCTCTGACTATCCACACAATCAATGCCTCTCATCATCTTATACACCTCTATCAGGTAACCTCTCATCCTCCATCGCTCCAAGGAGAAAAGGCCGAGTTCACTTAACTTATTCTCACAAGGCATGTTCATTAATCCAGGCAACATCGTTGTAAATCTCCTTTGAACCCTTTCTATAGTTTCCACATTCTTCCTGTAGTGAGGTGACCAGAACTGAGCACAGAACTCCAACTGGGGTCTGACTAGGGTCCTATATAGCTGTAACATTACTTCTCAGCTCTTAAACCCAAACCCATGGTTGATGAAGACCAATGTACTATACGCCTTCTTAACCACACAGTCAACCTACGCAGCAGCTTTAAGTGTCCTATGGACTTGGACCCCAAGATCCCTCTGATCCTCCACACTGCCAAGAGCCTTATCATTAATAGTATATTCTGCCATCATACTGACCTACATATTTTCAATCAGTGCTGTAGGAATGATGGGGCTGAATGGTGGGGAGTGTTTTACCTGCGATGGACTGGGTTGTATCTGCTGTCTGGATTGCCCTGAGGAAGGGGATTAAATCAGCATATTTCTAACAAATCCATTCCACTGGAAATCAGTTGGTGTAAAAGATACGATTTCTATCATCCACTCCACCTCCAGCACCATGGTATGCTGTGTCTTCAGTTCCACTTTCTGCAACAACACTAAATTTAACCTTTAAAAAGTATATGCTGTCTTTGAGCAATAAAAACTAGATTTAATGGGTGTCCAACACTCACAAAGTTGAGGCTTATGCTGTACCAGTAAGGTATTGAACTAAGTAAAGTTATTCATGCAATTGATGCTTACGAGATGCTGATTATCAATAATTAACAAACAGGACAAATTTTGTGCACTGCACAAACTAAGTCATACACCTTGCTTCCTATGCCTATCCCATGCCTACTACCTATCCCCTCTTTCTCTTAATACCAGCCCTGCTCACACTGTTTCATTACTTCCCCTCTTAATCATTTTAGCTAAAGTCTTTCTGAAATCTAGTACTCCGCAAGAAGGTATCATATTTTTCAATCTTTTCCATTAATTTTCTAGCTACTTGAACTCATTTAAATTTCTTTAAATTCCCCGGCGTTATTATTTCAGAGGACTGCAGTTAAGTGTCATTACAAAGAAGGCATGACAGCACCTCCACTTTCTTAGAAATTTGCGCAGATAAGGTATGTCTTCTGAAACTTTGACAAACTTCTATAGGTGGACAGAGGTGATGGTAGAGGGTATACTGACAGGTTGCATCATGGCCTGAGATGCAAACACCAACACCAATGCCCGTGAATGGAAAAGCCTAAAAAAAGTAGCGGATACAGCCCCCACCTCCACCACTGAGCACATCTACGAGGAGCAGTGCCACAAGAAACCACCATCCATCATCAATGACCTCCTCGTCCAGGCCATGCTCTCTTCTCACTATTCCCATCAGAAGGGAGGTAGAGCATCACCAGGTTCAGAACAGGTACTATAGTTCACCAACATGGATAATGTCACTCACTTCAACACTGAATTAATCCCACAACATACAGACACACTTTCAAGGACTCTTAACAGCTCATGTTCTCATTATACCCATGCTGTATTTTTATAAACATACAGTGCCTTGAAAAACTATTCAGTCCACACAACTATTTTCACATTTTACTGTTGCGTTTTCTAAGTTTAAAATTTATTGAAGTAGGAATTTTTGAGCTAATCTAAATTAGCTCAAAATGTGCATCATATCAAATCAAAAGAAAAATTCCAAAACCTGTCAATAATACACTAAAAATTAAAACCAAAACTGTGACTGAAAAAAGTATTCATCCCCATTGTAATTACTATGCTAACTTTCCATAGGTGCAATACTGTATACTACTTTACCAACTCACTCAATTTGTTGATGTAGAAAACCCAAGAATCACCTGTTTTCAATGAATTCATAAGAACAAATATCCTCTCACTCTGCAAGGTCTAACAATATAGTAAATTTTCAACAGACCAAACCAAAATGAAAACAAAAAAACATTCAAGCCAAGTCAGAGAAATAATAATATAGAAGTTTGGGGAAGAATACAAGACCACCTCAAAGGCACTGAATATACCTCAGATCTCAGTGCAGTCCATTGTGAAATGTGGAAAATATATGAAGCCACAGCCACATTGCCAAGGTCAGGCTGCCCCTCTAAACTTAGTCATCAGAGAAGAAAGGCATCTGTAAGAGAGGCTACTGTGATGTCAACAGTCACTCTGAGTGAGCTGCAAAAGTCAGTGGCTGTAACTGAAGATGAATTTCGAGGCACCACAAACTATAAGGCCTTACTCGAGAAGAGCATTTATGAAAGAGTGGCAAAGCAGCAGCCCTGGCTAAAAAAAAGCATATCCTTGCTCATAAAGACTTTGCAAAACATCACTGTAAAGATATGGAAGAAAAATGACACTAAAGTGGAAATTTTGACCTCAACAGTAAGCTATACATATGGCATAAATCTGGAACTGTGCATCAGCCAGGTAACACCATCCCTACTGTAAAGTATGGTGGAAGTAGCATCATTCTATGGGAATGATATTCAGCAACAGAGATTGGAAATCCGGTCAGGTTTGATGGGAAGACGAATGCTGCTAAATACAGAAAAATCCTAAATAAAAATGTGCTAGTCTCTATCAGAAAGTTTAAACTGGGGAAGAAGTTTGCATTTCAAAGCACACTGACTAAGAAATCATGGAGTAGCTTCAAATAAAGAAAATCATGTCCTGAGTGGCCCAGTCAGAGTCTAGACCTTAGCTTGATTGAACATCTCTATCAAGGCCTCTAGATTGATGTCCACCACTGCTCCCCAACTAACCCGGCATAGCTTGAGCAACTTTTGCAAGGAGGAATGGACAAATCTTGCTCCATCATGTTGTGCAAACCTAATGAAGACTTATCCAAAAAGACGACTGGCTGTAATAGCTGCAAGAGATGCTTCAACTAAGTACTGAGCAAAGGGGAGTGAATACTTCTGAACTGCTAACATTTCAGTTTTTGAATTTTTAGTTTTTCATGAACAAAATTCACAAATCAAGATTCTCAATTAAATTGGTTAAAATCCCTGGTTTAATACTTATTTATGTGAACAAACGGTTGGGGGTTGAATACATTCACAAGGCACTGTATCTAAAGAAACAGTAAGAAAAAAGAAACACAAATGGAACTCAATCATCCACTCAACTCTCACAGGACTTTGACACAAACAATGGAATAAAATAATTGGTATCAATTCCTGATCAGTTTAATCAGAATTGTTTGACACAATTTTAAACAGTATTGTCTTCTGCCCAAAACCAATCCATAATAATGTTTTTATCCATGTAATAAACAAAACTAACAGATTTTGAAGCTGAATGCAACTCCACAGGTCTCTTGTGCCTGTCACAGACTACATTCTCCACAATTTCTCCTTCCCAGTTGATAATAACTTGTTTTTCTTGTGGTTTGGACTTGCTATCTACTGGATGCTTTATACACAAACTCAATTGTGGTATGAGTTTTTACCTAGTATGTGGCTTAAGTACATCATATTGGAAATGGAGCTTTTGAATGTGTGACATATTTTAGACTTAATGGAGAGTTAAATGAATTTTACATAACTTTAATCTTTACAATTCACCAAGTGATTTACTCCAACTCCATATTAAATTCCTGAGTCCCTACCCAATCATGATATTAGCTACATGACATAACCACAGTTGCTTGACTCTACTCAAGAGAGTATTTCACATAAACAAACATATGTCGGTAAGCCATCAGACCATCTCAGGAATCAGAAGGTTGAACATGGTGCAACCAGTGTCCTGAGCTGTGTCTATTTCAGTGCAAGAAATATTGTAGAAAAGGTGGATGAGCTCAGGGCATGAATCAACATCTGGAATTATGATGCTGTAGCCATTAGTGGGACTTGGTTGCAGGAGGAGCAGGACTGGCAGCTCAAAATACAATAGTTTTAGACATGACAGAGTGGGAGGGACAAAAGGAGGAGGGTGGCGTTACTGGTCAGGGAAAATGTCACAGCAGTGCTCTGGCAGGACAAACTGGAGAACTCAACTGGTGAGACATTATAGGTGAAGCTGAGAAATAAGAAAGGTATCAACACACTATCTGGGCTATATTACACCACCCAACAGTCCTAGCGATTTAGAGGAACAAATTTGGAAAGAAGTCAAATAAGACTTACAGCAGGTGATTTTAACTTTCCACATATTGATGGGAATCCCATTCAGTGAAAGGACTAGATGGGATAGAGTTTGTCAAATGTGTTCAAGAAAGTTTCCTTCATTTGTAAGTAGAAGTCCCAAAGAGAGAGTGCATGATATTGGATCTTCTGTTAGGGAATGAGACAGAGCAGGTGACCGAAGTTTGTGTATGGGAACACTCTGCATCGAGTGACCACAATGTCATTAGTTTTGAAGCAAGAAGATAGGTCTGATCCATGTGTTGAGATTCTAAGTTAGAGAAAAGACAACTTTGATCATATCAGAAATGATCCAGCAAGTGTGGACTGGGACTGGCTGATTTCTGGCAGAGGTGTACTTGGTAAGTGGGAGGCCTTCAAAAACTAAATTTTGAGAGATCACAGCTTGTATGTGCCTGTCAGGATAAAAGATAAAGATAACGTATTGGGAACCTTTGTTTTCAAGTTATATTGAGGCACCGTTTAAGAGAAAAAAGGTGCATAGCTGGTATAGGCTAGCAGGAACAAATGAGTTGCTTATGGAGTTAAAGAGATGCAAGAGAACACTTAAGATATCAGGAAGGCTAAAAGAAGGCATGAAGGAGAGCCCTAAGGAATTCTATAGATTGCAAAGGATAAAATTTGTCCTCTGGTAGACCAAAATGGATCAAGCCAAAACAGATGGGGTAAAATCTTAAATGAATTCTTTGCATCTATATTTACTTAGGAGACAAACACAGTCTGCAGAAGTGAGGCAAAGTGGCATCAACTTCATTGACCCTGTACAGATTACAGAAGAGGTGGTGTTTGCTACCCTGAGGCAAATCAGGGTTGACAAATCTCTAGGGCTTGACAAAGCATTCACTCCAGTGCTGAAATTGCCAGGGCCCTATCAGAGGTATTTAAATCATCCTTTCTGACAGAGGAGGTACTAGAGATGGAGGATAGCTAATGTTGTTCTGTTGTTTAAAAATAACTCTAAACATAAACCAGAAAATTACACGCCAGTGTGTCAGAAATTTGTTGGAGGAAAGTTAATGGAAGGTATTCTAAAGGACTGGATATACGAGTATTTGGATAGACATGGACTGATTAAGGATAGTCAGCATGGCTTTTTGAGTGGTTGGTCATGTCTAACCAATTTTATCGAGTTTTTTTGAGGAAGTTCCCAGGAAAGTGAATGAAGGCAAGGCAATGGACATGGTCTACATGGACTTTAGTAAGGCATTTGACAAGGTCCCACGTGGCAGTCTGGGCAAGAGGAGTTCAGTCACTCAGCATTGAGGTAGTAAATTGGATTAGACATTGACTTTGTGGGAGAAGCTAGAGAATGGTAGTAAAGAATTACCTCTCTCTGACTACAGGCCTGTGACTAGTGGTGCACTGCAGGGATCGGTGCTGGGTCCTTTGTTGTTTATCTTCTTTATCAATGATCTGAATGATAATGTGGTTAACTGGATCAACAAATTTAAGAATGACAAGATTAGAGATGTAGTGGACAGTGAGGAAGGCTGAAAAATGGGAGATAGAACTTAATGCAGACAACTAGGAGGTTTTACATTTCTGTAGGACCAACCAGGATAGGTCTTACACAGTGAAAGGTAAGGCACTGAGGAGTGTGGTAGAACAAAGGGATCTGTGAATACAGTTCCATAATTTGTTGAAAGTGGTGTCACAGGTAGATAGGGCATATAGAAAGCTTTTGGCTCATTGGCTTTCATAAATCAATGAACTAAGTACTGGAGATGGGATGTTATGTTAAAATTGTATAAGAGGGCATGACCTAGATAGTGGGGGTCTTTGATAAAGGTTGCAACTTTCTTGTGGCAGCACTCAATAAAAATGCTCAATGGTAGGAGGGCCCTGCCTGTGATGTTGTGCCGTCTGTTGAAATAAAAGATCAGACAAGATCTTCCTCATTGCTGGACCAAGCACAAGGGCATGAATGGCAAACTTATAACTCTGTTTCTTACAATATTATATTTGTTGTTTAAGTTTCTTTACTTTTTAACAGCTCTTTCCATCTTGTAGTGCCTCCTTCAATGCAGTCACAGAACCACATGTTCCTTTTTAGCTCTAATCTTTTTGATAAGTAGATTCCGTTGCTTTGTTTTCTCTTTATCAAATTGTACACATTCTTCATTACATTCATTGAAACTAATAGAAAATAATTTTAACAAATTTGAATTATGACTGGAGCATCTACTGCATATCTCCCACATCTAAATTTCAAGCTTTTTTATGTAAGACAATTTTCTTGGGCTTAAAGCTGTTCCCACTAGTATACCCATGTTCCTTGATGTTCAGGATGTGTTTTGCCTATTTAATACCTGTGTCTATTTGTATTCAGTGTTGGGTGGAGACTGAGCCTGAATTTCCTGGTTATATTTTCTACCCATTAATAATCTCATCTAGGTTCAGAAATCTGTGACAGTAACTTATACTGCCAAACAGATGCACAAAATAATAAATAGAAACCTTAGCAGTGGATGTGACCCAATTAAAATTTAAAGTGGCTATCTGGTTAGCTATTCCTTCTCAAAAAGATTAAAAACAATAAGTGTTTTGTAGCTGGTTGTCTACAGTATGTAATCTATTATTTCTCTTTGAGAAGATGATTAAGATACTGAATTCCTGCTGAAATATATTTACTTTCTTTCACTTGAATTTATGTTTGATTGGCAACACTACTTGTTTCTAAGACTACTCAATTGAATGAATGACCCAGAATGAACAATGCATTTGAAAACTTAACTTAGGAAATTGAAATAAATGTCTCAAATTCAAATAGAGCTGTCAATCAAATATAAAATCAAACAAACCATAAGAAGTTGTATTTGAATCCAAAGATTTGATCTCTTCCTCAAGGCATAAGATACACTTAACAAAGAAATATTTCAGAAGTACTGCACCTCAAAGCTAGCAACATTTTGTGAAAGCTATAATGCAAAATGCTTCATTTAAAAATACCTTGAATGACAATAGCAAGAACATATATGTTGTCCATCTCAAGTTATCCTGGCATTAGATGTTTAGAAGTGCATCAGAAGTATGCCAGATTTCTATTTTTTATGATATTAGTAATTTTGATTGCACTCTGAAGAAATTATCCCAATGAGGAAAGGGTAAGCAGATTGTACCTACACTCTATATTTTAGACAAATGAGAAATGAACTTCTTCCAACATATAAGATTCTGAAGACAGAATAAATGTTGGAAGTATGTTCTTCTAATGCAGTAATCGAGGTTTATGAATGTTCTTCTCAAGTCAGTGATCTAAGACCACAATGAGGAGAAAATTTTCTCAAAGGACTATGACATTTTAAAATTCTCCACAGCAGAGATTTAGGGACCAGATTATTAAGTATATTCCTTAAGACTGCAGTTTGTGTATTCCAGCAACACCCACAAGATGGCTGGATAGGAGCTCCCAGCTTTTGACTGTAGGAGCAATGAAGTATGGTAATATATCACCAATTTTGGATTTGTGAATTATTGGAATAGAACTTGCAGTTGATGTTGTTCACGTATGTCTGTCTAGTTTACCTTACTCTTCTCAGTATAATTGGCAAACTAGGAAGGCGTGTACAATGGAGACAATTTGTTGTATTAGAGGGGTTCAGTATTTCTAAACGAGGTACGGCACCTATGAAGTGAGCTTCGTCTTGGTTAGTTTCAAACTCACTAATGTTGGACATTTACTCATCCAATCAAATGTAGACTATTGTATCACTCTTCCGCTTTGTGCTTTGGAGATTGAATAGTTATACTGGAGATTCAGTGTTGAGTCACACTGCAAAGTAGCCAAGATCTGACCTACTCTTAGGTTAACAGTATGTATGTGACTACTCTGGTTAAATTTATGGTCTTTACATTTCAGTGTAACTAAGTTCAACTCTGTCTCATCCTCAAACAAGTGTAGAAGACAATTTATATTAAATCAGGTGGATTGTTATTTAAAGAGCAAGTAAGGTAAACAAAATAGAATTAAATTGGAACTTTTATAAACTTCTTCATAAAATGTGCTATTAAAAATATAAACCTAAGTTTTTTAAATTAAAATAATGAGCTTTAAGACAAAGAGAATAGCTGGAAAATTACAGTGGCATGCAAAAGTTTGGGCACCCTTGGTCAAAATTTCTGCTACTGTGAATAGCTAAGCGAGCAAAAGATGACCTGATTTCCAAAAGGCAAAAAGATAAGATGACACATTTCTTTAATATTTTAGGCAACGTTACTTTTTTATTTCCATCTTTTACAGTTTCAAAATAACAAAAAAGGACAAGGGCCTGAAGCAAAAATATGGGCACCCTGCATGGTCAGTACTTAGTAACACCCCATTTGGCAAGTATCACAGCTTGTAAAAGCTTTCTGTGGCCAGCTAAGAGTCTTTCAATTCTTGCTTGGGGGATTTTCACCCATTCTTCCTTGCAAAAGGCTTCTATTTCTGTGAGATTCTTGGGCCGTCTTGCATCCACTGCTCTTTTGAGGTCTATCCACAGGTTTTCGATGATGTTTAGGTTGGGGGATTGTGAGGGCCATGGCAAAACATTCAGCTTGCGCCTCTTGAGGTAGTCCATTTTGGATTTTGAGGTGTGTTTAGGATCATTATCCTGTTGTAGACACCATCCTCAGCTTTTTTACAGATGGTGTGAAGTTTGCTTCCAGAATTTGCTGGTATTTAATTGAATTCATTCTTCCCTCTACCAATGAAATGTTCCCCATGCCACATGCCCCAAGCCCAAAGCATGATTGATCCACCCCCATGCTTAACAGTTTCTTTTCATGAAATTCTGCACCCTTTTTTCTCCAAACATACCTTTGCTCATTGCGGCCAAAAGTTCTATTTTAACTTCATCAGTCCACAGGACTTGTTTTCAAAATGCATCAGGCTTGTTTAGGTGTTCCTTTGCAAACTTCTGACGCTGAATTTTGTGGTGAGGATGCAGGAAAGGTTTTCTTCTGATGACTCTTCCATGAAGGTCATATTTGTGCAGGTGTCGCTGTGCAGTAGAATAGTGCACCACCACTCCAGAGTCTGCTAAATCTCCCTGAAGGTCTTTTGCAGTCAAACAGGGGTTTTGATTTGCCTTTCTAGCAATCTTGCAAGCAGCTCTCTCAGTAAGTTTCCTTGGGTCTTCCAGACCTCAACTTGACCTCCATCTTTCCTGTTAACTGTCATTTCTTGACTACATTATGAACTAAGAAAATGGCTACCTGAAAATGCATTATGAACTGAGGAAATGGCTACCTGAAAATGCTTTGCTATCTTCTTATAGCCTTCTCCTGTTTTATGCGCATCATTTATTTTAATTTTCAGATTGCTAGGCAGCTGCTTGGAGGAGCCCATGGCTGCTGATTGTTGGGACATGGTTTGAGAAGTCAGGGTATTTATAAAGCTTCGAAATTTGCAGCATCTGGTCTTTCCTAATGATGACTGTGAACAAGCCATAGTCCTAACAAACTAATTAAGGTCTGAGACCTTGATAAAAAATTGTCTGAGAGCTCAAATCTCTTGGGGTGCTCCTTTCCTTCTTTTCCACACAGAAATTGTACAAAACAAATATAATACACAAACCTTGCTTAAAATGTTGAAAGGAATGTTTCATCTTTAACTTCATGACTTTTGAAGATCACTTCATCTTCTACTCACTAACTATTCACAGTAGCAGAAATTTTGACCAGCCGTGTCCAAACTTTCGCATGCCATTGTAAACTTGAACAGAAGCAAAGTATAACAGCATATCTTATTAAGATAATATCTTCAATGATAAAACTACATTTATTAACCATCATCGAACTGAACTTAAGAAAAGTAATCATTCAGGAACCTACAACTTCTGTGATCAATTAGCATTAGAATTGATAGTTTTTTTTCAATTTTTAGACAAAGTAGAAAACTCATTGTCTGGTTTTTAGTTATTCTGAGCAGGCAGCCTGTCTTCCCACTGAAGAAATGCATTATGAAGTAACTATCTTTCAATGGTTATATGCAATGTCTATTGATCCAGAATAATTGATAACAATTAACATTTCTGATAAGTTACCCAAGTTTATCACAATAAATTGCGTCAATGCTGATGACATGTATACATGGCAGAAAAGGTCAGAAAATACAGAACATTACACTGAACCTAAATTGTCTCTGCTGAGCAGTTAAACTCATCATATAGGTAAATGTTGTTCTCTATGCAAAACTTACTCAGCATCAATACTGAGAACATGGTACTAACACTATGCAGAGTATGGCCAATATGCTGACTGAAAAACATTACCAATATATATTTATGAAGGGTAAGTAGGTAAACTAGTTGGGAGGTGATTAAACTGCTTCCATGATTGTTCTTGGCAAAGTTTTCTACACAAGTGGTTTCCCATTACCTTATTCTGGGTAGTGTCTTTACAAGACATTTGGCCCCCGCCATTATCAATACTCTTCAAAGATTATCTGCCTGGTGCCAGAGGTTGCATAACCAGGACTCGTGAATCAACAACTGCTCATACAACCATCCACCACCTAATCCCATGGCTTCACGTAACCCTATTTGGGGGGGGGGGGGGCTAAGCAAGTCCTGTGCTTTGCCGAAGGGTAGCCCGCAGGCTGGCAGAAGGAAGGAACACCTTATACCTACTTTTGGTTCGTATCACCCTGGGATATTATAGTCAATACATTATAGCCATAACAGAAACTTAGTGGAGGAAAGGGCAGGATTGGCAGCAGCTCAGTGTGCTTGGATACAGATGCTACAGATGTGACACAGTTGCAGATAAAAGAGGAGGAATTACCATCTTGATGAAAGAAGATATTACAAAGGTCATTAGGGAGGATATTCTTGGGAGAATCATCTTTTGAGGCATACAATAGAACTTAGAAACAAGAAGTAAACGGTCACACTGATGGTATTGTAGTATAGGCTCCCCAGCAGTCAGCGGAAATAGGAGGAACAGAGATTGCACCTGTTGTAAATATAACAGGGTAGTAATTGTGTGAGATTTTAACTTTCCTAACATTGACTGGGCTAATAATAGTGTAAAAGACTTAGAATGAGTGGAATTTGTGAGACAGTGCTCAAGGAAGCTTATATCAATATAATGAGGGAACCACTAGAGAGAGTCCAACATTGGAATTCCTTTTGGGGAATGAGATGGGGCAAGTAGCATAAGTGCCAGTCAGTGAACACTTTGGCTCTAGTTATTATAATTCTATTTGTTCTAAAATAGTAATACAGGAAAGTACAACTCATTCATAGCATAATGCTCTGAACTTGGTAGAGCAAATTTTGGAGCCATTAAGTGGAATCTTGGAAACAATCTCCCCCTGTCAACTCTGCAAGGAAAGGAGCACCAGCCAAGAGGGTGGCCCATAAGAGTGTGATGTTAAGAGTTCAGAGCCTGCATGTTCCTCTTTGTGTCAAGGACAAGGCTGGCATACAGTATTTCAGGAATGCTGGTTGATGAGGTATTAAGGCATTTCTTGCAGTTATCAAGAGATTCTCTCATTCCCAATTGTTTATACACTGTACATAAGCAATTGGGAATGAATTATGACTCCAAGAGGTGTAGGGGTGAACTTAAGAGGGAAGCTAGGAAGGAGAAAACAGGATATTGGAAGTGTCTGGCAGACTGGATGAGGCAAAAATCCAAAATATTCTATAGTAATATTAAGACTAAAAAGGTGGCAAAAAGAGAATAGGTCTCATAAAGATCAGCTTGGCCATCTGTGTCTGGACCCAAAGGAAATGGGTGAGATTTTTAAAGAATCTCTCTTCAGGTTTTACTGTGGAGAAAGTGATGGAATCCAAGGGAATGGGGAAATTAGTGGTGTTGTCTTAGACCATACACAAATTAGCAGGGAAGAAGAATTCGAGGCCTTGATGTGCATTAAGGTGGATAAATCCTCAGTGCTTGACCTGGTACATTCTTAGAACTTGTGGGCAGCTAGAGAAACAATCATTGGAGGTCCTTGCAGAAATTTTTGCTTCACAGTGTTATAGATAGTATAGAAGGTTATGAAAGATCACAAGTAGATCCAGAACAGCCAGTTTTGTGGGCTAGTTAAAGGCTGATGCATATATAGAATGAACTGCCAAAAATTGTAGTTGAGATGGGGATGGGGACATTATCCACATTTAAATCTGTCTACATGAGTACATAGATAGGAGAGATTTAGATGCAGGCAGATGGGACTAGTTCACTGGGCATGGGTGATTTTGGCTGAAAAGCCTGTTTCCCTGCTGTATCACACTAGAGCTATCAGTGAAGAATTTTCTCCACATCTTGATCCTGACTGAGCCACCCCTTTTGTGAAAGTGTCCTTTGGTTCCGACCTTCTCAAAAAATGCAACTTCCAGCATCCTGCCAGTCAAATCTGTCAAGTTTTAACATAAAAAAGTACAAAATTCTTTCTTGTCTTTTGCTCTTTTCCAGTTTGACAATTGTTGTCTATGTAGATTTTGCCTAGCATAATGTCTCAACATTTTACGTAGATTTTACAGTCATAGCAGTTTATTGACTTTGATTTGACGATTTTATGTCTTATTATGATCTTCTATGATTCTTGTAAGTTTTAGAGAATACCATCCATATTTTCTCAAGCTCTCCTTATGGAGCAAACTCATTTATTCTAAAACCAAGAAAGAATCTGTAGCACTCCCTCTATAGCAAATACATTCTTTCTTGAGTAAGGAAACCAGAATTGAACACAGTACTTCAGTTTAAATAAAACTTCCCTATTCTTACATTCAAATCCTTGAAAAGATTAAAATATTATTTGTCATCTTAATTTTATGCTGTACTTGATATGTTCAGCTTCAACAATTTATACAAAGTAGCACATGAATACCTTAAGGCAGTTTTGAGTCTGTTGACTGCAGAAATTTGTTTCCTCCTCACTGTACTGCTAAAATAAAATGTGATTCTGATAAGGGATGTTAATGTAGAAACATTCAACTGTGCCCAAATGGATAGAGAATTTCATGATTCATTGTTAAAAATGGCATGAAGCAAGGCAACACCATTGCTCTGAAGTTGTCTCTTTCATCTACATTTTACTATGCACTTACTAAGACCAGTGTGAGATGTTCATCAACTTGGACGATGAAGGTGAGGTTACCCTCCTTATTGTGACAAGCAAAATGTGCATTGCTTTTTTTTTTAAATTAAATTTTAGAAATTACAAGGAATAAATGTGATAATAAAATAGTAAGAAAAATAATATTGACCCTCCCCCCCTTAACCCTTATCTAAAGAAAGGAAAAAAGAAAGAAGAGAAAGATTGCCTGGATATCGGAGGATCCCCACATGCTCCATGGAGTTCAAAATAATTTTGATATTTATTTTTACTTTCCCCAATTACTATAATTTTATCTTCAAAGGACCTGTGTATTTAATCCTATCTTTTGTAAGTATGGGAGCCAAATTTTCAAAAATATATCATATTCATTTCTTAGATTATACGTAATTTTTTCAAATGGAATACAACTATGTATTTCATTATTCCAACGATCCATAGTTAAATATAAATCAGATTTCCAACTAACTGCGATAACTTTTTTGACTACTGCCAATGCAATTTTTATAAATTTTTTCTGATACTTGTTCAATTTAAGTTTCAGTATTGTCCCTTCAATGTCTCCTAATAAAAATAATAGTGGACTATGTGGGAATTGTACTCCAATAATTTGTTCCAATAAAAGTCCTAAATTTATCCAAAATGGTTGAATTTTAAAACAAGACCAGGTAGAATGTAAAAAAGTACCAATTTCTTGATTACATCAAAAACAGTGGTCAGACATATTTGAATTAAATCTATTTATTTTCCGTGGTGTTATATATAATTGATGTAAAAAATTATATTGTATTAATCTGTCGAACATTTATTTTAACATTTATTTATTTATTTAAAATGTGCATTGCTAAAGAGCAGATACAGGACCTGAGTGACATGCAAATAGAAGTCAATATTGTTGAAATGGCAAAATTATTCTGTTTTCCATGAAATCTCAAATGTTTGCTGCCAGGCAGGAATTTAAAGTCAAATTTCATGAACACACAATTGCATGAAACAACTCAATTGTTACATCTGGTACACACCGGCAGCAAAGACATGCAGTTCAAATACTCATATGAGGTTCCATAATGTGGTCCTTGCATAGGAAATCGAATGCACATAGAGTACTTTATACCTGCTTCAGCAGGCATATTATCAATCATATATTTCTTGTTGAGCAATACATCCAGTTTCATTTATTCTCACATCACTTCAACAAATGCTCTATACATTATATCAGAGCAGTGTTATCATTGGCCTAATAAAGGACTGGAGCCAACTTTGTGGAAGACCACAACCAACATGGATATACAGAATGAATACTAACTTGAAACACTGTACTCAGTGGTGGCACACCAATCAGTGTAGAATTACATTATTATAGCTTCTTTTAAGGACTTATATGCTGTAGCTAGGGTCATGTCACTTGAGAGATTGCGGTTGATTGTTTTAGAGCACAATAACCAGCAGTTTGGGACTCTCACGTGATCTGATATCACATATTGACAGTGGGGTACTACGGGGATGTGTGATTGGGGCCTCAGCTATTCATGATATGCATTAATGACATGCCTTATTTCCCAGTATGAGGTATATACTAGAAAATAAGTGTGATTGTGAACGCAGTGGAGGACATAAAGGACTTGAGAGGATATAAACAAGCTGACAAGAATACGTGAGATGGAATGCACTGTGAAAAAAATGCAAGGTGATCCAGTTTAATGTACAAAAAAAGAAAAGCTGGATAATTAGTATGTGGTGAGAGATTAGGTGGTGTCAAAGGGTCCTAGTGTGTTTCTTGGCCAAGCTATAGGTGCAAGAATTAATTAGGACCCTAAATGGTATGTCGGCTATATTAAAAGAATACTTAATTTAGTAGCAAATAAATCTTATTACAAATGTATAAGACCTTGGCAAGGATGCGTGCAAATTTGTTTGGTTTCTTTACTGGAATGGACTTGCCATAGAAGTAGTACAGCAAAAATTCACTGCACATCCATCCATTCATTCATTCAGTGTACATCTTCTGAATTTGTCAATTACACTGAGAAGAACAAGGTAAGCAGGCATATGTGAACAAAATCACCTGTAAATTTTATTCCAATAATTCACTAATCCCATTATAATTTTAATCTAATCTTTTGAGCAGGAAGTTATGTGATCAAAACTTTCATACAAAGTAGTTTACCATCTACTGTAATTTTTATTTTCTATCACTTTTCATGAAAAATAAAATTGAGCCAGTCAGATTCTGTTAATTTTCTACAGGGCAGATTAGGTTAAAGTTACAAACCAGAGGAAATTTGCAGATGCTGAAAATCAAAGCAACACACACAAAATGCTGGAGGAAATCAGCAGACCAGGCAGCATCTATGGAAAAAAGTAAACAGTCCATGTTTTGGGCCAAGACCTTTCCTTCAATATTGTTTGTCATCATGGTGATAAGACCATGATCACCTACATCATGCTGTGTTCATTGGCCATTCAAAAATCTGATGGTGATGGGAAAGAACCTGTTCCTAAAGCATTGAGTATATGGTTTCAGGCTCCTGTACCTCCTCCCTGATGGTAGCAATGAGAAGAGGGCACGTCCTAGGAGATGGGGGTCCTTAGTGACAGGTGCCGCCTTTTTGAGTAATCATCTTTTCAAGATGTCCTCGATGCTGGGGAGGCTAGTGCTCATAATGGAGCTAGCTGAGTTTACAACTTTCCACAGCTTTTTCCAATCCTCTGAAATGGCTCTTCCATACTAGGCAGTGATGAAACCAGTTAGAATGCTCTCCACTATACATCTGTAGAGATTTGCGAGTCTTGGGTGACATACCAAGTCTCCTTAAACTCCAAATGTAATATAGGTACTGTCTTGTCTTCTTTATAATTGCATCAATATATTAGGCCTGGGATAGATCTTAGAAATGTTGACACCCAGGAACTAGAAACTGCTCACCCTTTGCACTGTTGATCACTCAATGAAAAGTGGTGTGGTTCCCCAACATCCCTTCCTAAAGTCCACAATAAATTTTATTGATGTTGAATGCAAGGCCATTTTTTTTTTGACACCACTGAACCAGTTGATCTTACTCCTGTATGTCTCCTCATTACCATCTGAAATTCTACCAGTAATAATCATCGGCAAATCTATAGCTGGTGCTTGAGCTGCATTAAGTTACACAGTCATGGGTTTCGAAAGATTAGAGCAGTGGTCCAAGCACACATCTTTGGGGTCAGTGGTCAGTGGTCCAAGCACCACCGCTTACTGACAGCAAGGAGGAGATGTTATTTTCAACCTACATTGACTTTGGTCTCCCAATAAGGAAGTCAAAGGTGGGGGGAGGTACAGAGTCCTCAGGTTTTGGAGCAAGTCTCACAGCCAGAATATTGGTCCTCTCCAGTTTAGGCCCAACCTGTCTATCTTGCACAATCCACGCCTATTCCAGAAAAGACTCCAATGATCTAAAAACTTGAATGCCTGCCCCCTGCACCAGCTCTTCAACAACACATTAATTTGAGCTATCTATTTCTACTCACGTTAGCACATGGCACTGAGACTACTCCAGAAAATACTATCCTTGAGACCCTGCTTTTTAGATTCTCCCATAACAAATTAAAATTCACTGCAAATGACCTCTTCCCCTTTTTAATCAAAATGTACCATGACCTCTGACTACTCACCCTTTCCATTGAGAATGTGCTGCAGCTGCCCTAAGATGTCACTATTAGATTGCAAGGTATGATGTTCACTATTACAAATTGAAAGGAATGACTTTTTGGCCATCACTAAATCGTGGCTGAAGGATGGTTGCAGTTGGGAGCTGAATGTGCAAGGTTACACTGCATCGGAGGGATAGGAAGTACTCAGAGGCGGAGGCGTAGCTCTGCTGGTAAGGAATGAGATCAAATCATTAGAAGGATGTGACATAGGATGGGAAGATGTTGAATCCTTGTGGATTGAGTTAAGAAATTGCAAGGGTAAAAGGACCTTAATGACAGTTATATACAGGCCTCCCTACCTAGGCTGGAAGGTGGACCACAGATTACAGGAGGAAATAGAAAAGGCTTGTCAAAACGGCAATATTATGAGAGTCATGGGAGATTTTAACATGCAAGTCAATTGGGAAAATTAGGTTGGTAATGGATCTCAAGAGAGAGAGGTTGCTGATTGCCTAAGAGATGGCTTCTCAGAGCAGTTTGTTGTTGAGCCTACTAGGGGATCAACTATACTGGATCGGATGTTATGTAATGAACAGGGGTCGATTAGGAAGCTTAAGGTAAAAGAACCCTTAGGAACCAGTGATCATAATATGACTGAGTTCAACTTGAAACTTGATAGGGAGAAAGTAAAGTCTGACATAGCAGTATTTCAGTGGTATGAGAGATGAGTTGGCCAAAGTAAATTGGAAGGAGCTGCTGGCAGGAATGTCAGCAGAACAGCAATGGCATGCATTTCTGGGAAAAAATGAGGAAGGTGCAGGACACGTGTATTCCAAAAGTGAAGAAATACTCAAATGGCAAATTAGTACAACCATGGTTGACTTTGACTTCCCTTGTCAATGTAAAAGCAAAAGAGACGGCATACAACAAAGCAAAAATTAGTGGAAAGATAGAGGATTGGAAGTTTTTAAAAACCTACAGAGAGCAACTAATTATTAGAAGGGAAAAGATGAAATATGAAAGCAAGCTAGCAAATAATATCAAAGTGGATAGTAAAAGCTTTCTCAAGTATATAAAAAGTAAAAGAGAGATGAAAGTGTATATAGGACCACTAGAAAATGAGGCAGGAGAAATAATAACGAGGTACAAGGAGACAGATGAACTAAATGATTATTTTGCATCAGTCTTCTCTGTGGAAGACACTAGCAGTGTGCCAGATGTTGTAGTGTATAAAGGAAGAGAAGTGAGTGCAGTTACTATTACAAGGGAGAAAGTGCTCAAAAAGCTGAAAGACTTCAGGGTACATCAGTCACCCGGTCCAGATGAACTGCACCCTAGGGTTTTGAAAGAGGTAGCATTAGAGATTGTGGCAGCATTAGAAATGATCTTTCAAAAATCATTGGACTCTGGCATGGTGCCAGAGGACTTGAAAATTGCAAATGTCACTCCACTCTTTAAGAAAGGAGGAAGGGAGCAGAAAGGAAATTATAGACCAGCTAACCTAATCTCAGTGGTTGGGAAGATGTTAGAGTCAATTGTTAAGGATGAGGTGATGGAGTACCTGGTGACACAGGACAAGATTGGGCAAAGTCAGCATTGCTTCCTTCAGGGAAAATCCTGCCTGACGAACCTGTTGGAATTCTTTGAGGAGATTACAAGTAGGACAGATAAAGGAGATGCAGTGGATGGTGTATATTTGGACTTCCAGAAGGCCTTTGACAAGGTGCCACACATGAGGCTGCTTACCAAGTTAAGAGCCCTTGGTATTACAGAAAAGTTACTAAGATGGTTGGAACATTGGCTGATTGGAAGAAGGCAACGAGAGAGAAAAAAAGGATCCTTGTCTGGTTAGCTTCCAGTGATTAGTGGTGCTCCGCAGGGGTCAGTGTTGGGACCACTTCTTTTTATGCTGTATATAAATGATTTAGATGATGGAATAGATGGTTTTGTTGCCAAGTTTGCAGATGACATAAAGATTGGTGGAGGGTTAGGTAGTGTTGAGGAAACAGATAGGATGCATAAGATCTTAAGACAGATTAGGAGAATGGGCAAGAAATATAATGTTGGAAAATGCACGGTCATGCACTTTGGTAGGAGAAATAAATGTGCGGACTATTTTCTAAATGGGGAGAAAATCCAAAAATCTGAGATGCAAAGGGATTTGGGAGTCTTTGTGCAGAACACCCTAAAGGTTAACTTGCAGGTTGAGTCGGTGGTGAGGGAGGCAAATGCAATGTTCATTCATTTCAAGCAGTCTAGAATACAAGAGCAATGATGTGATGCTGAGGCTTTATAAGGCACTGGTGAGGCCTCACCTTGAGTATTGCGTACAGTTTTGGGCTCCTCATCTTAGAAGATGTGCTGGCATTGGAGAGGGTCCAGAGGAGGTTCACAAGGATGATTCCAGGAATTAAAGGGTTATCATTTAAGGAACGTTTGATGGCTCTGGGCCTGTAGTCACTGGAATTCTGAAGGATGAGAGGGATCTCATTGAACCTTTCAGATGTTCAGGATAGAGGTGCGTGTATTCAAAACAGAAATATGGAGAAATTTCTTTAGCCAGAGGCTGGTGAATTTGTTGCCACCGGCAGCTGCGGAGGCCAGGTTGTTGGGTGTATTTAAGGCAGAAATTGATAGGTTCTTGATTGGACATGGAATGAAAGGTTACAGGGAGAAGGCCAGGAAATGGGGTTGAGAGGAGAAAAAAAAGGATCAGCCATGATTAAATGGAGAAGCAGACTCGATGGGCTAAATGGACTAAATCTGCTCCTATGTCTCATGATCTTATGCCTCTGACTCTGGCACCACCTGGGAGACACCTCCCTGTCTGTCCCTCTAACTATCGAATCTCCTAACACTACCAGCCTGCCTGATTTCTCCTTACCTGCTAAGCCTCAGAGCTGGTCTCAGTGACACCAACCTGGGTGTTGCTGCTGTTCCTATAGAGATCAGTTTTCCATTCCCTTCTCACCTCCCCACCTCCAAAGGATACACTGCTGCTCAGAGAAATGGCCCCTAGGGGATCCTGTACTGTCTGTCTCTTGCTTTTACATCTCCTGACAGTCATCCAACTATCTGCACCCTGCAGCTTAGCTGTGACCTATCTTACCAAATCCTGTTTGTGATACTCTCAGCATCCAACTCCAGCTCCAGTTCCTTCACATTGTCATAGCTGCAGTTGGTCCCACTTCCTACTGGTGAAGTAATCAAGGAAAATAACAATCTCCCTGATTTCCCACATCCTGCAGGAGAGACATACCACTGCTCTGACTCGCATCCCAGTTTCTCTAATAGGGAGAATAATTCTAAGAAAAATGTACCTAGACTTGCCCATTCTTACCTGCTCAGCCTCCTCTCACCAAAGCCTCAGCAACATGGCACTTGGGGATGGCAAAATTTTTGAACTCTTTCCTGCAAGAATGTGGAAGATCTGTCATCATTTAAAACACAGATTGCTGGGCATTAAGAAAATCAAGAGATGTGTGGATAGTGTTGGGTAATATCACTAAGATAGATCAGCCATGGTCTTAATGAATGATGGAGCAGCCTTGAAAAGCTTCATGGATCTGTTTCTACTTGTTTCTTATTTTCTTGTGCTAAAAGGCTTGCAAAAACTCTCAACTTGTTAGCAAGACCAGGAATCAATGTAATGCAGCTATGGCTTAGTATCTGGATATAAAACTGTTTTGTTCTTTGTAGTAATTTTTGAAAAGTTTGTTTTCAACTTTAGCCAGCTGAATTATGTGAATAATTTCCTGAGCAGAAGAGTAATTTAATGCCAAAATATTTCTTCCATCTGTGACTTTTTCCTTTATAAGAGGGTAATAAGATCCCATTCCAATCTGTTTGTATTAAACCTGTCCTCCATGTTTACTAAAAAAACATAACCTAGTTGTTATGTCTCAGAATTTCAACATTTCCTCTGTGATATCACATTATCTGGGCGTTGCATTAATTTAAATTTTGCAACAATGCTCACTTCATCCTCAGCTGGCTCAGAGCAAAAGATATTGGAATGTTCAACTGCAGATACTGCAGCCTGCAAGAAGTCTTCAGAGGGGGTGCAGAGAACATTTCAGGAGATGGGAGTAGAGTTCTTTGTAACATTTTAAATAGCTGGCTAAGAATATCAGCAATTCGGCTAGAAATATTCTAGTAGGCTTCCTGACAAACCTGAAGTTGGCAAAAGGCATCCTTCATTTATCTATTTGCATATTTTAGTTTTCAAGTTGTACATTGCACATAGCTGATGTACGATTCTAATATTCAATGCATCAACCACAATTGTTTGTGCAGCTTTATCTGTCTGAATTCATTTATAGTACCTGCCCGATGAGAAATCTGAAGTGCATATTCTTTGGTAACCTGAACAATGAATGATACAATATGAAGATTTGTTTGGTTGAATGATCCATGGGGAATGCTTGCATTTGGTTTCCCACCAGGCTCAACTCTTGTCAAGAGATTACAAGATGTATACACTCTGTGGCCACTTTATTAGATACATCTTTACCCCTGCACATTAATGGAAAGATGTAATCAGTCAATCATACATCAGCAGTACAGTGCATAAAAGCATGCAGTCATAGTCAAGAGGTTCAAATGTTGTTCAGGCTAAACATCAGAATGGAGAAGAAATATGGCCTAAATGACTTTGACTGTGGAATGATTGTTGGTACCCTACAGGGTGGTTTGAGAAGCTCAGAAACTGCTGATCTCCTAAGGTTTTCACGCATAACAGACTCTAGACTTTACAGAGACTGGTGGTTAAAAAACACATCCAGTGAGCAGCTATTCTATAGATGAAAATGCCTTATTACTGTGGTCAGAGAAGAATGGCCAGACTGGATCAAGCCGGCTCAGGAAGGCAACAGTAACTCAAATAATCATGCATTACAACAGTGGTGTACAAAAGAACGTCACTTAATGCAAAACATGGAGTAATGGCCTACAGCAGCAGAAAACCACAAACGTACACTCAGTGGCCATGTTATTAGCTGCAGGATGTACCAAAAAAAGTGGCCACTGAGTATGCACATGAACAGTGATGTTAGAAACTCTAAATCCAGCTATTCTAGTACTTAAAGTCAAAAGAAATGAATCAAACATCGGGACTTTACTCAGACAGTGGTGTGCAGAGCATGTTGCATTTTGGAAATGTAAGTCAGCTTGTTTTGATAAATTTGGAGTTACAGATTCTCTCCAGCCATTTTCTTCATTACAGCTGGCTTGCCACATTGCACCTTCACTCCTTCTAACAATGCATTTAATTAATTTCTTTCAGTTGCCCATGTAGCACTGCTTCTACTCTTATTGAACTATTTAAATGAGGCAAGTTAGAAAAAATTATTTATCAAATCACACACAAAAATATAAATTGCAATGCATACGACCTTCAAAAATTTACATAGCTAAGAAAGATACAAATTAAAATACCAGAAATTTTTTTCCAGATATACAAGGAGTAAAAGAGAGGTGAGAGTAGATAATTGACCGCTGGAAAATGACGCTGGAGAGAGTAATGGGGGACAAGGAAATGGTGGACAAATTGAATAAATATTTTGCACCAGTCTTTACTGTGAAAGACACGAGCAGTATTCTGAATGTTCCAGAGTGTCAGCAGGCAGTTGTGAGGGCAGTTACTATTACTAGGGAGAAGGTGTTTGGGAAACAGGAAAGTCTGAAGATAAACAAGTCACCTGTACCAGATGGACTACGCCTAGGGTTGTCAAAGAGGTAACTGAAGAGATTGTGAAGGCATTAGTAATGATCTTTCAAGAATCATTCGATTCTGGAATGGTTCCGGATGAATAGAAAATTGCAAATGTCACTCTACTCTTTAAGAAGGGAGGGAAACAGAAGAAAGGAAATTATACCCAGTTAGCCTGACCATAGTGGCTGGGAAGATGTAGGAGTCAATTGTTAAGGATGTGGTTTTGGGGTACTTGGAGGCACATGATAAAATAGGGCAAAGTCAGCATGGTTCCTCCAGGGAAAATCTTTCAAAGCAAATCTATTAGAATTCTTTGAGGAAAGAACAAGCAGGATAGACAAAATTGAGAATTGTTGGATGTTTTGTTCTTGGATTTTCAGAACATCTTTCAGAGCCCATGGTATTACAGGAAAGACATTACTGGCATGGATAGAGCATTGGCTGATGGCAAGAGGCAAAGAGTGGGAAAAAAGAGTGCCTTTTCTAACTGGTTGCAAGTGACTAGTGGTATTCTACAGGGGTTGGTGTTTGGACCACTTCTTTTTACGTTGTATGCCAATGACTTGGAGGATGGAATTGATGGAATACAAAGACAGGTGGAGTGCAGGTAGTCTTGAGGAAGCAGGGAGGCTGCAGAAGGACTTGGACAGATTAGGAAAACAGGCAAAGAAAAAGCAAATGGAATAAAGTGCTGGAAAGTATATGGTCAAACATTTCAGTAGAAGGGATAAAAGCACTGACTCTTTTCTATATGGGGAGAACATTCAAAAATCCAAGGTACAAAGGGACTTGGGTGTCATTGTGCAGGATTCCCTAAAAGTTATTTTGCAGGTTGAGTCTGTGATGAGGAAGGCAAATGCGGTTAGAATTCATTTCAAGAAGACTAGAACATAAAAACAAGGATGGAATGCTGAGGCTTTATAAGACACAGGTGAGGCTTCACCTGAGAGTATTGTGAGCAGTTTTGGGCCCTTATTTAAGAAAGGATGTGCTGACGTTGGAGAGGTTTCAATGACTCCAGGAATGTAATGCTTACATTATGAGGAGCAATTGATGGCTCTGGGCTGGAATTTAGAAGAATGAGGGGGATCTCAATGAAGCCTTTTGATTGCTGAAAGGCCTCAATAGAGTGGATGTGGAGGGGATATTTCTATGGTGGGGGAGTCTATGACCAGAGGGCACAACCTAAGAATAGAGGGACGTCCATTTAAATTGGAGGTGAGGAGAAATTTCTTTAGCTGAGGGTGATGAATCTGTGGCAGCTGTGGAGGCCTGGTCTTTAGGTTTATTTAAGGTGGAGGTTGATAAGTTTGTGATTAGTCATAGTGTGAATGGTTACAGGGCGAAGGAAGGAGATTGGGGTTGAGAAGAAAATGGATCAGCCATGATGAAATGCCAGAGCAGACTCAATGGGCCATCTGGCCTAATTCTGCTCCTTTGTCTTATGATCCTATAATCATTAGACAATAAAACATTTCCTGATACTGAACAATTTGAACTACATAATACCATTCAAGTCAACAATATTATTTGGTATTCTTCTTCATTGTCACTGCATGGAACCTGGTAGAATATTTTCACTTTTAAAATAAATTCATAATGAAGAATTTGAAACTGCAATAATAAAGTCAGTACTTGCCTTAAGGACTTTGTGGAATTGTTGGCAACATCTGGAATAAGCATCTATATAGTTAAGTGTGAAATCCAAAAACTATCAATAATTCCTTGCTCAACCATACCATGTGTTGTAATGCAATCTACCTCATGATAATTAGTAAAATTGGAAAAATTGAAGGGCATGACATATCACAAACATGAGAAAAATCTGCAGATGCTGGAAATCCAAAGTAACACATACACAATGCTGGATGAACTCAGCAGGCCAGGCAGCATCTATGAAAAAGAGTGAACAGCCAATGTTTCAGGCTGAGACCCTTCCTCAGGATTCCTGATGAAACATCAGTAGAATACAGAAGGATTCCTGATGAAGGGTTGTGGCCCAAAACGTCAGTTGTTTACTCTTTTCCATAGAAGCTGTATGGCCTGCTGAGTTCCTCCAGCATTTTGTGTGGCTTGTGAAGGGCATGGAGTTCTATAATGCAACTATGTCATTTCTTAGAAATCCTACATTATAGAAAATCACATTATAAAAACAATTGTGTTAATGGGGTAAAAAGGTTAGGGGCTAGACAACCTCAGATTCTTTCCGCCACAGGAATTTCAATAATAAAGGCATTTTCAAAAGTTATAATCTCATTTTGTTACTACAAATTAGAAGAGCTAAAGGCTGTGTGTTGCCATTGTTCAATAGAGCATTGTTCCACACTTATCAATAGAAGCAATTCTTGTTAATTTCTAATGACCTCCCACTGTGAAACTAGCAGCCTATGTTCTTAACAGACAATGAGACAATGTTGCATGATTGCTGTGGATAGATTACAAGTAAACAGGGTTCTTTCCCCTTCCCCCCGCATTTTTGTTCGCCAATTTCCCAAGTAACTCCCAAGTGATTTTTCTAGTTCCTGATCAAAATCGCTTTATAACCAATTCAGCTATGCAATGAAATTAATGTTCCCTAATTAATTGACTGCATTATATCCAATGTGTTAGCAGAACTAGCTGCATCTGACCTATAATTATTCCTAAAAATATTAAAGTCTGTACTACAAGATGGAAGTGAGTTTCTGATTGGCTGAACTTGTACTTGAAAGACAAATATTGTGTAATGGCTTCTTTGAAATGTTTCACTGCTGATGTAACAGTTTCTTTGTAGCAGCAATGTTTGGGCTATGGCTAGGAGATAACAAGGTTGGTATGCAGAGGTTAGCCAATGAGGACATGTTGTTCTTTCTTGTGTGTCTGGGAGCTGGGTTTTTGTGGGCTTTTGTTGAGGAGAGATGAAGAGGGAAGACATGTGTGGAGAACGCTGGTAGAACACCAGACGGAGTGGACTGGGATCTGAGGTCTGAAGGTTGGTGATGTTCAGAGGAGATTGATGGTGAAGGGATAACTACTGAGTGAGCTTCAACTGGAACTTTGACTTTGACTTGGGCCTTTTTTTGTTTTGTTTATTTTCATTACTATCCCTATATTCAGATTAAGATTCATAAAGTCTACCATTTAATTGCATCTGGTGTACTGTCTGATATTTTGTGTTGTGGGTTTATAACAGGGGGTACATTTCACACATCCACACAAATGTGATTACCCAGTTTGGCGGGGCCAAAAGGCTGTTTTCCCCTAGATGAACGCGAGCTGGGTGAGCCTGAGGGTTACAGTAGTTTTTGTAGAGTTTTATTCTTGTACAAATATCAAAAATTAACTGGATTTTTAAAAGTTATTTTACTTTCTAAAATAATATATTGCAGCTTCTATTTAAGTTTCATGAGTAAGATTCACAGTTTATTGCACATTGCCTTAATACTGTGTTTTATTAAACTTTCCAATTCAAAATCAATGAGAATACCTCAACGTAAAGTCTGTACAGCCTGCTTGATGTCACTATTCATATTTCACACCAAAGATCCCCAAGAAATTGAAGTTTCGAGCAAACCAGCTTTGAAAATAAGAAATTATCCAAAAGGAAACAAAATCTATTCTTGAAACTGGTCTTTTTCCAAAATGCAAAGAAATAGTACCTCTAAGAAATTTTCCACTTACTAATTCTGCTCTATTTTAATAAAAAAACCTAGTTGGTTGAAATACTTACAAACAAATGAATTGGGAGCATGAGTACACTCCCAAGACTATTTCATTAAATAGTAAGATTATGAGTGATCTGACTTTGATGTCAACACATTCCAATCCACTCCCAGTAACCTTTCATACTCTTGTTTATCAAATACCTATTTACCTTGGTCTTAAAAATACTCCAGTACGGTTTCCATCATTTTAGGTGAAATGTTTTTCTTCATTTCATAAATGGAAACCCCTTCAACAGTAACCCCAGCTTCTTGATTTCCCCAGAAAATCAAACATTCACTCACATCCATTTTCAATATCATTCAAACAACCCCCCTTTCGTTCTATTGAACTATAGCAGATTCAAGCCTAATCCAATTGTTCCTCATAAGACCAGATATGAGCCTCTTAAAACTTCCTTGAACTGTTTTCAAGGCATCAACATCTTTCCTTAAATAAGGCAAATGCTGTATATAGATTTCAGAGCTGACCTTACTAGTGTGCTTTATACCTGAAGCACAACCTCCCTAATTTTGCATTGTTTCCCTGTAATAAATGTTGCGATTCAGTTAGCCTTTTATGTGCTGTAGCTACATACAAGCCTTTTGCAAACAGACAACATCATGTTTTTCTCCATTATATTTAATTTACCAGATCTTTGCCCATTTTATTAATCCATCTATAGTAACTTCTATGGTTTTATCCATTTATATAAAATGTAGAAAGTTGAGATCTCAGAACACCACATTACATTTTGCCAATCTGTATTCTCTGTTAGCCAGCCAAACCTCTCTCTATATCACTATATGTCAGTCAATATGTTACCTTCTCTGTCATGGGTTTTCATTTTCCACAATAACATACAATGGCGTACCATATTAAATAGCTTCTCAAAGTCTTTCTATTGGTTAGTTTTCTGAAGAACTAACATGTTCCTACAACAGACGCTTAGCTAACCAGTAATACACATAACTTGATTGTAAAGCATTGCTTTATGTCATTTATTATATCTGTGTCAAACTTTTAATAATAATTATTTGAGGCAATAATTATCAGGCAATAGAGTGTTTCAAAGAAGGAAATCTGCAGCATTACCTGGTCTGATTAATGTGTAACCCCTTTCTTACCAATATGATTGACTCTTCAGTTCAGCGGCAATTAAATGGACTGAAAATACTAGCCCTGCTAGTCTCACCTACATATCCTGAACAAATTATACAAAGTTAAACAGCTTCCCACAAAGTGCAATGGTAAATCAATTGACAAGTAAAAGAAAACTAATCAATTAAACATTTGGCAGAAATTGCTTATGATTGAAATTTTTCATTATTTATTTTTACTTCATGTTTTCATTACTCCAGAATGAAGTAATTGTCATATTAGTGTTCAAAATATACATGTAAATGCACTTAAAATATGCATAGAGATTAATGCCATTTCTTAAAATCTGGCACTTATCGGAGTTTATACTGTAAAATGTGTATTCAGGTTTCTCACAGCAGCCCAACCAACAAAAATACATTTCTGAGTGCAAGTATGTGATGTGAGAAGCTATTGGGGGCGTGGAAGTATTAATTATACAGAGATTTGTGGAGACCACACCTGGTATGCAGATTTGGATCAATTGCCTAAAAAAAAGGATGCAACCTCAATGAAGTACAAAAAGGGCCTGATAAGCTTGATGCCCTGGCTGAAGAGCCTGGAACCAGGAAAACAGATTGAGAATAAGAGGGCTGAAACAATGTGAACGTTCTTTACTTGAGGATGGTGAACCTCTGGAATATTCTGCCTTGGAGGTAAATGGACACTGTTACTGTGTTCATTCAATATACAGATTGATTAATTGACTGACTTCTGGACACGAAGAGAATTAAGACACATAGGGACAATGCTGGAAAATGACACAAAAGACAGAAGATCAGTAATGATCTTAATGAGCAGCAGTGGAGGATCAAATAACTGCATGGTTTACTTCTCTACCTATTTATTCTTTTCTAGTATATATTGACTCACTTTTTTCCTTACTGGTATACCATCCATCTATTTTACACCTCCAGCACCTCCCATAAACTAAGAGTCCACTCTTTAGTGCAACTAAACATGAAGTAAGTAATGCTATCACTAATATTTTTGTAATTTAATTCCAGATTAGCTTATACCAAAATTTGTCCAAATATTCAGAATTAAAGCCATTTCTCAAGAAATATGCACAATTAATTTCAGTAAGATGAATTACAAGTATTGAATATTACAGGTAGAGTACTGCTTTTTTATTTTTCTCAATGATACAAGTGAAACTATACAACCAACTACACCAATTTCTATTCTATCATAACCAATTTTATATGTACTTTAATAACCTGAAACTCATGTCAGGTTATGATGCAAATATTGATTTAATTGGTGTTACCTTTGTAACAATATCTGCATACAACCTCATAAAAGATGCCAAATATCCATGATCTCCATATCCCATAGTTATTTATTTGGAATTGATGGTTTTTTAAAATTCCATTTTGAATTAAGTTCAAAGTCATTGCAGCAACTGAAGGACTCTTAATTTTAGTTTAATATACATTTCAATTTGACATAAAAAGTTTTCACATTATAACTTACTTGATTAGCTATGTTGTGTTCATATAAAGTATGAGTTCTTTAAATTCGAAATATATTCGCAGCTGACTATCTAAAAAGCAGGCAGAGACATAACTATTTCTGCTGGAAAACAAACCATTTCTAGAAAATGGAAGATCTTGTCCTTTATTTTCCCCCAATGTTACGATTTCCCTCCAATGCTTTTCTTTCAACCGGTATTTTAAAACGAAGGTTTTATCAAGAATAAAATGCTGAATATCAAAAATATCGAATATAACGAATAGTAGATTCTGGTTCGCACTTATCACTGTTATTTTCAAGGGTTCGAATCGACGTAATTTATTTTACTTTTATAGCCTATTATTTAAAATACCGAACTAATTTTCACCGACTCACAGGGTACTACTGTTCCTCTTTAACCATTTCGGCTCTTCGCTTCTTGTCTGAACCTCAGCAAAAGCACAATACTTACATGGCACGGTCCGCAAATACAGGTTATCGCGGATAATCTGCTGAAGCTCGTGGTCAACCGAACCCTTTTGGAACCGTAAATTGAGATAGTGTCGAAGGTCCTTGTCAACAGTGCCCCCTGCAAAAAGGAATACAAGTTACATTTAGCACTACCGGAAAGATAGCAGAGCCCAGAGTGAAAAGAAAAAAGCAATCAATACAGAACCCTCCGCTGTTCCGATTTGAGCTTGCGAACTGCGAATCAAATCCCACCTCATATATTCCTCGCACGGAATCTCAACGATAAACTGGCCATTCACACAGTAATGCAAAGTTCAACAGTTAAAGCCATACCAATATCATCACTGGACGAGCCTGAATACAGCCTCACTTGAGTCCAGTTCCTCGAGAATCACAACTGCACAGCTAAAATAGAATTATGTTTGATTCTTTGTTATATTTTATACAATTGGAGCTGCCGTCCTTTAAGCTACATCTGCTTCGCCTTTCTTTATAAATTTTCGTATTTATACTAACTGGATTGGGCAGCCCGAGCGGGTGTTCGGTGGCAGCAGACCGTCAGTTCCACGCCCAGCCACCTAAAGGGCACACTTCAGCCAGAGCTCCCGTTATTGCACACTGGCGGGAAAGCCTGAACGATCCCGCTCTTGTCTCGGCGCTGGTGCCTCAACAAGGCACTGCCACACCTCTTATCCTTGCTGCATCAGCTTCTATTCGCTGCCCCTAATGCCCTGTCCGTGGCTACTGTCACACAGCATGCCGCCGTGGGCACTGGAGACACACAGCGGCGGATCCCGTAGGAGCAGCTCACGCTCGTTCCAATTGGCTGCGAAAACGATAGGTCCTGCAGCTACCTCCGGGATGTGAAGCCCGCCGATTGATGCAGATGCTTTCTGGCAGCCTGTGAAAATGCCGGGCAGACAATAACAGATGTACTGTGACTACTGACATAAGCTCGAATCACTCACATTATAGAGAAAGCTGTGACGTTTGGAAACGGAGCAACCTATAATGTAGTCCTGTAGAGACTATTCTCCCCGATAACGGATGAAATGCTAAAAACCAAGCCAAGATAAGGTATCAAATTATTCAGCAAATCTGTGAATAAACCCAGATTTCAACCTAATGTGCCCGGCAGGAACAGGGCGGATTCGGATTGCCCATCAGTTTTGAAGCTCTGTTATCGGAGTTTATATTGTTCATTTTTACTTGCCTTTGGAAAAAAAATGTACAACGGTGATCGGGTGTTTTCTTTATCCCTACCGACACTTGCAGAAACAGTGTTTTTGGGCAACGCACGAATATCCATACAGAGCTCTGCATCTTATAAGAACTGGCATTACAGCATTCTAGTACAGTATCCTAAAATATTTTTTAATTAAAACCTTATCTTTTATGTCAATTAAGTGGGGTTTTATTGAGGCCATGTCTGAATGACTGTTTACAGTTAGGCCTCTTTTACTAAAATAGGGGGCATACTTGCTCAACAGTGCAGAGGAGATTTACAAGGTTTATTTCGGAAATTTCAGGCCTATCTTAAAAGAGTTTGAATGGACTGGGTTAGTGCAGAAGAATGAAAGATGATCCCAACAAAAGGTATAAAATTCTTAGAGCACTTTGGGGTAGATGGCTAAGGAGTCAAAAACTAAGGATCACAGTATCAAAATAAGGCAGGGGTCCTTTTGGACTGCAATGAAGATAAGTTTCTTCTTATGAAACAATGGTGAATCTTTGGAATTCTCTCCCATTGTGGACTGTTCATATTTTGACTTTCAAAACAATTATCAAAAGATGTAGACACAAGAGACTACAGATCCTGAACTCAAAATCAAAAAATAATCTGCAGGTCGAACAGCATCTGTTGATCAATGGATTTCTGCATGTTAGAAATATATTGATAAGGTAAGAAAAGTGTGTTTGAGATGGATCAGCCATGCTTTTGATGAATGGCAAAACAGGGCCATAGGGATCCACTGGTTTACTTCGATTCCTATTTCTAATGTTTGTCCATAGTGAAAATGCTCTCATGGTGAAAATGTGGCCTTTGGTTCTCAATAAAAGTTAAGCTAAAATAAAAGAAAACCAGAACATTTTACTAAAAATAACTAATCAGAACCCAAATGATTTTTTACCAATGAAGTCCATTTTAAATATCATCACTGTAACATTCAAATTGAAAGGAGATCACAATAATTAAATTTAATAATGTCAGTACTAACAAATACATAGCCCAGCCTAACTTCTAACTATTTAATGATTTTCCATTTCAGCCAGCTCGTTTACTTCACTTGACATATGTTCATTTTCTACAGGTCCTGCAATAAAGGCAATGCCTGTCATTGTCAGCCCTTGCTTGGTTGTATCACACTTATATCTAACTAAAATGATTATGGATGATGCATTGTCTCGCCAATGTTGACACTCCACAGGGGAAGATGCATAATGAGAGTGTTTCTTGAAGAGAAGTGTAGTTACACTCAGACCAATAGTTACTTCCCAAGCAACATAATTAATACAAATTGTCTGATCACAACCAATATCAAAGACAATTAATAGTGTAATCTAGTGCATAAATTAGAGACAGTAGCCAAGAAAGTGGACCCCTTTGTGCCGGTGGCTATGCATAAAATTTCTTTTGCACATACTTTGTTGATTGTGTTCATTTCCATTTGAAGTCCAACCCACCAGTAAACTGGACCATGCACTTTGGCTGCAGATTACTTTAACTCGAGTGTCATTTCCATCATATTATTCATGCACACGAAACCATAATTAAAAGGTGCAATGCTCCTTTCCCTAATGCTAAAAGAAATTGGAGCTAGACTTATCTTATGTAAGAAGTGTAGTAAATGGAGAACAATCATTGATTTATGTATGTATTGGCTGAGTTGGAAATTATTTGTAAAAAGCTTTGGAGCACCACAAAAGCATGAAGGTTGCTTTGCAGATTCACTTTCTGTTCACTTCTACAGGATTCCTTAAAGGATCATCCTGATAAATATAGCCAGGAAATATTACACCGGAAAGAGAGCAAATGCTTGCACATCATTATAGTTGATAAATGCCACAAGATACTATATTAATAGCTAATTGTCCACAAGGTACAAATGGCAGGTTATCTGGGGAATGTTAAAACTTCTCAATTATATGCTATCTACAAGAGAGAAAAGGAGGAGGCTTAGGACACAGTCCTGAGGGGCTCCTGTGTTGAGGGTCAGAGGGGCAGAGTTGAGGGAGCCTACTCTTACCACCTGCTGGCGATCTGACAGGAAGTCCAGGATCAGCTGCACAAGGCAGGATGAAGGCCAAGGTCTCTGAGCTCCCTTGTCTAGCCTGGAGGGATTATGGTGTTAATGATTTATATCAGGAAAAATATTATTTCAGTCCAAGTTGTTTGGCAGTAACGAATCTTAACTTTCCAATAACATTTACTTGCATTGCAATGGATGTCCTGATAATTATTTTTCATCCTTGTACTACAGATGAAGTAGTCAAAAAAAAACACAAACTAAAACCTCTTTTCGGTGTATTCTCTTTAAAGGATCTTTTGTATTGTGTAGGTGAAGTGAAAGTAGAAATCATATTCTTGAACAATCCGTATCTGTCCTTGGCATTTCACCATGAATTTGACATCACTATGAGCAAAACTTAAAATTTCACTATCATCTTCTGGGCCTAAAATCTAATTGATACTAATGTAACAACTAATCACTTGCCCTAGTTTTCTAAATAATTATTAGACTGGTACAGTAACTTTACTTCATTTTATGTGCTTAATGCTGACACTTGTAACAAGACATTGTTGGGAGGGTGAAGCTTCTTGTTGAACAGGGCAACTTAAGCAGTGACATTCTTTCACCAAAGTTGCTGCCTTATTTATAATTTAGAATAATTAATTAATCAATGAGTGCTGAAACTAGAAAATTCTTGAAGCATTCAGCAGATCAGGCAGCATTTGTAGAAAGAGCAACAGAGTCAGCATCTCGATTTAGAGGCCCCTTTGTTAACAATGGCAAAGTCCCAGTTCTCACAAAGGATCTCTGATCGGAAATGTCTCCATTTCCATGCATGCTGCCTGATCTCATGAGCCTTTCCAGCAATTTTAATTAATGGCTCCTGAGAACTTGTTAATTTTACTGCAAATTCTTGATTATCTATTTAGGAGTTCTTCTATAGATATTAAATCATGATGGAAGGAGAAAAGAGTTACATTCCCTTGTACTCTGCTCTTGATGTAGCTGGATATCTGCATCAAATATGCTAACCAAAGTTATAATGGAGATCCCTGGGTAGTAAGTAAAAGAAATCTCAGATGTTTTTCCTTCCTTGTCAAATACTATCTCGTGTTTACCCATTAGGATATGGTGCAAGTCAGAAAGCTGAGACAGAATTGTAAGCTGAAAACTGCAGGCTATTCTTTAGTATTCTCCAAAATCTCTTAAATATACAAGCATTATGTAAGAAATGAAAATGTATAATGAAGCAGATCTAACATGTTAAATCCCTTTCAAAGTTCTACTTTGAATATTACACAAATTCTGCATTAACTTCCTGATACACATAATGCACAGTGGCACAGCTAGCAGAGCAGCTGCCTCACAGCATCAGAGTCCTGGGTTAAAGCCCAAGATGCGTGAATAATCATCCTAAGAATCTGTCAATACCAATAAATTTTACATAAGTATATAAAATGCCAAATCTTTAAAAACAAAATTGCTTTCACCATTGATCAACTTTACCTCTGTGGAAGTTATTTTAAGGGCAGTGCTGATGCGCATACATTACTAATATATTATATAACATTTCCTGTGGTATCAGAATGCCAGCCAATGGAAATCATATTCCTATTCATGTTGATATTAAGGGAGAGAAGGTGTTGGAGTTGTTAAAATACATTTGGATGGATAAGTCCCCAAAGCCTGATGGAATATTCCCCAGGCTGCTCCACGAGGCAAGGGAAGAGATTGCTGAACCTCTGGCTAGGATCTTTATGTCCTCGTTGTCCACAGGAATGGTACCGGAGGATTGGAGGGAGGTGAATGTTGTCCCCTTGTTCAAAAAAGGTAGTAGGGATAGTCCAGGTAATTACGTCTGTGGTGGGAAAGCTGTTGGAAAAGATTCTTAGAGATACGATCTACGGGCATTTAGAGAATCATGGTCTGATCAGGGACAGTCAGCATGGCTTTATGAAGGGCAGATCGTGTCTAACAAGCCCGATAGAGTTATTTGAGGAGGTGACCAGGCATATAGATGAGGGTAGTGCAGTGGATGTGATCTACATGGATTTTAGCAAGGCATTTGACAAGGTACCATACAGTAGGCTTATTCAGAAAGTCAGAAGGCATGGGATCCAGGGAAGTTTGGCCAAGTGGATTCAGAATTGGTTTGCCTGCAGAAAGCAGAGGGTCGTGGAGGGAGTACATTTGGATTGGAGGGTTGTGACTAGTGGTGTCCCACAAGGATCAGTTCTGGGACCTCTACTTTTCGTAATGTTTATTAATGACCTGGATGTGGGGGTAGAAGGTTGGGTTGGCAAGTTTGCAGACAACACAAAAGTTGGTGGCCATGTGGATAGTGTAGAGGATTGTCGAAGATTGCAGAGAGACATTGATAGGATGCAGAAGTGGACTGAGAAGTGGCAGATGGAGTTCAACCCAGAGAAGTGTAAGGTGGTACACTTTGGAAGGACAAACTCCAAGGCAGAGTACAAAGTAAATGGCAGGATACTTGGTAGTGTGGTGGAGCAGAGGGATCTGGGGGTACATGTCCACAGATCCCTGAAAGCTGCCTCACAGGTAGATAGGGTAGCTAAGAAAGCTTATGGGGTGTTAGCTTTCATAAGTCGAGGGATAGAGTTTAAGAGACGCGATGTAATGATGCAGCTCTATAAAACTCTAGTTAGGCCACACGTGGAGTACTGTGTCCAGTTCTGGTCGCCTCAGTATAGGAAGGATGTGGAAGCATTGGAAAGGGTACAGAGGAGATTTACCAGGACGCTGCCTGGTTTAGAGAGTATGGATTATGATCAGAGATTAAGGGAGCTGGGGCTTTACTCTTTGGAGAGAAGGAGGATGAGAGGAGACATGATAGAGGTGTACAAGATATTAAGAGGAACAGACAGAGTGGACAGCCTGCACCTCTTCCCCAGGGCACCACTGCTCAATACAAGAGGACATGGCTTTAAGGTAAGGGGAGGGAAGTTCAAGGGGGATATTAGAGGAAGGTTTTTCACTCAGAGAGTGGTTGGTGCATGGAATGCACTGCCTGAGTCAGTGGTGGAGGCAGATACACTTAGTGAAGTTTCAAGAGACTACTAGATAGGTATATGGAGGAATTTAAGGTGGGGGGTTATATGGGAGGCAGGGTTTTAGGGTCGGCACAACATTGTGGGCCAAAGGGCCTGTTATGTACTGTTCTATGTTCTACAGATAAGACTGATAGGACCATACCTACACACAATTTCAATTTTTAATGATTTCAACACACCTTGCATTTTTACTGTTAGCTACACAAACTTCAAATTCCAAAAACAAAGGATTCCAAGAATAAATTATACAACCTTGAGATCTGTCTACTTACAGGCAGACTCAAAGAACAAAACTTGAAAGAACCTTATTTAAAAAAACCCACCACCAACTGTGCAGAGAAAGAGAAAAAAACCCAAATCAAGCAAACAATAAAAGCAAGCAACAGCATTCCGAACCATATTGAGTCCATAGGCCCGGAGACTGGAGTAGGCCATTAGCCTCTGTCTCAGTTCATCACACAGTGGGGCAAATCACCAGGAACTTGCAATCACTAAGCGCATAGCAGCTAGAATAGTCTCACAGCCTCAGTGCTGTGGAGAGGGGAATGAACATCGTGGAACAGTGAGCAGAATTGGCCCGACCCTCGCCTCTGGTCCCAACGTCCTGTCTTTTCAGTTTATCTGGTCCAGTGTTTAAACCATCCAAACACTGGATTGTGCCATGCACAACAGTCTTGACCATAGCACAGTGATACACTTTAGGCCTAGACCTCGCTGCCCAGCCCAAGGCCGTTTTCGACCTTTCCAAATCAGCTTGGCACTTATAGCAACCCAATCTCACTCCCAGTTTAGGGGAACGGGATCCAAAACTCCTCCACATCAATTCCACTCCGATTTGCTCACTCCAATTCTATCTTTGACTTCAACACAGTCTTGACCATGCCTCAGCCTCGCTTCTTCTCAACAATACCATGCTCCAAATTTCCATTGCACTCACACAGCTCAACCCTCGAGTCAGTTTCACCTTTACTCTTCATTGTTTGCAGTGATAGTTTATAACATTTACCACAGAAAAAGTTTTATTAATAAAGTTTTTAGTTGTATTTCTTACCTTTTAAACTATCAGTAAGTTGTCACCTGACTTCAGTAGTACCATCTTAAATCAGAAGTTTTAAGGGCAGAAACCTCCTGCTCTGTTTTCAAAGTTGGTGCCACCCTCACTTTAGGAAGGAAGCCTTTCCTTGCAATTGAGGAGGCAATCTCTCTGATGATACAAGCTATATATGATAATTTTGCTGCTTGTTACTGCAATGCAGAAATATAAAAAATGCTCTACTAAGACAAAAAGGGAACGTTTAAAATTTTTGATAATTGCAACTTTTAAATTCACGCTCAGAAGGGCCAGTTTGCTTCACTACAGGGCTCCCAATATCAAGAAGTTTCAGAGAGACTGTTCATGGCCTTTTAGACACCTCTTTGCCATACATGCACTATGTACATGGAGGCTGCCTTCTGCACAAAGTTTTTTCAGAAATCTGTGTAGGTTTCTCAACCTCCTGAAAAGTCTTTGTCACCCTTCCCTTGATTCATTTACTCATTCATTACTGACAAGTCAGTGTTGCTGAACAATAGAGGTTGTATTATGGTATGACCCTTTAACAACTAACTCCTATGGTCAGAGCTTTGTGGAAAATTGTTATAATTTGAATTATTTGTATCCTAACACTAGTGTTCCTCTTTTGTAATTCATGCTGCTGGATCTCATGGTTTTTGGTACATTTTGTAACAGTGCTAAAGAGATTGCCAGTGGTGTTATGATGCCAAGAAAGCAATGGTGACAAATTTCCACCTCTAGTTTTAATTAGCAGGCAGGATTTTGTAAGGGCAACTATTGGGATTTTTAATCTTCAGAAAAAAGGTCTTCAAGAAACAATATTTTAGGAATCCTCTCAAAAGAAATGCAATGATAAAATAGTAGGATACGAAGTCACGAAGTAAATTTTCTCACACTATTTACTTTTTGGAAAACAATGTTGTATAATATATTTAGGATCACTAGCTAATTTTATCACAGTATTCTAATTCTATCATACAAGGAGAACTTGGTAGGTAAACATAACATAAAATCTTCCTGAATACAAAAGACTTGTTTAATTATATACTTTCCAAGTTTATCCAACAGTTAAATTAATACAAAACTTAACTATTTAGAGAAGGAGAATTGGATAACTAAGAGTTCATAAAGAGTCAAATGAAAAATTTTATTTGTGCTGTGTTGCAAGTTGAGCTGAAACATAACTTGATATGTGTGCTTACTAAAATGTACTTTAACTTCACATTACAGTTATGTGATAGGAAATTTCTTTCTGTGAACAGTGAGCATGTTGGTCTAAACTCCAGTATTCAAGAAAACTTACTTAATTAGATAATTAATTGCTACATTTTCCAAAACATTGTTATAACTGTGATGTATGTATTTGGTGTGCTATCATTCACTAATGAAACTAAGATAAGAAAAATATTCCAGGAGTATAGTGCAATATTAAATAGAAATTACCAACATATTAAAATGTTTCATAAAAACAATGATAACATATTATTGCCATAAATACAAAAGTATAAGCAATTTTTAGCCATTACACTTATGTGGCAATTGGTAATCTCTTCCACCTTGTCTATGTGAATAATTCCAATTTTTAATCATAATGATTAAAGGAAAATCTTTGCTTCCTCTGTTTTGTTACACCTCTATATGTTACAACAATGTTCTTCCTTTCTGCCTGAAGATTCTGGAAGAATTCCACTTTTTCCAATAAACTTCTTTTCTCTATCCACCTAGTTAGTTCTTCCTATAACAAAGCTTTGAATAAAGTGTTTGTTTCTCAAAAGCCTGGTGTCAGGTATGTAAATGTAGATGACAGATAATGATTAGAGTCTTATGCTGGGGATGTTGCCGTGGAAAATATGCTGAGGCTTATCCTTCCAGTTAATTTGGAGATTCGCAGAGACCAGCATTGCTAGTATTTTTCCAGTATCTTGAAATGCCTATTTATAATAGTCCAGATCTCAGAATCATACAGGAGCACAAACATCTTTCCTGTCTGGTGTACCATAAATTTTGAGGCAGATCTAAAGTCTTCATCTTTAAATATCCATTTCCTTAAATGACCAAAGGCTATGGTAGTGTGTTCATAGTGACGGTGAATTTCAGCATGGATGTCTGTCTTTGCTGAGGTGGCACACAAGATATGGGAAGCATCTCACAATTACTAGGATCTCATTGTGAACCTTGGTGGCTAAAGATCAATATGGTACATCGTGGACAGGAAGGTAGATGAAATTGGTTTTTCAGACATTGTCAATTCATTCATTGAATCATGGAAACAATATTTTAGACCTCAGCATTCACATATGTGCAAATGCAAGCTTCATCTGCATAATACAAAAAGGAATAAGTAACTTATTAGTTGGAAATGCAAAAAGGAATAAAGCAATCTTTTGACTGACGGTATTACATATAGGTTCCCAATTTATCAGTATAATACGTTAGTATAAAATGCTACAAAAAGGTTGCATTTGCCTGGGGAGAGAAAACAAATGTGGGAGCCAGGCTTTGCTAAATGAAATGGGAGCACGGAAACCTGGGTCTTGATGAGTGGAAGGATGTATGGGAATCTGAGCCCCATTGAGTGGAAGGGAGATTGGAAACTAGCATCTGAGTGGAATGGAGTACAGGAATTACAACAAAATGAATGCAATGGATTACAGGAATCAAGGCCAAACTAAGTGCAAGTCAATATGGAATGCAACATCCCATTAGATAAATGCTAAATCATCAGGATTTCTGAATAGTCAGATAATGGGTTATTGGCATTTTTATGAAAATTTAGATTCAGTTGTAACTCAATTTATGTTTACTATATGCAATCTTATTAAAGTATTGTAATTAGGGTTATGTGAAGAAGTAATAACAATACCATTTCTGTGAGTTCCTAATTTCTTGATCATGATGGTAAATAGGGGTTATAGTGCAAAACACTCATGACTAATTGACCTGGTTTGAGCAAAAATTCTCTGTCTTTGAACTGGGCTTCAGAGTACCATACGTAGTGAGATAATTTCATCAGTACAAATTAAACCACAGGAGTGAAATCAAAAATTCAAGTGAAACTACATATGAAGGTGGTGCTAACTGGCATCCCAGGATGAATGTAGACCAAATGCTATGGTTTCCACTAGCACATTAGTTAAATGCATGTTTATTTAATTCAAATTAGGAAATAATCACAACATTATACTGTTAAACTTTCTCATGTGTCTTTTTTGTGTGTGCTAAGGTTATGACATCACTTCTCCAGCTGTGAACTCAAACATGTGTACACAGGCCAAATCTTTAAGTCACTCACTGAATACATATAAAGAAGCTGCCTTTATTAAATATTCTCAACATACTTATGACAGAGACACATTATTTGGCCTACTAGCTTGTGTAGCTCACAGTGAGGTATCTCATTCTCTCTCTTATTTCCCTAAGGCTTTGCAACCTATTCCACATGTGCCTGTAAATCCTTTTTAATCCTTGGGCAACTTAACCATAGCAAGGAGAAACTTATGATAGATAACTAAGCCACCAGCTTCTGGATGTGGGCAGAAGCTAGTAGAAATACACATAGTTACAGACATACAGATCTCACACTGATAGCTCCTCTGGGTCCCTGGAGCTATAAGGCAGCAGCATTAAATGCTGTACCATTGTGCTGCCTGGCACGTAAACAAAAAATGGCAAAAAATAAAGAAAAAGCACAAACTACATATGATATGAATCCAGCTTCCTAACTTTAAGTGTTTTAATTTAGAGTTGTTTGGGGGATGCTGCTAAGAGAAAATTAAGCAATGACATTAATTTACTCCCCTCAAGCATAATCTAATTTATTAGACATTCAGGGTTATATTGAATCATGATTTGATGTGATGAACATAATCACATCCAGGAGATTAAATGGCGGAAATGACCTCTATAAAATTATATAATAAATGCTATTAAACATTATTTTTATTCTCAAGATACAGTGAGTGGTTATTCAACCAAGAAAACTTTATGACACTGTCAGCTTCATTTGCTAAGAACTTGAAAATTGAAGTTCCAATTAGTCACAGCATTCTGTAGTAGTTCACATTTATTTTCCTTAAAACAATGACTTTCTATGATGATAACAAAAGCATTTTGAAGATTTTGAAAGGTTATCTTTAATAAGACCAATTTTTGAATTTACTAATATACAGCAAATTCAAAATGCTATTTAAATAAGTTGATTGTAATAGTCCAAAGTGTATTGTTTTCTGTTGACATTTACAGTGACGCAAACAGATTTTCAATGTGCTGAGAGCATGTATATCTCATGACACACTTAGGGTGAAATTACATACAATGCTGACATTAAAGTGACATTAAAACCAGTGTGCAAACAAAGACATACAAAACATAAAAAACAAGAAATGCTGATTCACTCAGCAGCAGCAGCAGTTGTAGAAAGAAAAACAAGGTTCACTTTTCAAGTGCAAAACACTTTGTCAGCTCTCAGACTTTAAATTTAACTTTGCTTTTCTTTCAACAGATGCTGCCTGACTGGCTGAATGCTTAAAGCTTTTTCAGGTTTTATTTCAGACTTCCAGCATCTGCAGGTCTTTTAATTTTTGTTTACTGACAATGCCAGATTGTACAACCATAGATGAAACAAAACATTCAAGAGAAGGTAGTTTTATAGCCGAATGATAAATCCCCACAATGCAGCCTAAGAGCTATTTTCTGAGGTTTTATTTACAGATTTCACAGTCGAGAACAGAATGCTATAGCACAATAATATCACATATATGAATTCCACCACAACCAAATGTTGTTTTGTGGTTCAGATTTCCATGGTCACATTTATAGAACTGTCACCATTTCCTGGCACAAGCAGTGTATGTTTTCTTTATGACAGACAGAAAATATTTAAATTATATTTTTTCTAGGCTGATGGCAAATACAATATCTGGAAGTTTAAGAACAATTTGAAAATGGTAGTCAAAATATATAGGCTCCTGCTTATTGATTTCAGGACTAGTACAATTTTTTCAGGCATTTTGAAACTGAAAGTTTAATTCAACATTTGCATTAATCACCATAAGCTAGTATTCAAGATTGTACGGACAATCATAAATTAGCATTCCACTGTAAGAAATGGTACCTAAATACTTGAAGTTGAAATTGAACCTTTGACTAAATGCAAGATGAGAATGGGTGAGGCAAAACAAGGAAAGCAATAATTCCATCCACTAGATGGACAAAATAATGAATTGGTGCTGATATTTGGGATGGGGATACCTACATAGTACTCTAATATCTAGAATATTGAATATTGTGGAGCCATCAAAATCAGAGATTAAAAAATTGTAAAGATGGGAATATATAGTTAAACTAAAGGCAGACAAAAAACTATGTTCTAACAGGATATAACCATGGGAAAGTCTTGGGCAAAAACAGTGCAAGGCTTAGAATATCTATTTATGACTTATTAAGAATGAAAATATCCAATGCATCCTTGACCTGAGCACTACTGGACTCAACTACAGTGGATTCTGGTTATTTGGGACACCTTGGGACCAGTACACTTTGGCACAATTAAGCAGCTGCCCCAATTAGTCAAGGTTTCATGGAAATAATTCAAAATGTATAAAAAAGACAAACACCCATATAATTGAGTAACACATTATGTATCTAAATGAAATTTAAAACAAATTAGAATGCAACCAATACCACTACAGTATTATAAAAACTGTGTATTAGTTCCTAATAGCTATTGATGGAGGAATTTATCCAGTCTCTATTATGAACAACAAATCCGAAAGAAGAATGCAAGAAATAGACTCAAGACTCAGGAGTGAAGTTAATAATTTAATGATTTCATATAACCACCCTCTCCTACTCTAGCAAAGTTCTACAGATTACCATGGACCAACTCTGATTGGTTGAAACATAACCTGGTATGGAGTTTCCAATGCACAGGATCAAAAGGACTGCAGAGGCTTCCTTACCACATCTTAAAAAAAAACACTCAAAAAAGATAGGATCCATCATTAAGGACACACAGCATCTAGGACATGCCCTCTTCTCAGTACAACCATCAGGAATGAGATACTGGAACCTGAAGACCCACACTCAACATTTTTAGTACAGCTTCTTCACCTCTGCCAAAAGATTTCTGAACAATCCATCAACACTACCTTGCAGTTCTTCTTTTGCACTATTTATTTATTATTGTAATTTATAGTAGTGTTTATGTCTTGCACTGAACTGCTTTCACAAACAAATTCCATGAAGTAAGTCAGTGATAATACTACTGATTCTGCTTCCTGTTTGAATCAGACCCTGCAGGTTCTGTTGCAAGATCAACCACAGATGCTTCTTGAATGGGTGATTATCCACAACTTGCTCTGCTTTTAATATTGCCTCTGTTTTGTCAAGGTTCTGTCATGGGTTCTTTTATAACTACCTGGTAGATCAAATAAGGCTTGGATTTAATATCTTATTTTCTGAAATTATTATTTTAAGAGATGTGGGTTTTGCAGGCTGAGTCACCACTATGCTGTCCATCTCCTACTGCCCTTGATAAGATATTGGTGAGTTGCCTCCTTGAACCATTGTAACTCTTGAGGTGTGGGTATACCCACAATGCTGTTAGGGAGGCAGTTCTGGAATTTTGACCAAGTGACGGTGAAGGAACAGTGATATACTTCCAAGTAAGGATGGTAAGTAGCTTGGCGGGCAACTTGCAGGCAGTGATGTTGTCATACTTTTGTTGCCCTTGTTTTTCTAGCCAGAAGAAGTCAGAGGTTTGCAAGTTGAACCCTAAAGAGTCGTGGTGAGTTGCTGCAGTCCTACAGATTTTACAAACTACACACACAAAATGCTGATGGAACGCAGCAGGCCAGGCAGCATCTATAGGAAGAAGTACACTCGACATTTCGGGTTGAGACCCTTCGTCAGGTCTAATGGAAAAAAGAGATAGGAAGAGATTTGAAGGGGGGAGGGGAGACCCAAAATGATAGGAGAAGACAGGAGGGGGAGGGATGAAGCTAAGAGCTGGGAAGTTGGTTGGCAAAAGGGATACAAGGCTAGAGAAGGGGGAGTATCATAGGACGGAAGACCTTGAAAGAAAGAAAGAGGGAGGGGAGCAGCAGAGGAAGATGGGGAATGGGCAAGGAGTTATTATGAGAGGGAAAGAGAGAGAAAAAAAGGGAAAAAAGAAAAACATAATAAAAAATAAATAAAAAATTATTTATAAAATTAATTTATAATTATAAGTTTATTTATAATAATAAAATAAATAAATAAATTTTAAATTATAAAGAGAGAAAAAAGGAAGAATAAAATAAAAAATATATTTTATTATATATATATATATATATATATATATATTTATTTTTTTTTTCTTTTTTTCCTTTTTTTTCTCTTTCCCTCTCACAATAACTCCTTGCCCGTTCTCCATCTTCCTCTGGTGCTCCCCTCTCCCTTTCTTTCTTCCAAGACCTTCCGTCTTATGATACTCCCCCTTCTCTAGCCTTGTATTCCTTTTGCCAACCCACTTCCCAGCTCTTAGCTTCCTCCCTCCCCCCTCCTGTCTTCTCCTATCATTTCAGGTCTCCCCCTCCTCCTCCCATTTTCAAATCTCTTACTATCTCCTTTTTCCATTAGTCCTGACAAAGGGTCTTGACCCGAAATGTCAAGTGTACTTCTTACTATAGATGCTGCCTGGATTGCTGCGTTCCACCAGCATTTTGTGTGTGTTGTTTGAATTTCCAGCACCTGCAGATTTCCTCGTGTTTGCGATGATACACACTGTTGGTACTGTGCATTGGTAGTGGAGTGATTTAATGGTTGTGGCTACTATGTTTTTTTTATTCTGTTGAATTTCTTGAGTGTTGTTGAAGCTGCACTCATCATACAAGTGGAGAACATTCCATCACACTCTTTACTTGAGCTTTGTGGATGGTGAACATGCGAGGTTAGTTAATAGGCAAGTTAAGTACAACAGGATTCCTCGCCTCTGACCTGCTCTTGCTGCCACATTGTGCATTAGGCTACTCCAATTCAGTTTCTCGATAATGGTAATCCACAGCATATTGATATTGGGTGATTCAGTGAGGGTAAAGTATTGAATGCCAAAAGGTGAAAGGTGGATTTTCTTGTGTTAGATATTGTCATTGCTTACCACTTGTGTGGCATAATTGTTACTTGCTATCTATCAGTACAAGCTTGAATATTGTCTTGCACTTGCTGTATTCGGGTGTGGACTGTTTCATTAACTGAGGAATCATGAATAGTGCTGAACTTCATGCAATCATCAGTGAACATCACTATTTCTGTTCTTACGATAGAAAAGAGGTAATTGATGAAGTAACCAAAAATGATTAAGCCTGAGAAACTGTTGCAGAGATGACTTGTGGATGAGATGATTGACCTTCAACCACCACAGTAATCTTCTGTAATGCTAGATATGATTCCAAGCAGCAGAGGATTATACATAGATTCCAACTGACTCCAACTTAGCCAAGGCTTCTTGATGCCATATTCAGTCAAATGTTATCATTATTTGCATCATTTCACCTCTAAGGTTCAGCTCTTTTGTCTATGTCTGGACCAAGGCTGTAATGAGGTTAGATGCTGAGTAACTGGCAGAACCCAAGCTGAGCTTCTGTAAGCTGGCATTTGCTAAATAAGTGCATCTTGATAGCACTATCTATTGCCCCTTTCATCACTTTGCCAATGATCAGGGGTAAACTAATTGGGTTGAAATTGTAAGCGCCTGATTGCTTATTGCAGAAGAGGAGCCCATCCTGTCTATCAGGTTTGTGTCAGCTCTCTAATAGAGCAACCTGCTAGTTACAACCCTGGACCTTTCACTGCAATTTTGCAATGTTTTGTTCACCACCTGTTTTTCAATTTCTCTTTGAAGGCCACATTTGAACCTGCTCTTTTTCATTCATTCAATGGATGTGGATTCCACAGGCAGAGCCAATATTTAATTGCTTATCTGTAATTGGAGAAGGTGAAGGTGGACTGCCTTCTTAAACTGCTGTAGTCCTTGACATGTGGGTTTCTTTACAGTGCTATTAGGTACAGAGCTTCATGATTCTCTTCTAGCAATAGTGAAGGAATAGTGATATACAGCATTTTCAAAACAGGATGTGTGTAGCTTAGAGGGCAACTTCCACCTGGTGGTCCTTGCTTTTGCTGCCCTACTCCTTGGTCAAGGTCTTGGGTTTGGAAGGTGCTGTTCAAGGGGGGTTGGATGGTTGCTGCAGTGCATCCTACAGATGGCCTCTGCATTGCATTCCAGATTCCAATCATATGGTATACCAAAAACATTTTCTTTATGGCATTCTTGATTCACTCCTTTTTTTTAAATTTTCTACCTGTGTCGTTTATTGCTTGACTCTCTTCTGGAGAAAACAAGCCCCACTAAGTACTCTGTCCAGGTCTCTTGTTATTTAATATATTTTTATCGAGTTTCCTCTCAATCTTCTCTACTCTAATCTCTCTCTCCTTGTAATTGTCATTCCTTACCTCAGAAAAGGATCAAGAAATCCAGGGATGGAACATTAACTTGCAAAACTGAAAAAGTAATGAAACAAAGTAACAAAATATATTTTGAAAAAGATTAATGGATTTCATCATGAGTACAAAGTGACCAAAATCTGTGAACAGGTCCAAAATGATCACTAATCAGACTTAACATTTTACATGTTTTTTCTCATATTCTCTTTTTGCACCTCTGTTTTCTATCCTTTTGTTGCTTCTATATTTCTCCCTGCCCACAGGTTTTTGAATTTTCCATGATATTGATACTGTTTCTCACCTCATTTATGATGAACAGTGCTCAATGACTAAAATAGAGCCCTTGCATTTTTAGGGATTATGTTAGCTTTGCATTGTATCAAAAACTACTTTAAATACTGTCCACTTCTGGTAACAGTTAAATGCTTAGCCAATGTTACAGCTTACTTTAATTGATTTTTATAACTTGCATGAGCGAACCATGCAACATAATATTCAATATTTTTTGAGAACCATCAGCTAATATAATCATTGTTCAAAAATGCACATCTTACTTTTTAATAGCTTTATCTGTTTCCATTCCTAAATAAAGTTCATGAATTGTTAAAATTAAATGCTTTTATCTCTGGTTGTTTTCTGTTTTAGGGTAGGTGCTACCATGAAAATTTAAAGTAATTAATCCTGAAATTAATTTCATGGACAAACTAACCCTGTCATTTTCAATTCATATAATTGATGCTCCAAAAGTTCAACTAGCTGAAAGCAAAATTATAGTAGAACAAAGAATGGCAATTGTAAGTTGTATTCTTGAGTAAAAAACTGTCCATTTATAATGATAAATATATTTGCCCAATCAAGAATCTTCATGCTAAACTCAACATAAATTTATGAAGCAAAGCTGTGAAGCATTAAACATGATACTTGAACTGTATACTGTCCCCTAAGGTGTAAATGTTCTTTATTAATTGCTTTAAGATAACAATTCCACTCATTAAGCAATAAAAGTCAATGCATGTTCAATCTCATTTAGCATTATTTTTTGTGACTTTTCTTGACTGGTGACAGATGTGATGCATTTGATTTTCCATCAATCTCCATTTATCGTTCAGTTAAAGGCAAAACATCTTTTAAACCGAAGAACACTACTGTCCCATGTAAAGCAGCACAAACAAAATGCTGGAGAAGTTCAGCAGGTTAGGCAGCACCTTATCGGGGTGGGGTGGGAATAACAGTTAACATTTCCGGCTAAGATTCTAGATTAGGACTGAAAAGAAGGGTCTTGGCCTGAAGTGTCAACTGCTCATTTTCCTCTTTTGCTCCTGACTGACCTGCTGAATTTCTCTAGTGTTTCACATGTGTGCTCCAGACTTCCGGTATCTGCAGTCTTTCATGTGTCCCAGGTACAGAACCCAACATCGAACTTTTTTAAATGGGTGAGGGAAGCAGATATTTAAATCAGATGATAACATGGCCTTTGTAATTTTACATTTTGCTATACAACAGTGAAAGGTAAAATCCATTAATTCTTCTGATCCATCTTAAATATTTTCTCATCGTGCAGAAAATAAATTCATAATTAGTCTATTTACTACCATTGTTAAGAAAATGAACAGAACTTATTTTTACAAAAGGTACATAATGTTATAGAAGTATTGACTAAGTTTAATTATCATAATCACATATAGTAAAACTTTAAACTGATGTTTACAAAAATTAACTTTTGGAGTGTACAATGATTGCCGAACTCTGATATTGCAGATACCCAAAGTTTAACTAATGCTTAAATAAGTGGGCATTACAAAATGCCTTCACAGAATGAAAGTATGGAATATTCAAATCATGATGAATGAGACACTATCCATATTAGAAGCAATCAAAATCACATCCTGGGAGTAGTAGTAGATAGGCCTCTATTAGTCTCGATAGACCATGGATTTGTGTCTTGGAAAGTTTCCAGGGTGCAAGCCTGGGCAGGGTTTTTTTTATATTGAAGTCTGGCAGTTGCCCAAGCTGCAAGTCTCCCCTCTCCACGCCACCGATGTTGTCCAAGGGAAGGGCATTAGGACACGTACAGCTTGGCACCGGTGTCGTCGCAGAGCAATGTGTGGTTAAGTGCCTTGCTCAAGGATACACACGCAGCCTCGGTCAAGGCTCAAACTAGCGACCTTCAGATCACTAGACGACCACTTTAATCATTTGACCACGCAGCAACACACCTGGGAATAGTATTCTCTTGATATCAAGGCATCTTTTTCTTTTGACCAAGCAAGCTATCACGGAGGTCTAACAAAACTAAAGCAAGTAGGAATTGAGGAAAAAATTCCCTACTGGTTTATGTTATATCTTTACAAAGGAAGATGCCTGCTGTTGATTATCAAATAACTTCGGGACATAGCTGCCAGAGTTCCTCAAGCTAGAATCCCAGGTATAATTGTCTTTAGCCACTTCATCAATAACTGCCCTTCCACAAGCTCTGAACTGGGGATGCTTCTTTACAAATGCACAATGTTCAATTCTATGTGCAACTCCTCAGAAAATAATGCAGTCAAAAAATTAATATTTGCCAAGTAACATTTGTGAAAGATAATTGCTAAGAGATGAATATCTTCAATAAGAGAGTCCAATTTTTTGTACCAGTAGACCTCTTGTCAACTTTAAAGAGGTAATTTACAAAGTGGTGTAAGAACTAAGGTAGAGTGATTTTTCCTACCGGTAGGGCTAGCTTTGAAAGCAACATATGAAATGGAGGCAAGATCTGTAAGAGAAGCAAGCTTGGAGCAGTTATGTTAAGACAGCTGTTTTGAGCTTGGGCAAAGACTTTGAGTAGGGAGACTTTGGCGAATAGGAAGGTCTTTTCCTTTTAAAGTCAGTTGTAACTTGATGGGTAGAAATAGTAGTTATTGGAGTAGTATGCTCCTCCTGTGAAATGCTGGAACAATTAAAGAAGTCAATGTTCCTGATGACTATGTTTTCAAGAGGTTTGATCTGCTACTGCTTTTCTCAGATCGGTTGGAGCAGCAGTTGGATTCATTGAAGACGGTACGAGAGGCAGAAAGTGTTACAGATAGGAACTTCAGATAGGTAATCATGCCAAAGGTTCAGCAGATGTAGCTGGGTGACTGCCAAGAGAGACAAGCAGATAGTGCAGGAGTCCCTGTGGATATCTCCCACCCCTCTCTTACAGATATACCACATTGAATATTGTTGGAAGGGTTTGGTGGCCTCTCAGTGGTTAGAAAATGACAGTAGCTGTCAGATTACTGTCCCCATGATTGGTTCTATTGTACTGCAGGGACAAACAAAGTTTAGATGAGCAATGGTATTAGGGGACTTGATAGTCTGGGGAATAGGCAGGAGTTTCTCTGGTAGTGAGTGAGACTTGATTGTGTGCGCCTCACTGGAACCTAAGTCAAGGAGCAGGTGCAGAACATTCTGAAAGAGAAGTGTGAACAGCCAGCTGTTTTTATTTTGGTACTGATTACATAATAGTAAGTGAGGTGATATCATGCCAAGAGAATTTAAGGTGTTTGGTAGAAAGCTAAAAAACAGTTGAGCAGAGAAAATTTTGTCTCAGAAATCTGACCAAAATTTTACAAGAAGTAACTGAAAAAAACAAAGGTAGAGTGGCAAATATACTTTACTTCGACTTTATCAGGCTTTTGACAACATCCTGCATAGAAAGCTAGTCTACATGCCTTGGACTGTTTCCTTTGGAGCAAAGGAGGCTGAAGGGTAAAATCATAAAGGGCCTGAATAAGGTGATGGTCACAACAACTTTTCCTGTCAATAGGAGAGTCCAAAACTAAAGGGCATTGGTCTAAGGTGTGAGGGGGAAGATTCCAAGAAAATGTGAGGGGCAAAATTTTCACCAATTAGCTGTATGGAATGCAATGCTAATGGAAGTGAAAGAGGCAAGACCATAAAACATAGGAGCAGAAGTAGGCCATTTGGCCCATCGAATCTGCTCCACCATTTCATCATTGCTGATCCATTTCCCTCTCAATTCCATTCTCCTTCCATCTCCTGTCACATTTCCCACTCTGACTAAAGAAAAATCTATCAACCTCTGCTTTAAATACACCCACTGACCTGGCCTCCACATCCACCTGTAGCCACAGATTCATCACCCTCTGGCTAATTATATTTCTCCTCATCTCCATTTTAAATGGATAGCCCTCTGCTCAGAGACTATGTCCATTGATCCTAGACTTCCCCAGCATAGGAGACATCCTCTCCATATTCAATCTATTGAGGCTTTTTAACATTCAATTAGATCCCCTTTATTCTTCTAAATTCCAATGAGTTAAGGCCCAGAACCATCATTTGCTCCTCATAGGATAAGCTTTTATATTCCTGTAATCATTCTCTGAACCCTCCCCAAAGTCAGCACATCCTTCCTTAAATAATGGGCTCAAAACTGTTCACAACACTCTAAGTGATGCCTCACCAATGCCTTATAAAGCCTCATTTATATTCTAGTCCTCTTGAAATGAATATTAACATTTCATTTACCATCCACATCACTCTCAACCTGTAAATTACCCTTCAAGGACTCCCAAGTCTCTTTACAGCTCAGATTTTTGAATTTTCTCCCCATTTAGAAAATAGTCTTTGCCTATATTACTTCAATCTAAGTGCAATACCATACACTTCCTGACACTATACCCCATTTGCTACTTCATGCCCTTTCTCTTAATCAGTCCAAGTCCTTCTACAGCCTCCTTGCTTCATCAACACTACCTATCTTTGTATGGTCCACAAACTTGGCCACAAAACCATCAATTCCATCATCCAAATCACTGACATACAACAAAAATAAAAGTGGTCCCAACATCAATCACCAGTGGCCAATCAGAAAAGTTCTGAGCAGAATCAGAAAAAGCACTCGTTGCCTCCTGCCAATCAGCCAATGCTCTATCCATGCTAATCTCTTTCCTGGAATACCATGGGCTTTACTCTTGCTAAGCAGCCTCATGTGCAGTACCTGGTCAAAGGCCTTCTGAAAATCCAAGTACATAACATCTACTAATTCTCCTTTGTCTATCCTGCTTGCTATTTCCTCAAAGAATTCCAACAGATTTATCAGGTAGGATTTTCCCTTAAGGAAACCACGATGGCTCATTCTATCATGTGCTTCCAAGTAACCAAAAATCACATACTTAACAATTGACTCCAACAACTTCCAACCACTGAGGTCAGGCTAAGTGGCCGATAATTTCCTTTCTTCTGCCTCCCTCCCTTTTTGAAGAGTGGAGTAACAGTTGCAGTTTTTCAGTCCTCAGAACCATTCCATAATACAGTGATTTGTAAATTATCAATATTAATGCCTCCACAATCTCTTCAGATACCTCTTTCAGAGCTCTGGGGTATGGTCCATCTGGTCCAGGTGACTTATCTACTCTTAAGACCATTTCAGTTTCCCAAGCACCTTCTCCCTAGCAATACCAATTGCACTCAACTCTGCCCCCAATACGCTTGAACATCTGGCATACTACTAGTATCTTCCACAGTAAAGACTGATACAAAATGCTTATTAAATTCATTTCCTTGTCCCCCATTATTACCTCTGCCTCTCTTTTACTGTTTATTTATCTGAAAAAAAACTTTTGGTATCCTCTTTTATTTTGTTGACTATCTTACCTTCATATTATACCTTTTCCCCCTTATGACTTTTTTAGTTCCCTTCTAATGGTTTTGAGAAGTTTCCCAATCCTCTAACTTCCCACTAATTTTTGCTCTATAATATGCCCTTTCTTTGGTTTTAGATTGGCTTTGGCTTCCTTATCAACCACGATTGTGTCATCTTGCTTTTTAAATACTACTTCTTCTTTGGGATATATCTATCCTGAGTTCTCTGAATTGCTCTCAGAAACTTCAGCTATTGCTGTTTTGTAGTCATCCCCTTCCTAGCAACTTTGGCCAGCTCCTCTCTCATGCCTCTGTAATTCCCCTTACTCCACTGTAATACTGATACATCCGCGTTTAGCTTCTCCCTCTCACATTGCAGGGTGAATTCTATCATATTATGATCACTGTTTCCTAAGGGTTCCTTTTCCTTAAACTCCCTAATCAAATCCATTGGATTATTCAACATCCATCTGGTTCCTGGATAGTGAAGGTTTAGAGGGTTCTCAGGAGCATTGATTAACAGAGACCTTGGAGTGTAAGTTCATAGCTCTCTGAGAATCCCAACACAGGTGGATAGGATAGTGCAAAAGACATTTGGTATACTTGCTTTTACAGGACAAGACAAGGAGCATAAGAGTTGAGAAAGCCTGTTTCCATTGTATAAAGCATTGGTCAAGTCACAGTTGTGCGATGGTATTGGGTTTGCTGACTGCAAAATTTTAAACTTAACCAATTACTTTAAGCCCTATCGGCTATAAATAGCTATGAGTACTCTCACTAAAAAAAGAGTTTTGACCAGTGGCCAATCCGGATATCGGATGTTTTGAGAGGAGGGGACTTCAATCAGGTCCACTGCCTGAGTACAAAAAGCAGCAGTGGGTTAGCATAATGAAAAAGAACTTTGACCAGTGACCAACTGATGTTTGCAATTGTTTAGCAAGAGCAAGTTAAAGGAAGGCAGGGGAAGCACAGCAGCAATTATCTGAGTGGACAGAGCCAGACTTGTGATCTTCAGGCTTTAGTTCGTCGAGGCTTCAGTCATTAAAAACAAAGGGAAGAAAAGCTCTAGGTTAAGTTTTTTTCCCTTTCTTCCTTATATCTGCTCAGCTTGCACAGTAAAGAAGCCAGACAGGATAGATGAATGCTTCTCTTGCAGGATGAGGGAAGGCAGGGAGACCTCCAGTGTCTCTGATGACTACAACTACAACTGCAGCTACGACAGTTACTGAAACTTCTAACAATCTGTGTTAAGGAGTTGGAGCTAGGACTGGATTAATTCCAGATCATTCGAGAGGCTGAAGAGGTGATAGATAGGATGTATAGAAGGATAGCTACACCCGAGGTGCAGGACAAAGGAGACTGGGTGACAGTCAGGAAGAGGAATAAATTTTCAAATAGGAAGGAAGGAAGGAAGGAAGGAAGAAAGACTGACTGACTATAGGAAGATCCCCACATGCTCCATGGAATTCAAAATAACTTTAATATATATATTTATTTCTTTCCCCAGATAACCAATAACTTTATCTTTGGAGCACCTATATATTTAATCCTATCTTTTGTAAATATGGGTGCCAAATTTTCAGAAATATGTCATATTTATTTCTTAAATTATAAGTAATTTTTTCAAGTGGAATACAGCTAAAAATTTCATTTTTCCAACGATCCATATTTAAGCAGGAATCTGATTTCCAAGTAACTGCAATAGTCTTTTTGGCTACTGCCAATGCAATTTTTATGAATTCTTTTTGATATTTGTTCAATTTAGGTTTCGGTTTTATCCTTTTAATATCACCTAGTAAAAATAATATTGGATTATGTGGAAGTTGTGTTCCAATAATTTGTTCCAACAAAACTCTTAAATTTGTCCACAAAGGTTGAATTTTAAAACAAGACCAAGTAGAATGTAAAAAAGTACCAGTTTCTTGATTACATCAAAAACATTGATCAGATAAATTTGGGTTTAATCTATTTATTTTTTGTGGTGTAATATATAATTGATGTAAAAAATTGAATTGTACTAATCTAAGTCGGACATTTGTTGTACTGTCAAGGCATAGTCTTGACCAACTTATTTCATCAATTTTAATATTCAAATCAGTTTCCCATTTTTGTCTTGACTTATGAATTACTTGTTTAATTGTCTGTTTTTGAATCAAATTATACATACAAGAAGTAATTTTTAAAATTTTTCCTTTTTGAATTAAAGTTCCTATTTCATTAGGTTTCGGCATTAACATTGTTTGACCCAGTTTATCTCTTAAATAAGCCCTTAATTGGAAATAACAGAAAAGAGTGTTATTTGATATTTTATATTTATTCTTTAATTGATCAAATGACGTTAATATACCTCCTTCAAAACAGTCTTCTATATATCTAAACCCTTTTTGAAACCCGCTATATAAGAGTTGGGAAATGGGTTAAGGAGCAAGTGCAGACTACCCCTGTGGCCATTTATCTCAACAACAGGTATATCACTTTGGACACAGTCAGGGGGAATGGCCTAACAATAAAGTCACAGTGGTTGGGTCTCTGGCAATGAGTCTGCCTCTGTGACTCAGAAGGGAAAGGGGGAAGAAGAGGCATGCTGTGGTGATAGGGGATTTGTTAGGGGAATGGATAGGAGGTTCTGTGGGCGAGAATGAGATACCCGGATGCTATGTTGCTTCCCGGGTGCCAAGGTCTGGCGTATCTCGGACCGAGTCCTCAACATTCTTAAGTGGGAGGGTGAACAGCCAGAAGTCATGGTCCATATAGGTACCAACAATATGGGTAGGATGAATGACGGAGCTTTGCATAGGGAGTTCAGGGAGTTAGATACTGAGTTAAAGGACAGGACCTTCAAGGTTGTGGTATCAGGATTGCCACCAATGTCACATGCTAGTAAGACCAGAACGAGGAAAATTATAGAGTTTAATACATGGCTAAGGAGATGGTATAGGAGGGAGGGCATAAGAGTTTTGGATCAATGGGCTCTCTTCCAGGAAGGTGGTACCTGTACAGAAGGAACAGTTTTCATGTCATCTGGAGGGGGACTAATATCCTAGGGGGTAGGTTTGTTAATGCTACAAGGTGGGGGTTAAACTAGAGTTGCAGGGAATGGGAACCAGAGTACAAAAACTGTCAGTGGAGAGGTAATGGAGGCAGATGTTGGTAAGACCTCAGACAAAGTTAGGAGTTAGGTTGAGCATGATGCAACTGGTGTCCTAAGTTGCCTATATTTCAATGCAAGGGGATATTGTAAGAACGGTGGATAACAGTTCTGACGATGAGGTAGGTGGTTTCCAGAGGCAAAGTGCTGTGAGGAGAGGCTGTTGATAGGGCAAAGTTGCAGTCAACAGTATGAGATGCAATATAAAAGGGGGACAAAATTGAAAAGGGTGAATAGGTGTTATTTTTGTATGTGTGCAATATATGAAATAAGGTAGATGAACTTGCAGCACAGTTGCAGATTGGTAGGTATGATACTGTAGGCATCACTGAACCATGGCTGAAAGATTATAGCTGGGAGATTAATGTCCAAGGATACACCTTGTACTGAAAGGACAGGCAGGAAGGCAGAGGGTGTGGCATTGCTCTGTTGGTAAAAAATGAAATCAAATCATTAGAAATAGGTAATATAGGGTCAGAATGTTTTGAATCATTGTGGATAGGTCTAAGGAACTGCAAGGGTAAAACAACCCTGATAGGAGTTATATATAGACTCCCAAACCGTAGTAAGAATGTGGCCTACAAATTACAATGGGAAATAGAAAATGCACACCAAAAGGGTTATGCTACAACAGTTATGGGGTCTTCAATATATGGGTAAATTGGGAAAATCAAGTTGGCACTGAATTCCAGGAGGGGGATTTCTAGAATGCCTACAAGATGGCTTTTTAGAGCAGCTCATTGTTAAGCAAATGTCATTCTACCCTACAAGAAGTGAGAGAGGTGAAAGAAAGGAAACTATTGGCCAGTTAGTCTGACCTCAGTGGTTGGGAAGACCTTGGAGTCAAATATTAATGGTACTTGGGAGCACATGATAAAATAGGTCATAATAATCATGATTCCCTCAAGGGAAAATCTCCCAACAAATCTGTTGGAAGTCTTTGAAGAAATAAGAAACAGGATAGACGAAGGAGAATTGACTGATGTTGTGTACTTGGATTTTCAGGAGGTCTTTGACAAGGTGCCACACATGAAGCTTCATAACAAGCAGCAAGCCCAGGGTATTACAGGAAAGATTTTACCATGGATAAAGCAGTGGCTGATCGGCAGGAGGCAAAGAGTGGGAATAAAGGGAACCTTTTCTGGCTAGCTGCTTGTGACTAGTGGTGTTCCACAGGGGTCTATGTTGGGACCGATTCTTCTTCTGTTAAATGTCAATTTAGATGATGGAATTGATGGCTTTGTTGCAAAGTTTCCAGATGATATGAAGATTAGGTGGAGGGGCAGGTAGTTTTGAGGAGGTAGAGAGGGTACAGAAGGACTTAGAATGAGCAAAGAAATGGCTGATGGAATACAGTGTTGGGAAGTATATGTTCATGCATTTCAGTAGAAGAAATGAAAGGCTTGACAATTTTCTAAATGGAGAGAAAATACAAAAAAACTGAGATGCAAAGGGACTTGGAGTCCTTGTGTAGGATTCCTTAGAATTTAACTTATAGGTTGAGTCAGTGGTGCAGAAGACAAATGCAATGTTAGAATTCATTTCAAGAGTTCTACAATATAAAAGCAAGGATGTAATATTGAGGCTTTATAAAGCACTGATGAGGCCTCACTTGGAGTATTGCGAGCAATTTTGGGCCCCCTATCTTAGAAAGGATGTGCTGAAACTGGAGAGGGTTCAAAGGACTTTCACAAAAATTATTTCAGGATTAAATGGTTTGTCATATGAAGAGTGTCTGGTGGCTCTGGGCCTGTATTCACTGGAGTTCAGAAGAATGAAGGGTAACATCATTGAAAGGTGAAAGGCCATTAATGAAAAGCCAGTGGTGAAAGGCCTTGATAGAGTAGATGTGGAGGAGAATGTTTCCTATGGTGGGAGAGTCTAAGACCAGAGGACAAAGCCTCAGAATAGAGGGTCATCCTTTTAGAATAGAGATTAGGAGGAATTTCTTTATCTAGATGGTGGCGAATCTGTGGAATTCTTTGCCACAGGCAGCTGTGGAGGCTTAGGTTCTCTGTATATTTAAGGCAGAAGTTGATAGATTCTTGATTGGTCAGGGCATGAAGGGATATGGGAGAAGGCAAGAGATTGGGACTGAGAGGAAAATCGGATCAGCCATCTGAAATGGTAGAGACAAGTCGATGGGCCTAACAGCCTAATTCTGCTCCCATATCTTACAGTCTTATGGTCTAAGGGGAGATTAGACAGTAATACCCAATCCTTAAAGATTGATTTACTTCCCTGTTTATTCTCCATGGCAAGTTTAACTGCCTATACCCTCAGTTCGAATGGTGGTTCCAATCGCTTTAAAACAGTTTTTTTTTACATTTACAGTGATACACATTTAAATCCACACATTCTTAAAACACATGGAAAACTCACAGAGGATTTCTATCTTAAACAATTCTCACATATAAACAGTTTCTAAAACACCAACTATTTCTAAAGTGCAAAGCACTTCTCAGACATAAACGATTAAGGATTTTCAAAAAAAACAGGTACAATTCTGATAAACTGAAAAGGCCGTAAGACATAGCTGAGGAGGATAATGGCACCTAATGGCGTCCCTTTTGCTTACATCTTCGGAAACAGCTCTATTTCTATCTTTAATATCTCTATTTTTTACCTTTCAGGGTTCCTTTGAAGACCCTGACCTGAAGTTACACACTGACTTCGATTCTCTGCGGGAATGGGACCCGCTTTTGGGGTCTCATGACTGGCCGCTATTCCATATAACAAGGATGTGGCTTTGAAGTCTAGCACACCTTCAGGATTATGGGATTTTGTGGCCCTGGAGGCAGGCGAACTTATATTCTATTCCCCTTGAAATTAATGCCAACATTGCATTTGCCTTCTTTACCACAGACTCAACCCGTAAATTAACCTTCTGGGAGTCTTGCACAAGAGCTCCTAAGTTTGAATTTTCCCCCTATTTAGAAAACAGTCTGCACTTTTGTTCCTTTTTACCAAAATGTATTATCATACATTTCCCGAATCTGTATTCCATCTCCCACTTTTTTGCCAATTCTTCCAATTTGTCTAAGTCCTTCTGCAGGCACATTGCTTCCTCAGCACTACCTATCCGTCCACCTATCTTCATATCATCTGTAAACTTTGCAACAAAGTCATCAATTCTATTATCTGAATAACTGTGACGAACAATGTGAGAAGAAGCAGCCCTAATACTGACCCCCTAAGGAACACCACTAGTCACTGGCAGCCACCCAGAAAAGGCCCCCTTTATTACTCTTGCTGCCTCCTGCCTGTCAGCCATTCCTTTATGCATGCCAGTATCTGTCCTGTAACGCCATGGGCTTTTATCTTGTTAAGTCCTCCATTACAATTGTGGCATTACCCTTATTACAAAAGACATACCAAAGGTGCAGACAAACAAGTTGTCTATCACAGAAACTAAAGCTGGAGGAATAGATTCTTGCTCTTCCATGTTTCTTGATGTTCCTTATTCCTTATTTAAATGGATATTGAACCCGTAAACATTACCTCACTTTTTTAGTATTTCATAAAAAACCTGCCGCACAATACAGGCCCTTTGGCCCACAAAGCTGTGCTGAACATGTCCTTACCTTTGAAATTATCTAGGGTTACCCATAGCCCTCTATTTTTCTAAGCTCCATATGTACCTATCCAGGAGTCTCTTAAAAGACCCGATCTTATCCACCTCCACCACTGTTGCTGGCAGCCCATTCTACGCACTCACCACTCTCTGCATAAAAAACTTACCCCTGACATCTCCTCTGTTGCCACCCACTTCCAAGCACCTTAAAACTGTGCCCTCTTCTGCTAGCTATTTCAGCCCTGGAAAAAAGCCTCTCATCACTGCCTCTCATCATCCTTACACACCTCTATCAGGTCACCTCTCATCCTCTGTCGCTCCAAGGATAAAAGGCTGTTCACTCAACCAGGGCGAGTTCAGTCAACCTGTTTTTGCACTACTATTTTAAAATTTACCTGTTTAATATACATATATACTTACTGTAATTAATTAATTTTTTCCTATATTTATTTTGTTCTGCTGCTGCGAAGTTAACAAATTTCACAACATAGGTTGGTGATATATCTGATTCTGTTTACAAAAGTTAATTATGGGGACCCTCAAGAGACATATTCAGATAATGGGGATAAAATGCTATCCCCTTCTCGCAATTCCTCCGTCTCCACTGCATCTGCTCTCAGGATGAGGCTTTTCATTCCAGGATGATGGAGATGTCTTCCTTTTTTAAACAAAGGGGCTTCCCTTCTTCCACCATCAACTACGCTCTCAAACGCATCTCTCCCATTTCATGCACATCTGCCCTCACCCCATCCGCCCACCATCCCTCTCGGGATAGGGTTCCCATTGTCCTCACCTACCACCCCACCAGCCTCTGGGTCCAACGTATAATTCTCCATAACTTCTGCCACCTCCAAAGGGATCCCACTACCAAGCACATCTTTCCCTCCCCCTCTCTTTCTGCTTTCCATAGGGATTGCTCCCTATGCGACTCCCTTGTCCATTTGTCGTCCCCCCATCCCTTCCCACCGATCTCCCTCCTGGCACTTATACTTGTAAGCGGAACAAGTGCTACACCTGCCCTTACACTTCCTCCCTCACCACCATTCAGGGCTCCAAGCAGTCCTTCCAGGTGAGGCGACACTTCACCTGTGAGTCGGCTGGTGTGACATACTGTGTCCGGTGCTCCCGGTGTGGTCTTTTATATATTGGTGAGACCCGACGCAAACTGGGACACCGTTTCTCTGAACACCTACGCTCTGTCCGCCAAAGAAAGCAGGATCTCCCAATGGCCACACATTTTAATTCCATGTCCCATTCCCATTCTAATATGTCTATCCATGGCCTCCTCTACTGTCAAGATGAAGCCACACTCAGGTTGGAGGAACAACACCTTATACACCGGTTGGGTAGCCTCCAACCTGATGGCATGAACATTGATTTCTCTAACTACCGTTAATGCCCCTCCTCCCCTCCTTACCCCATCTCTGATATATTTATTTTTTTTCCTCTTTTTTTTCTCTCTTTCTGCCCATCACTCTGCCTATTCTCCATCTCCCTCTGGTGCTCCCCTCCCCCTTTCTTTCTCCCTAGGCCTCCCATCCCATGATCCTTTCCCTTCTCCAGCTGTGTATCCCTTTTGCCAATCAACTTTCCAGCTCTTAGCTTTACCCCTCCCACTCCTGCCTTCTCCTATCATTTTGGATTTCTCCCCCCCCCCCCCCACTTTCAAATCTCTTAATATCCTTTCCTTTCAGTTAGTCCTGATGAAGGGTCTTGGCCCGAAACGTTGACAGTGCTTCTCCCTATAGATGCTGCCTGCCCTGCTGCGTTCCACCAGCATTTTGTGTGTGTTGTTCAGATAATGGGACTCATTTCTCAGGAGTAGCTGTGAAAGACTGGGCTGCCAATAAAGGCATTTATTGGGTGTCTCATATACCTATTACCCCCAAGCATCAGAGCTGATTAAAACAATGAATGGACTTTCAAAACAACACATTTATGAAATGACACCAACTCACAGAATACAGGGGTGGCTGGCTATCCTATCCCAAGCCTTGAACAATTTGAACAACAGACCATTATCCAAGGATAGCTAATGACCAGGACGATCAAGTGTACCCCAGAACCGGAAGAGGAATCAGGCATTGAAGTAAGAGCTCCCATGATAATAGGGAAAGTATGGTTTGCTGATAAAAGCGGAAATTGTGGCTAAAGCAGCAGGTAATTCTTGCCGGGTATCAGTACAAAGGAAAGACCATCTTATTGTGTTTCAACAGAGAGAAATTGACCAAACAAAAATGATTTAAACTTGTATAAGAGTGACAGTAACAGATGCATTGTTTTCTCCCAGGTGAAATGACAGCCTTGGAATTAATCTTGTGAACAGCATGGGCCTTCCCTTGAGTAGAGGTCACCGTCTGGACATACGGGAAGAACTTACAAAGACCAGCAACGAAAGAAGAGGCATTTGTGCCTCGTTATTATTTGAGATTGGGCCAATCAATGTAGTATTGTCGCAAATTTAGTTTGCAGGTTGGAGCTGTAGATGGTGACACAGTCACGGGTATACAGAGAGTAAAGGAGGAGGCTTAAGGGGCCCTAAGGGTCACCTGTGTTGAAGGTCAGAGGGCCAGAAGTGAGGGAGCCCACTCTTACCACCTGCCTGTGATCTGACAGGAAGTCCAGGATCCAGATACACAAGGCAGGGTGAAGGCCGAGGTCTCTGAGCTCCTTGTCATCTCTAAGCCTGGAGGGAATTATAGTGTTGAATGCTGAACTGTAGTCCAAGAACAGCATTCTCACATAAGCATCCTTCTTCTCCAGATGTGCAAGGATGGTGTGTAGAGCTGTGGCTATTGCGTCATCTGTCCATTGGTTGTGTCAGTAGGCAAATTGTAGGGGTCCAGTGTGGGTGGCAGCAAGCTGCAGATGTAATCCCTGACCAGCCTCTCAAAGCATTTGCTTATTATTGAGGTGAGTGCGACAGGACTTTGGTCTTTTTAGGTACAGGAACAATGGTGGATGTTTTGAAGCAGGAAGGCACTCTACACTGGGAGAGGGAAAGATTTAAAATGTCTGTAAACACACCTGTTAGTTGTGCCACGCACATTCTGAGTACCCGCCCTGGGATGCTCATTGGAAACACCTGCGTGCTTCAGCCTCAGAGATGACCAAGGTGCAGGTTGCTTCGGCAGCTCTCCTCAGGGGCTCAGTGTTGGTGACATCGAACCAAGAGTAAAAAGATTTAATAAAGCTCATCTGGGAGACAGGCAGCAATGTTGGAAAAACTACTGCGTTTAGCTTTGAAGTCTGTGACGGTGTGCAGACCTTGCCATAAGCTGCGTGTGTTGTTGGTAGAGAGTTGTGTCTGGATCTTGTTGCTTGGTATTGTTGTTTCGCACACCCTTATCCAAAATTCCAAAATCCAAAAACCTCTGAAATCCAAAATTTTTTGAGTGCTGACATGATGTCACAAATGGAAAATTCCACGAGGCACTAGGAAGGTTTCCAGGCAATGCAAAGGTCTCTGAGTACCAGAAACAATTCTGAGAAGTGAAATCACACATGTAATGAAAAATTAAAAAACACTCATAAAGTGAAAAAATGAATATCTTGATGGTGTATTGAAGAAATGCATTCATCAGCATCAGAGTGACCATATGCTACTTAATGGTATGCTGATCATGAAACAAGTAAAGATCTATCACAACAAACTAAAAATTGAAGGTAATTGCAAATATTCAGCAGGCTAGTTGCAGAAAAGGCATGGCATTATATTTTTAAAGTATCTACTGATCACAAAAATTTAGCACCAGAACCAGTCTATGATGCTGATTGTTTTTATACCTTAAATATTATATTTTTAAAGCATCGCTGATGAAACCTTACATAGTAGCTAAAAAAAGTGTGAAATGCAAATAAAGAATCGTGGCACCATAGGTGGAGACAAAAAGCTCGATGTTGTTTGTTATTGTTCAACAGCTGATTCAGGTATTCTCCCGATGCTGCTGTGCTGCTTTTGTTACATGTTATATTTTTATTACATTAATGGCATGTAATCATTTTTACTGTACATGTGTGTGATGAACATGTGTAAGATAAAGACTGCTTGAATTTATGTGCACTGGTATGCAATGATCCTGTATTGAAGTTGATACATATTTTATTTACCAGTTTGCAGTTTATTTACCAATAGCACATAAATTCAGTCAGAAATGATGGTGATCCCAAGCTATCTCATTATATATTCCAAAATCTGAAAAAATCCAAAATTCAAAACACTTCCAGACTAAGCATTTCAGATAAGCAGTACTCAAACGGTATTTTTTAAAAAAGCTGCCACTAAACAAACTAATTCCTAGGCTATGATTTTATGCATTGTCAAGAAAGTGTTATTGCCATTCTATCAGTGTACTTTTAAATAAAAGAGGGGAGAATACAAAGTTAAATTTATATTTATATTTATACAATGTGTTATGCTCATTCTAAATTGTAACAGCAGTACAATGCTTCTTATTAGCGTTTGCTGTTAACACAATATTTCTGGTTCAGGGATTAATCTTGGGGAGAAGCAGCACGCAATTGAAAAAGTGGTATTCTTATGCAACGAGATCTAAATTTGTCATGACAGATTTTAATTGCATTCGAAATTACCTTAATACTTGCCATTTTTCAATTATAGGGATTTCAATAACATTTTCAAATATGTTTACAGAAGTCAGTAGCTCAACTACAATAGAATATTTCAGTGTAAAATATTCTATTTTATAGTTGATGCATGGATATTGTGCAACTGGAACAGAAAGGGTTACTCTACTGCCCTTGCAGTGCATATATACAAAACTATGCAGTGATTTAAACACCTTCTCAAAAATCACTCAAGATGGAAGTGTTCTTCGGGGTTTTTAATGAGATCTTACTCGTGAAACTGCAAACTGGTAAATAAAATATGTATAAAATTCAATACAGGATCATTGCATACCTGAATATACTGTCGATTATTCTCATAATTGGTGTTAACCAAGGTAACATATACACACACACACACCATATAAACAGGAGTAAACTCGTGGCATGATAACTTAATAACAATAGACATAATACTTCCTTCAAAATATATCTACCAAATGTTTACCAATGCAAAACTTGAAACACACAGATATTTCCATTCCAAGGGCAGTACTGAATGCATACGACAGCTCACTGGTAGTAAACATTAGTGTAAGTTGTCTATAGGTCATTAAGTAATAGAAATGTAGGGCACAGTATAATTCAGGAAATAATATAATCATATATATTGCTTTGGAGTTACTGCACTCAAATATTTTCTGTATTGAAGATTGTCTCAATTACAGTGAATGAAACAAGGAATTGAGTCAGATTGCATGGCATTTCTAAGGTCAAGACATGAGAAATTTCAATGAATTTGTGCTGTGAATACAATCTATAATTGGTGCCTTAACACCATTATAAGAACTAAACTGAGAAAAATATTCCCATGCACATTTATCAAACTTTTAACTGTGATATATTGGCTCTAATAATGGTGATTTAATGGGCTTATGGCTAACTACAATACCAATGCTCAACCAGAGACTGTAGATTCTAAAAGAAGTGGAAGTGTTACTAGGCAATTGTAGCTTTACATTTCACATACAAAGAAATATTGGCTTTTCATTTTTCTTCCAGCTGTGAATAGCAACAACACTAATTATTTTTCCTACTTTTAATGCTTTAATAAATTTCCTTCACAACCAACATACAAATGGTAACTGAATCCAGATTGTGCCATCAATATTTATGATTTTCCACAAGTGTTTTTGCAATAAACACCCAAGATCAGCTCGAATTCCTCCTCAGGTTATTCCTTGCAAGATATTTTAGTGGTAACAAGACAGGAGAAAATCAGATTCCAAATATTCCTTCACTGGAATATCATCCGTCTGGAGTGGGATTTTCCATCTTTTTTGGAACAGATCCATTAAGGTTTGGTTCAGAAGTGAATCAAAACAAATTCTGGTACAGTTCAGGGTAAATTAAAGTGTTGGTTAGTTTTGGTGCCCAGTTTTAAGATACACACATCTAGATCACCATATTTTTCAAAAATTATGAGAGGCTAAAAAGGAATTATGTAAAACTCTCTCAGCAGCAAGTTTAAGGACTTTTCAATAACTCCTTTGCTGAAAACTGCAATCTGTTCAACTCTCCAGTTTATTGTTCTTTTTCACATCATTGCATCTATATGATTTTTAAGCAACACACACACAAAATGCTGGAGGACCTCAGCAGGCTATGCAGCATCTATGGAAAAAAGTAAATTTGATGTTTTGAGCCAAACCCCTTTGACAGGACTGGAGAAAAAAAGATGAGGAGTAGATTTAAAAGGTGGGGGAAGGGAGAGAGAAACACAAACTGTTTAAGGACAAGGCTGTCCTTAATCCCAGCAGTATCCTGACACAACTTTCAGAATTTCCTATCAGTTGATGTATAATGGCTGAGGCTCCTCCAACAGCATCTCTAGATCCCTGTGCCTGTCAGCCAATAACTGGTAAAGATACCACTCCCTTAAAGTCTAGATTACAAGCATCACATGATAAAGCTCAAAATCTGAGAAGGCCAAAAATGTTACTGTTTGCCATGAACCTCAACAGTGTCAGATGTTATTCTATAAAGCTTATCCAATTTAGCATGGGGTAACTGAGGAAACTAATGAAGATAAGAATGTCAAATAGAAAGACAGCCCTCCCAAAAAGAAACATTTCTGATAAAATTACAAATTATATAGGAGGGTGATGTCACTAAACTATTAGATTTACCAACTGAACTTCAAAGATAAGCTAAACCCTTGGAAGAAAATAAACCTTTCTCAAGATGACCAGAATAAACATTCAATTAAACACTCAGTAATAACTACAACTGTGGGGAGCTCCTAATCCTTCCACCTGGTGAAGGCTTATCCATATTAGAGATAAGTTTGATTTTATTTGTCACATGTCCATCAAAACAGTGAAACTTACAGTGAAGTGTGTTGTCCGCATCAATGACTTACACATTCTGTTGATTGTGCTGGGGGTAGCCAGTAAGTATCGCCATGCTTCCAGCACTATAATTCCAGCGCCAACATGGCATGCCCACAACTCACTAACCCTCACCTTAACTGTACAGCTTTGGAATGTGGGAGAAAACCCAAGTACTTGGTGGAATCACACACAGACACGTGGAGAACGTACAAACTCCTTGCAGACAGCAGTAGAAATTGAATGCCAATCAGTGATAGCTGGCAATGTAAAGCATTGTGCTAACCACAATACTATCGTGGTTGCCCTGTTAGAGCTTCAGTCAATAGTGTACTTGGTAAGTGGGAGGTCTTCAAAAGTAAAATTTTGAGAGTACTGAGTTTATATGTTCCTGTCAGAATAGAAGACAAGGACAAAGTGTTTAGGGAACTTGGTTTTTGAGAGTTATTAAGGCCCTGGTTAAAAAGAAGGTGGTTTACAGCAGATATAGGCAGGAAGGAACAAATTAGGTACTTGAGGATTATAGGAAATGCAAGAGAACACACAAGAAGAAAATCAGGAGGGATAAAAGGCAAGAGTTTGCTCCAGCAGACAAAGTGAAGGAGAATCACAAGGGCTTCTACAGATCTATTAAGAGCAAAAGAATAGTAAGGGGCAAAATTGGTCGTCTTGCATATCAGAATGGTCATCTATGCATGGGGTCAAAAGAGATGGGTGATATCTTAAGTGGATTTCTTACATCTGTATTTACTCAGGAGACAGACACAAAGTCTATTCAAGTGAAGTAAGACAACAGTGAGGTCATGGACTGTATACAGATTATGGAGGAGGAGATGTTTGCTATCCTGAGACAACTTAAGAGTGGATAAATCCTCAGGGCCTACCAAGATACTCCCTTGGCACTTGTGGGCGGCTAGTGCAGAAATTGCAGGGGCCTTAGCAGAGCTATTTAAAATATCCTTAGCAATGAGTGAGGCGCTAGAGGTTTGGAGGACAGCTAATGTTGTTCCGTTGTTTAAGAAAGGCTCTAACAATAAGCCAAGAAATGATAGGCTAGTGAGTCAGACATCAGTGGTGGATACATTACTGGAAGGTATTCTAAGGGACTGGATATATAAATATTTAGATAGACAGGAACTGATTAGTTTACATGGCTTTGTGTATGGCAGGTCATGTCTAACAAATCTTAAAGAGTTTTTCAAGGAAGTTATCAGGAACGCTGATGAAGCCAAGGTAGTGGACGTTGTCCACATGGAATTTAGCAAGGCCTTTGATGAGGTCCCACGTGAAAACCTGGTCAAAAAGTTTCAGTCGCTTGGCATTAAGGATGAGGCAGTAAATTAGAATAGACATTTGTTGGCCATGAAGGAATTTAAGTATGGAAGAAAACTTTGAACTTGAATGAGTCACGGACAGTGGAAGCAGACTAACCAATTGTTTTTGTTCTTGCCATGTGGTTGAAGGAATGCAGGCTGTGATTTTGTGAAGCTGCTTTGTAATCTCCATTTTGTGAACCGTCTTGTGAGCTGGTTTTGCTCTGTAATAGGTGTATCAAAGTGCTTTAAAGTGAGCACAGTGATCCTCCTGATAATCCGCTGAACTAGAGATTATTTCCAAATAAGAAGTTATTTGTGAGGTGTTCTTTGGTAAGATAGAACATGCAGTTTTATGAATAGGGGAGTCTGTGCTGACTCAAGTAACCCAAGCCTAGTTACTTGTTGGTTGCTCTGATTCAGAACAAAAGAGACATTAATTACAAATTGTCACTTGTGAGAGGAGCAATAAAATTATGCTGGTTTAGACCAGAGCACATGGGAAGCTGACACAAGTTAGCCAGAGCCAAAGAGATCAAAACACTACATTTGAACTGATAAAGAAAGAGCACAAGAGTGAGGGGCTTTAAAGCAAAGCAGCAGGAACTCTGGAGACCAACTATCACAAGGAAGATGCTCATGCTAGGGGCTGCAAGAAGAAGCAATTGTTTGACCAATGGGAGATTCCCTGTTTTGGTGTTATAAATTGAAGAAGTGGTCTGAGTGAGTATTAGTACAGGAGGGACAACAGAATTCATATTTTAAGTTGTTGGCTTGGGGTCAACATAGTTATGTTGATACTTGCACAGTGACAGTAAAGTTCAAGCTTTGATTAAGAGTTATGTACTTAAATGCCTAATCTAGACAGTGATGATAGACAACATATTAGCTTTGCAAGAGAAGTCAGAAAGTAGTAGGAGATGGTTGCCCCTCAACTGGAAGTCTGTGACTAAGTCACCTGTCACAGGGATCAGTGCTGGCCCATTGTTGTTTGTCACCTATATCAAGGATCTGGATGATAATGTAGTAAATTGGATCAGCAAATTTGCAGATGACACCAAGATTGGGGTGTAGTGGACAGTGATGAAGGGTATCAAAGCTTGTAGCGAGACCAGGACCAGCTAGAGAAATGGGCTGAAAAATGGCAGATGGAATTAAATCCAGACAAGATTGAAGCAATGCAAGTTGGGAGCACCAACCAGGCTAGGACTTACGGGGTGAATGGTAGGGAACTTAGAAGTGCAGTAGAATAGAGGGATCTGGGAATACAGATCCATAATATCTTGAAAGAGGTGTCTCAGGTAGAGTCAAAAAGAGAGCTTTTGGCACATTGGTCTTCGTAAATCCAAGTATTGAGTGTACAGGAGTTGGAATGTTACGTTGAAGTTGCATAAGACATTGATGAGGCCTAATTTAGAGTACTGTGTGCAGTTCTGGTCAGTTCCTCAGTATCTTGAGGAAATATATCAATAGATTGAAAAAGTGCAGAAAAAGAATTACAAGGATGTAGCCAGGACTTGAGGACCCAAGTTATGGGGAAAGGTTGAATAGGTTAGAACTTTATTCCCTGAAGCGTAGGAGAGTGAGGAGAGATTACCTGATAGAGGTATGCAAAATTATGAGGGATATAGGTAGCGTAAATGCAAACAGTCTTTCTTCACTGTGAGACAAGAACTAGACATCATGGGTTAAAGGTGAAAGGTAAAATGTTTAAGGGGAACATGAGGGTGAACCTCTTTACTCAAAGGGTGATGAGAGTATGGAATAAGCAGCTGACAAAAGTGGTGGATGTGGGTTCAATTTCAACATTTAAGAGATTTGGATAGGTACATGGATGGGAGGGGTATGGAGGGCTATGGTTTGGGTGCAGGTCAATGGAATTAGGCAGATTAATAGTTCACACAGTCTAGATAGCACAAAGGGTTTGTTTCTGTGCTATAGTGTTCCATGACTAAGACCAGAGATCCGGACTATTGTGGCAGACAGAGCTAAGGTACTCATCAGCAATCCTCCAATTTTCATCTGCTCTCACCAATGTAGGGAGTACCAGATACAACAAATGAAAGGATTGTGTTGGGCTCTGAACAGTGGTCAGGGTGTAAGTGCAAGGACAAGTACAGCATATATTATGGTTGTGGGGATGTACAGGAGGAAGATCTGTCAGAGGGACAAGTGGACAAGGACATCATAGAAAGAGTGATTCCTGTGGCAAGTGGGGGGGTGGGTGAGATTTACCTGGTGGTAGGCTTCTGGATCCTGTTGGTGATAGCAGAAGCTCTGGAGAATGATGTGGAACGGTAGGTGAGGCCAAGGGGAACCTTATCTCTGTGATATCAGGGGTAGAAAGATTGGGTGAGCACAGATGTACCAGAAATGGTGGATATGACGGTTGGGTGGTGGAAGGGAAACAGCATTTTTTGAAAAAAATAGGACATACACTACAAACTCACCTATGCCATCAGCCCCATCTTTGGAACAGTCTGTAATTATCCTTGATCCTGATGGATGGCTTAAATGAAAAGAGTGGCTTAATTGCACAGATCTATTTGATCTGAAGCTAGAATTCTTCATACATTTTGTGTAAGCAAATTGCTTAAGTATTTTCATACCTAACAAGTATACAAGCTGACCTAAAGGACTAGATTATTTAAGGTTTTGCCAGCAGGTCCTCTGTGAACTGTTGGCATTTATTAAGCTAAATGCCAATTAATTCAGAACCTCAGCAGAGCAGAAGCCCTTCCACACCTGAAAATCCTAAACTAACAGACAGATTCCTGATGTGAAATTCAGTGGCTCATGCTTTCATTCCACAGCAGGTGCTTGTTGAAAGTTTCCAATATTTATGCAAGGGATCTGCTCCAGGTACAAAGTCCATGAATACTTTTATTAGGATAGTGATTTTACAGCTACAAGGAAGTAAAGAAAAATAATAATTTTCACTACTTTTTAAAATTGTGTTTTTGCATTAATGTTTTAAATAAGTTAAAAATACTTTAAAGTGTTTAGGTTATTTCAATTCTTAATTTTATTTGTGATTTTAAAGTGCTTACTCCATTTTTAAGAATTTGAATCGTCTAAAAAATTAAAGACTCATTGACAGAAAGGATGATCAAATTTTTGTCTACTCTCTTTTCCCTCAACCTGTCCTCCTCTCATATCACCACCCCTCATTTTCACTGCTACTTAATGCTAGACACTAGTGCAGCAACTTTGTGAAGAGAACTCAAATCCCGCTATCAAGTTCATGAAGATCGTTACATTGTTCCCAAGTTATTTAGCTGTTTGAATCAGTTAACAATATGCATGGAGGAGCCCAACATACTATATGATAACCAAATACATCACTTTGATGACATTCATTCATGCACGTGTGATCCACAAGACCCAACATAGTAGTTGTGAAGCCTGAATCAGCATTTTTTCAAGAAAAGCTGCCTCAGCAGCCCCCAGCCTCGGTAATCCAATGCTGGAGACCTATCTTATCTGTTCATTTTAAGAAATGTATTTTGTTGTATTTTTCTCAGGTTCCTCACCACCCCACAAGGTTACAATGTTTGTTTGATTGTATCCTTAATCATCAGAAGTTCTGCCTACAGTCATATTTAATGAACTATCCTATAGGTTTCTCATTCTGACCTGTTATATCTTTCTGCCCTCGTAACCTAACTCTAGCTTTAAGTTCTTTATCCAAAGCTAAAACTCACTCCAAATGTCCCTAACAATTCATGGTTACCAAATTCACTTCCTATATACACACTTCAGTCCACACCCCAACACCCATTTCCTAACTGTAGTTATTTCCCTGATTTAGTTTCCAACAGTAAAACATGTGAAGAGAAAGCTTTTCATCTTGAAAGTCCTGTTCAGTACCAAATGATGCCTTGGATCTTGAGCATTACTGTGGTAACAAAATGGGTGACTATGTACCTTATCTAATGGAGGTGCTGCCTCATGGCCCCAGGGTTTTTTTGGCATCTTTAAATTGTTCTTTGTATGTAGGTGAATAATAGAATCCAGGGAAAGTTAATAGGAAGCTGTGAAGAAGAATTTGGGATTAGAGAAAATTGTTCACGTGGACTCAATGGACAAAATGCTTGTTTCTGTACTGTATCATTCTATAACTTTATGTCACTTTCCTTATCCTCCTTCAGTTACAGGTATAATCTCCATTGTGCATAGCAGTATGGACTTTTCAGCATTAGGTTCATCAATCAATGATTTATCCTTTCAATTCTTCAAATTTCATAGAAAATTCTATCAGGTCATAGGACTGAACTTGTGTTAGTGGAACTGTGAGGCTGCTAGTTGCACTGAAGTGGTGAGGCAAGTGGAAAACAACACATGCGAAAGGCGACACAAGAGACAGCAGATGCTGGAAATCAACAGCACAATCAAAAGGAGACCAGAGGGACAGAAGGTCAAGCAGCATCTATAGAGGAAAACGTCCAGTCGATTTTTCAGGTTGAGACCCTTCATCGGAATGAGAAAGGAGGGACTGCCATGAGAAAAAAATTGGGGAGAAAGGGGTGCAGCATGAGCAAGCAGGTGGTAGGTGCATCCAGGTGAGCTGAGTAACAAGCAGGAGATGGGAAGGAAGAATGCAACCAGTGTAAGAAGCTAGGAGGTGATAGGTGTAAGTGACAATGGGTTGAAGGAAGAATTCAACAGTGGATGAGAGTTGATCAAGGAATAAAGGGAAGGAAGTGAGGACAGGAACCCACTAGCAGTAGAATGTGAGTGATGGGCAGATGCAGAGGGTGGGGAATGGAGAGAGATAGGGTGATAGGGGTCAGAGAGATCAAGAGGAAAATGGGGAAATAGTGAGGTGTTGGAAGGGACAGAAGGGAGTGGTCACTAGCAGTTAGGAGAAAATGCTGTCAGATTGGAGACTACCAAGGTAGAATATGAGGTATTGTTCCTCTCATCTGTGTCTAGCTTCAACTCAGCATTAGAGGAGGCTGTGTACAGGCATGTGAGAATGAAAGTGGAATTAAAATGGTTGGCCTCTTGGACAGTCCACCTGGTGGAGCGATGGTGCCCGAGAAAGCGATTTTCCCAATCTGTACTGGGTCTCAATCATTTAGGGGAGGTCACACTAGGAGCCCCAGAAGCAATAAATAACACCTATGAATATACATATGGAGGAGTACCTCACCTAGAAGGACTATTTAGGGCCTTGAATGGTGCTGAGGGAAGTGGTGTAGGACCAGATGTTACACATCAACGTGGTCGCAGCCAAGTGTCTACAGGTGGATCAGTGAGGTGGAATGAACAGACAATTGAGCCATGAGAGAACATTCCCTAAGGAAAGCAGAGAGGAGAGGGGAAGACAAGAACTGCCTGATGGTAGGATTCCATTGAGGATGGCAGAATTTGCAGAGGATGACATGTTGAATGCATAGACTGGTGGTGTGACGGGTAGGTGAGTTATTAGAGAAACACTAACTCTGTCATGCTCAGTAAAGCATGATGGGGCAAAGGCAAATATATGGAAAATAAAAGAGATGTGAGTGACTGCTCCGTCAATAACAGTAGCCCACTGCTTTACTCCCTTTACATCCACGACTGTGTGGCTAGGCACAGTTCAAATGCCATCTATAAATTTGCTGATGACACAACTATTGCTGGTGATGGTGACAAAGGAGGCACACAGGTGTGAGACTGATCGGCTGCTCGAGTCGTATCCCAACAACAACTTTCCACTCAACATCTGTAAGACCAAAGAACTGATTGTGGTCTTCAGGAAGGGAAAGTCAAGGGAACCCACACCAGTCCTCTTTGAAAGTGAGCAGTTTCAAACTCCAGAGTGTCAACATCTCTGAAGATCTATCCTGGAACCAACATATTAATGGAATTACAAAGGCATGATAATGGCTCTATTTCATCAGGAGTCTAAGCAGACTTGTTACGTCACCAAAGACTCTTGCAAATTTTGACAGTGTACTGGGGGAGAGCATTTTAACTAGTTGCATCACTGTCTGTAACAGAGAGGTCACTGCACTGGATCGGAAAAAGCTGCAAGATGTTGCAAACTCAGCCAGCTCCATCATGGGCACTAACACCCCCTCCCCCCACCGCATTGAAAACATCTTCAAAAGGCAACGTCTCAAAAAGGATTCTGTCATTAGGGAATGCCATCACCCAGAACACGTCTTCATCTCATTGCTACCATCAAGGAGGAGTTACAGCAGCCTGAAGACACACACTCAACATTTTAGGAAGAGCTTTTCTCCTCCGCCATCAGATTTCTGAATGGACAATGAATTCATGTACTCCATCTCACTATTTCCTTTTATTCTTTTTAGTTGTTCTTTTGTGTTACTTATTTAATATTTTTGTGTGTATTATACATTTCTTAATGTAAATTATGAAATGCTGCCATAAAATAATAAATTTTGCAACATATGCCAGTGATATTAAACCTAACTCTGACGGGAGTCATGCTTTTTGAAAGATGAGGACTTGTAAGAGCAGGAGAAGGGGTTAGGAGGGAAAGAACAGAAGGTGACAGAACTGGGAGCAAGTATTTGGCTATTAAAGCCTCTTAAAATATTTTTTCAAGGAACTTCCAAATCAGAAGGTTTTAATTTCCAGTAGAGAGAACTCAAAGCAAAATAGGGACAAGAATAACAGTGACAACAGTGGAAAATGCATACAGTCAGAGGCTATGAACAACTGGAATGATACAGGAGACCAAAAAGAACAGAACAGGGTTTGAGACAGTTTGATTTGAGTGGAGAAATGGTTGGTGGTGCAGGGATTTGTATCTTGATACGGTGCAATAACAAATCTAAAATACTAAATGCAAAAATTAACCTTAATGTCAGTTGTGAACAAGTTGAAAATAATGCTTCAACTGAACACATAGTTATATGAAAAAAATCTACCCTCAGTTAGGTGTGTGTGTGTGTGTGTGTGTGTGTGTGTGTGTGTGTGTGTGTGTGTGTGTGTGTGTGTGTGTGTTGCCATCTAGTGACAGTAGCCCAAAACCACATGTAGCATCTAATGAACTTTCTGGTATTTGAAGTAATAAACAATATACTGGAGGAAATCAAGTATAGACCTGATGCAGGGTTTTGACAAAAAGTGTCAACAATTCGCTTTCTGCTCACAGTTGCTGCTAAACCTACAGAATTCCTCCAGGAGATTGTTAATAACAGTTGTAGACAAGTGTGTCACTACAAAATCTTTCAGAGTCATCCCCAACCAGAAGCCCTGGATGAACCATGATCCATAATCTGCTGAGTGCCATATCAGAGGTGTTCAGGTCCCACCAGAGCTGTACTGGTGGGATTAGTGAATGAGAGAGTATTATGAGGATGGAAGACCTAAACAGAATTTCCAATAGTTAAAACTTCACTTTTGATAAAAATGAAAGCAGCACATCAGACATTTGACTAACATAAATAGCTTTTTTTTCAATTGCACAACTGGAACTGCAGTGTACCAATTAAAGAAATCAAAAATTAACCTGTTCCAATGCTCAGAATGCAGTTTTCTTTTCCATATAGAACAGCCATTTTATATATATATATATATATATTTGAAAGTGAAAGGTAAATGCTCCTTTAAAACATTTTCAGAACATTGAATAACTATAAACAAAGCAGAGAGACTGAATATCCATTCATTTATTTAGGGCAGGTGTAAAGTGGTCTCTGCTTCATTTTTGTTTTAATTTTCATTAGTGAGGAATCAATGCAACTCTGGCCGAGACAATGAGAAACTTGTTGGAGAGGAGATTCCCACAGAATTTCTAACAGCTCATGGAATATAAATCCAGTGCAACGTCCATGACTTTAAGACCTACTGAGGCCAATATATGGCCAAGCTAGTGAATAGTTTTTTAGTTTTGATAACTTATAACATTCTTAAATGACTGTGCTTATAATTGACATGGTTTGCCTAAAAGGAAAATACAAATGATATGGTGAAAGCAATAACTCCTTCTGAATTGCAGGTTTAAGTTTGTTTTTTTTGTGTCATTGAGTCTGTTCAGTGATGCAGCTATCTATTCAATGTAGATACTTGGTTATAGATTAATGCATTCTGCCGACTTGTCTCTGAACTCTATTATTCAGATATTGATAATTAATCATTGCATTTTCAGGGCCTTGTAAAAGTATTCAGCCTCCAGCCCTTTGTTATGTAAATGAGTATTGCAATCAGGGATTATGATCAGTTTAACTGAGAATTTTATTTGTGAAACACAGATTGGATTGGAGGAGAAATAGGGCAGGGATGACGTTAGAACAGAGGTGGCTGAAGTTTCTGGGAATAGTTCACAAGGTGCAGAATAGATATGTCCCACAGAAGTAGTTGTCAAATGGCAGGGGTAAGCAACCGTGGCAGACAAGGGAAGTTAAGGACTGTATAAAAGCTAAGGAAAGGCCATATAAGGTAGCAAAACTGTGTGGGAAGTTGGATGATTGGGAAGCTTTTAAAATCCAAAAAAAAAGGCAACTAAAAAGCCATAAGGAGGGATAAAATGAAATATGAGGGCAAGCTAGCCAATAATATAGAGCAGAATACCGAAACTTTTTTTTCAGGGATTGACATATGAGGAGTGTTTGGCAGCCTTGGGTCTGTACTCACTGGAACTTAGAAGAGTGTGCAAGGATCTCAATGAAACCTACCGAATATTGAAAGGATGGATGTGGACAGGATATTTACTATGGTGGGGGTATCCAGAACTAGAGGGCACAGCCTCAAAATTGAGGGGTGACCTTTTAGGACAACGGTAAGGAGGAATTTTTTAGCCAAAGAGTAGTGAATCTGTGGAATGCTCTGCCATAGAATGTGGTGGAGGCCAAGTCCATGGGTATATTTAAGGTGGAAGTTGATAGTTTTCTGATCAGTCAGGACATCAAAGATGGGGAAGGCAGGTGTACGGAGTTGAGTGGAATCCAGGATCAGTCATGATAGAATGGCAGTGTAGACTTGATGGGCTGAATAGCATAATTCTGCTCCTATGTTTTAAGGTCTTATGCTCCTTTTTTCACAGTAGATATTAAAAAACAGGGAAAATTGTAAAATGTTGGGAAATGTTCCTTTTCAACTGACTAACAATTCTCTCATGAATTTTGGCCCAAAGGGGTGAGCCACAACCCATCCTTGCTTGCAAAGACTGAGCCTTTGATGGACCCTACTTTTATATCCAGTCATGATACCTCACCTGCTACCAATTAGCCTGCTTAATGTGGAGTCTTCCAAACTGGTGTTACTTGAATATTCTGTGCACTTTTCAATCTTATTTTAACTCTGTCCCAACTTTTGTTGAGTGTGTTGCAGCCATCAAATTCTAAAGTTGTGTATATTTACAAAATACAATTAAGTTGGTCAGTAAAACTATTGAAAATCTTTTCTTTGTACCTTTGTCAGTTAAATAAAGGTTCACGTGAATTAACATATCACAGATTTTTGTTTTTATTGCATTTTGGAAAATATCCCAACTTTTCTGGAAATGGGGCTTGTATAAATTTGCTGATGATACAACCATTGCTGGTAGAATCTCAGGTGGTAGCGAGAGACTGTACAGGAGTGACATGTGCCAACTAGTGGAGTGGAGTCACAGCAACAACCTTGCACTGAACGTCAGTACGATGAAAGAGCTGATTGTGGACTTCAGGATGGGTAAGAGGAAGGAATGCAAACCAATCCTCATAGAGGGATCAGAAGTGGAGAGAGTGAGCAGTTTCAAGTTCCTGGGTGTCAAGGTCTCAGAGGACCTAACCTGGTCCCAACATATCAATGCAGTTATAAAGAAGCAAGACAGTGACTATACTTCATTAGGAGTTTAAAGAGATTTGATATGTCAACAAATACACTCAAAAAATTCTGTAGATGTACTGTGGACAGCATTCTGATAGGCTGCATCACTGTCTGGTATGGGGTGGGGAGGGCTACTGCACAGGACCAAAAGGAGCTGCAGAGGGTTGTAAATCTAGTCAGCTCCATCTTGGGTACTAGCCTACAAAGTACCCAGGACATCTTCAAGGAGCGGTGTCTCAGAAAGGCAGTGCCCATTAATAAGGACCTCCAGCACCCAAGGCATGCCCTTTTCTCACTGTTACCATCAGGTAGGAGGTACAGACGCCTGAAGGCATGCACTCAGCAATTCAGGAACAGCTTCTTCCCCTCTGCCATCTATTTCCTAAATGGACATTGAACCCTTGAATACTACCTCACTTTTTAAATATATATTATCTCTGTAATTGCACAATTTTTAATCTATTCAATATACATATACTGTGATTTATTATTATTATATTCATTTATTCTTCTGTATTATGTATTGCATTGAACTGCTGCTGCTAAGTTAACAATTGTCATGACACGTGCTGGTGATAATAACCTGATTCTGATTCTATACGATAATTTATTCCTATTATAGTTGGACGTTTTGTCAACAGACAGAACAGGTTGAGAGGTTGGTCAATTAAGAAGTAATAGCATATGTTTTTCGAAAAAAAAAATTTTAGACTTCACAGTACACTCTGACAAAAAAAACTCCAAAGGGAAAAATCACCATCTGTAGTTATCTAAAAAAAATTAAAAACTGTATCATACAAAATACAGTATATAATTGTGCAAAGATGCATATTTGGTTATAAGACTAGACAAAAGAAAACACAAAGAATGACTCAAAAAATTAAGTTAAACTTAAAATGAGGTAAGCTGATCAGCAATCTGAAAGCAGATAGTTATTGTTTCCATAGATACTTAAAGGAAAGAGTTAACAAAATGAGTACCAGTCCTATCAATATTAAATCAAACCAAATCAAATCAAGTTTAATTGTTATCCAAAGCATATATGGACACAGCCAAATGATACAGCATTCCTCTGGGGCCAAGGTGCAAAAGCATACATGGGCATTTGGGATTTTTCAGAATGCATTTAAGATAGTACCATATGAAAAACTGAAAGTGTAAAATAAAATCTGAATATATAGGAAAAATTATATTGGCATGGAAAGAAGTTGGCCTGGAAAGAGAGGGCATAAGTAAATGGCAAACACGAGGAAATCTGCAGATGCTGGAAATTTAAGCAACACACACAAAATGCTGGTAGAACGCAGCAGGCCAGGCAGCATCAATAGGGAGAAGTGCTCGAAGCGGCCCGAAATGTCGACAGCGCTTCTCCCTATAGATGCTGCCTGGCCCACTGCGTTCCACCAGCATTTTGTGTGTGTTGCATAAATAAATGGATCTACTACTAATTAGCAAAATGTCAAGTCTGTTGTATCCGGAGCCTCACCTTTCACAATTTATATTTAATGACTTGGTTTAAGCCGCCATAGACTGTTGACTTGAAGTTAGGGTGAAAGGTGAGGTGCAAAGAGGTCATGATAGATGCAGAAAGATAAAATAAGTGGCCAAAGATCTGGCAAATAGTGTTTAATGAGGGAAAATTGCCCATTTTGGCAGGAATATTAAAAAAATACATTTCATTGGAGGGACATTGCATGGCTTAAAGATGCAAAAAGATCTGGATGTTCTTCCGAATGATTTGCAATAGGCTTGTATGAAATACAGCAAGTAATTAGGATAGCTAACAAAATATTATCATTATTTTAAGGGAATTGAATATAAACGTGGGAGGGTTGTGTATTGGTTATATAAGGTATTAGTAAGTCCACATCTAAAATACCATGTATAGTAAAGGTCTCATTCAAAATAAAAGTGAATGCATTGGAAGTCATTCAAAGATTTACGAGGGGTGATTGATACTTTTGTGGCCTACAGTAGAAAGAATCAATTTTAGAAATCCTAGCACACTTATTTTTCCTACATTTACACATTTAGTCCAGCGGTTGTGTAGCATATGGATCCTTTCTTTGCAGAAGTGGTCCACAGCATGGGGTGATTGATAAGTTCGTGGCCTAAGATCGAAGGATATGAGTTATTAACTTCAAACTTTCTGCATTTTCACTCAAAGAATTGAACTGCACGTACATATAACGAGAACTGTATAACATCTCCTTTTACCCTAGGCCACAAACGTATCAATCACCCCCTGCTGTGAACCACCTGGAGGTCCAAGACGCTCTCGTTACATGCACATGCAGTTCAACTCTTTGAATGATAATGCAGAAAGTTTGAAGTTAATAACTCATCTCCTTCTACCTTAGGCCATGAACATTATCAATTACATCTGGTGTGGACCACTTCTACAAAGAAGGGATCTGTATGCTCCACGACCGCTGGACTAAGTGTGTACATGTAGGAGGGGACTATGTTGAAAAATAAATGTGCTAGGCTTTCTAAAATTGACTCCTTCTACCTTAGGCCATGAACTTATCAATCACCCTCGTACTAGATTGATACCTGGGAAGTGTAGCTGATTTTGTGAGGAGATGTCTGACAAACCATACTTGTATTCAATGGTGCTTAAAAGGGTGAGCAGAAACTTGATTTAAACACGGAAGGTCCAGAATGGTTGGCAGGTTGGAAAGGATGTTTTCTTGCTTGGGAATACCTAAAACTGCTTAAAAATATTGAGTTCCCTTTGAAAAACAGATCTAGGGTAGGGGGATTTTCTCTCAAAGAGATGTGATTCTTTGGAACACTGTTCCTCAAAGGGTTGATGAAGTGATTTTGAGTATTCTTAAGGCTGAGATAGGTAAATTTTTTGACAAGAAGATGAAATGAAGTGAGGGTTGGCAAGAATGCAGAGTTGAGGTTACAATCAGAAGCAGAGCAATGCAGGCTCAAAGAGTTAGTGCCCCTTCGTGTTCCTACTTCTCTACCAACTCAAAGGAGTACACGGCATCAGTGACTAGCTACATCAGTAAGTGCATCAATGACGTCACTGTGTCCAAGACCATCACTACACAAGCTAACCAGAAGTCATGGATGACCGCGGAGGTGTGTGCACTGCTGAGGACCCGTGACTCCGCCTTCAGGGCAGGCGACAAGGCAGCTCTAACAACAGCAAGGGCCAAATTGTCCTGGCCATCAGAGAGGCAAAGCATGCACATGCTCAGCGAATCCACATCCACTTCCAGGACAGCAGTGACAAACAGTGCATGTGGAAGGGCATTCAGGACATCACCAACTACAGGACACCATCACCTGACTGTGCAGGTGATGCCTCCCTCCCAAATGCGCTGAACAACTTCTAAGCTCGTTTTGAGGCAGAGAATGACATGGCGGTGAGGAAGTCCACCCCTCTTCCAAATAACCAGGTGCTGTGTCTCACCAAAGCCGATGTGAGGAGAACCCTGTACCAAACAATATTCCTGGCAGAGTGCTTAGAGGATGTGCAGACCAGCTAGCAGATGTTCTCACTGACATCTTCAACATCTTCTTGAGCAGCGCCGTCATTCCAAAGTGCTTCAAGGCCACCACCATCGTCCCCGTGCCTAAATGACTACTGTCCTGCCTAAATGACTACTGTCCCATTGCACTCATATCCATCATCATGAAGTGATTCGAGAGGCTCGTCATGAGGCACATCAAGACCCCGTTGCCCCACTCACTGGACCCCCTGCAGTTCGCGTACAGAGCCAAACGTTCAACAGACGACGCTTTTGCCATCACCCTCCACCTGTCCCTAAACCACCTGGACAAAAAAGACACATGCGTTCGAATGCTGTTCATAGACTTCAGTTCAGCATTCAACACAATCATTCCTCAGAAACTGATTGGAAAGCTGAGCCTACTGGGCCTGAACAGCTCCCTCTGCAACTGGATCCTAGGCTTCCCAACTGGGAAACCTCAGTCAATCCAGATCGGGAGCAGCATCTCCAACACCATCACACTGAGCACAGGGGGCCCCCCAGGACTGTGTGCTCAGTCCACTGCTGTTCTCTCTGCTGACCCACGACTGTGCTGTAACACACAGCTCAAACCACATCATCAAGTTCACTGATGACATGACCGTGGTGGGTCTCATCAGCAAGAACGACAAGTCAGCATACAGAGAGGAGGTGCAGCAGTTAACAGACTGGTGCAAAGCCAACAACCTGTCTCTGAATGTGAACAAAACAAGAGAGGGTTGTTGACTTCAGGAAGGCATGGAGCAACCACTCTCTGCTAAACATTGATGGCTCCTTGGTAGAGATCATTAAGAGCACCAAATTTCTTGGTGTTCACCTGGCGGAGAATCTCACCTGGTCCCTGAACACCAGCTCCATAGCAAAGAAAGCCCAGCAAGGTCTCTAGTTTCTGCGAAGGCTGAGGAAATTCCATCTCCCCCCCCCCCCCCACCCCGGTCCTCACCACATTCTACAGGGGTTGTATTGAGAGCATCCTGAGCAGCTGCATCACTGCCCGATTTGGAAATTGCACCATCTTGGATCGCAAGACCCTGCAGCGGATAGTGAGGTTAACTGAGAAGATCATCAGGGTCTCTCTTCCCGCCATTACAGACATTTACACCACACGCTGCATCCGTAAAGCAAACAGCATTATGAGGGACCCCACGCACCCCTCATACAAACTCTTCTCCCTCCTGCCATCTGGGAAAAGGCACCGAAGCATTCGGGCTCTCAGAAACAGACTATGTAACAGTCTCTTCCCCCAAACCATCAGATTCCTCAATACCCAGAGTCTGGACTGACACCAAATGTGCCTATTGTCTTGTTTATTATTTATTGTAATGCCTGCACTGTTTTGTGCACTTCATGCAGTCCTGGGCAGGTCTGTAATCTAATGTAGTTTTTGTGTTGTTTTACATAGATCAGTGTAGTTTTTGTATTGGTTCATGTAGCACCATAGTCCTGAAAAATGTTGTCTTGTTTTTACTGTGTACCGTACCAGCAGTTATGGTCGAAATGACAATAAAAAGTGACTTGACTTGATGTTCTTATTAAAGAGAAAAATAGACAAGAACATGATGAAGAGGAGAATATAAGGTAACAAAAATGGAATTAGATTAAAAAGGCTGGCACTTTGCACAGACAATTGTACAGTTTGCTTGACCAAATGTCCATGTTTCTGTGCTGTTAATACTTTGAAATGCAATTACAATGCAGCTAATGGCATTTTGGATTACACCTAACATTGCTAACAAAGGGAATGAATATTAATAGTTCTCTTCCATGTCATACTTTAATGTCTCACAAACTGATACATTGAGACAATAATAACTTTGATACTTAGAGGCACAATATAATCAATTTAAAGTAATTAAATTTAAAATTATGAATATTGAATTGGAGTACTTTATAATAAAGCAATTTTGCTGATTGGAGAAGTCCTGTTTTTTAAGTCAATGGGTCACTGCCAAGTTAATTAATTTTGGTGCAAGTTGCAAATTACTTAATGCAAAACTACTTTTACAGAGTTGTTCACCACCTTACAATTAAGTATTTTCAACTCTCCATCTTCCAAAATCAGTTGTGTGTGTCAAATAAAGAATAAAAATACCAGACATTTTGTTAAGATTTAGAAATAGAAGTTGGAGTACACCATACTTTTCATTGAGTGTGTTAAGCCATAAATATTATCATGCCAGATCCTGTGCCTCGGGGTCCACTTGCTACTACATCTCCATATCTGATTATTTAGTGTCAGAGATTCTGAGGATTTCAACCTTGAATAAACTCAGTGATTGAGCTTTCACAGCCTTCTTCAGGTTACTATTAGCTTCAGCCCACTGGGCCATAGAAAATGAAAACCATCTAGAGTTTTTTCTCTTTGTGTACATGTGATTATCCCTACTGCAAATAACAGAGGGAATAAGAGTAAAGGCTGATTTATACTTGTGCGTCGCATCTACGCCATAGGTATTGTGTACCCTACACCGTACCCTATACCGTAGGGTGACGTGCACCTCTCCAAAAAAGTAACTCACATGTTGCAGCGACACAGACTGGAACAACTGTGATTCGTCCGCTTGGTAGGATCGCATTTCCTCCTATGCAATTCCGGTTGCTTCTTCTCCGTCATGTTTGTAGGCTGTGTGTACACCGATACAAAATAGGTAAACCAAATCATCAAATCTACCTGCTGACATGCGAAAATATTTGAAATGCATTTCCTTGTCCATGTCTCTCATAAAGAAACACAACACAGTAGCATAGAAACCCCACTGCCAACTAGCGTTTCGGCACACACCAAGGCATGCTTGTGACGCAGAAGTGAAAATCAGGGTTACGGCATATTCTGCGTCGTAGCCCGTATGCACAAGTATAAATCAGCCTTAAGAGTGAGCTTGACTGTGATGCTCTCATAGACGGTTAGCATGTAGTCATGCTGCCAAGTTTCATAAGCAAATATTAGCTCTCTGGGAAAAATGATGTTTAGAAATTGAAGTGTTACAGCACCATGATTTTGTTCACTATGCTATTCAGTTTGTGAAATCAGAAACTGCAGTTGTTGCCAATATTATTCAGATCTGGAAGTTATTTGGTCAGGACAAGGAAGTGTAAAAATTTTTTCTTTGTGTCAAGAGATTGAAGCATACATTTATTTATGTGTGCCTCTGTTGTCTTTCTTAGAAGCATTTGGCTGCTTTTACAGAATCCTCTGCCTTTCCACTGAATTGTAGATAGTGTGATAATGACGATTATGAAGATGTGCTTGTTATTCCAATTTAGCTGAAAAGCAATCCCTCAGGTACTCAGAAGATCTCAGATGTGGAATTAGGTCAAGCTTATTCAGGAGCTCCTACTGTGTCTCTGGCTCTCTCTCAGTTCTTGCAGTGATGTTTCAAGTAACACAACTTATTGTAGCTTTTTCAGAAATGGCTTTGGTAAAGGCCAATCCACCAGTATTTTCACTTGCACTGTCCTACTGGCACAAAACAACAAATACTATATGTCAATGATAATAAACCTGATGCTGATTTTATTTCCAAGACTGTCTTCTGCCTTTCAAGCAAGGAGTTATGAATTACTCAATTCATTGCGCCTCTATTATTCATCTGCTATCAATAAAATTCATCAGATCTATTACCTCACATTCATGTGCCTACCTTGTTCTCACATCTTAGGCACTGCAAGTCTTGCGACTGTCAGGCACAGCGTGTAGTCACTGGCAGTTATTCAACTATGTCAGAAACATTAGCCAAATACTGACACACTTCACTCTTGCTTGTAAGAAACTGCAACTCATGGCAAGAATTAATGGAAGGATGAAGCAATTAAATTGAAGGTATCCACTTGCTTATTCCTATTTGTCCCACTTCAGCTCATCTCTCAAACTCTTCTGTTTTAAAACTGTAAGTACCTTGTTTTTACCTTTCATGCATACAAATTCTTACATTCTTCTTCAAGTCAAGGTTGGTTTCCTTTTCTTTTCAAATATTCAAGAACTGTACTGCCTTAAATAGTGAAGGAAAAAAGGAAGTGAAGATAGAAGAACTGTCTCACATGATTTCGCATTTACAGCTGCCAGCTCTAATACTTAGTGGCTGGCAAAAAGAATCTTCATGTTGGACAATCAAGTGTGCTGGAACCACAGCTGAGCTGAAGAATAGTCAGCAGTGAACAAACAGGAATACCTCCATGTAGTAACCTGCTCTGCTTCCCTGCCGTTTATTCTCCTGTTCATTCTCTTATTCATCCCTTGTGTCATTTTAAGTAGAGTATGGTATTTCCCATTGTAAATACAGGTATTTTTTTCTACTCTTTGCTACCTTTCAGTTAAGATTTTATCAGTTAAGCTTTCTTATAAGCCATAACCCTCCTTGCGTGATTTTCCTCTTCAACCCCTGTTCAAATGGTCAATATATATGAGCCTAAATAACACTTAATTAAATTGTTCAACTATGAGCTTCATCAGAGCTTAATTTTCACTGCAGTATATAACAAACAGCCAGAAGGAATCCTTGCCAATTGTGATTTCACAAGCTCAAAGAAGCAGAAATACAATTATAGTATCACTGCCATTGCTCTATTTTAAATTAATGCAAATTAGGGAAGAAATGCTGGGAATCTTCTTGTCCATGTGTAGCTGCTGAATTCACTTAAAGAGCAGAAAACCCACAATGTTTTAAACTGTGAAAGACTCTTAAACAAAACCACCATTCCTCAAAATAATTGGCAAAATGTACAAAACTATTTTAGTGGCATTAATCATTATTTCTTCAAATTAGAGCTGTTAATAATGTATAAATTAAGCAGCAGTAATTAGATTGTAATGGTGACTGAAATACACACCCTATTAATTAAATCTCAAACATAACATTAAATGAGTATACTAAAAAATGAATATGATTTTTCTTACTAGGCCTGGTAGTCAAGGAGGAGGGTTATATATCTTTTTGTTTTAATGGAATAATTATCTAATCTTGGACTCTGAATATTCATCTGCCCCCAGTATCAATGTTTCAGTTCACAATCTAAAACAGTTCAAGTGAACTAATTGCCATTAATAATCTACATCAGTGGCAGATCCAACCATGTTAAGCTAATTTTTATGGTGTAATCTCCTGTATACATTACATTCTTTGCCATGACTTTTTTTGAATAGTAATTAATTTAAGGAGATCAGTGAGGTAATACTTCTGTTATGCAGTAAAATAGACAATGTGAAAATGATCAAATTAACATGGGACAACATTTTTTCCAAAAGTACTGCTTCCTCAGCAATTTATTTTGTTTATGGTAGACCGCTTGAAGTTAAACACTAATATAATATAATATACTATAATTTTAGACTACTTGTATCACATAGGAGTTTGGAGTAAGAAGAAATTAGCATTTATTGAATATAATGTGCTTAATTTCATAATGGTGCTAATGCTCTACAATTGTTCAACTAAGCTAAAATGTTTTGTTGTTGATTTCCTTTTGAACCTAGTGTCTGAGACTTCTCATTAAGTGTCCAACAATAATTAGCCACCATTTCTCCGTGACCACAGTATCCTAGTGAAACCCTTCATCATGCTCGTTACTGACAGAGTTAACATTTGGATGGAAGAAGTCTAATTAGAAATACAGAAAATGAATCTTTAGTTGCACTTCCTGGTTTTGTATGCTTGAAGCATGTTGTCAACCAGCTGGGCATAGTTTGGTGCTCTGTAGTTGCCAAAAAAAAATTCAATATAATTGAATACATTCCATGCAATTTTCTCCAGTCCCATTAGAAGTTCTCCAAATTGCCTGTCATTAATGACCTGTTTGATTTGTGCACAAGCAAAAAGTGCCTTGCTTAATCTTGGCATCAGTTATACTGAATTGAAATAACTAATGTAGGCAATTTTGAAAAATGGTGCATGATCAGAAAATTTCATGCTGAGCAGCCCAAAATCCATAAGATATACCTAAAAGTACTCAGGAAACAAAATCTTTTTTGTCTAGTGTAATCTTTAATTTTGTAATATTAAGTAAGGAATAAAAACTTCAAGATAAAAGGAGCTAAGTCTCAATTTAATTGATATAATGCTATGAGATTTTTTTCAGTCCCCCTGAAAGTAGTGAAGATAATAGTTTAACATCTCATTTGGGATGTTAAAACAAAATTTGTGTATTGTGCATATAAAACTATCTCAAAAGATAAAACCTTAATCCTGGTTTTACGATATTAATGTTTTAATTATTTTTCTTTAGATACTTACAAACTCCGTTTTTGTTTTTATACACAGTGAAGTTTGGTGGGTACCAATTCATGTGAATCAGAATGCTTTGTATTCATGCAATTTGAATATATTAATCTAGGCCAACATGTCTTTGCAGTATCAAAGAGGTATTGCATTGTTGAAAATTCATTCTTTTGATATGAAGTTAAATATGCTTTTTGCTTTAATATGCTTAAATATGCTTAAGCTATGCTTTTTGGTGTGAATATAAAAAGCATTCCATTCCATTATTATGGAGAACTGCTGAAGACTTAATTAATTGTCAATAAATATCACCTAAACACACTTGTCAATTATCATCCTTTTGTTCAGGGAAACGTGATAATGACCAAAGGTGGCCCATTGCATTTTCTACATGTGATTAGTGATTAGAGTAGAGTCATGAAGTTATTAAAGGAGGAATTTATTTAGCGAGATTATGGAGAATTTATGGTTATTGGCAGATGGCTGTGGAGGGCAACTCTTTGGGTATCTATAAAGCAGAGGTCAATAGGTTCTTGATAATACGAGGGTCAAAGATTAAGGGGAGAAGGTGAAAAGGCAGGAGAATGGGATTGAGAGGGAAAATAAATCATCCACAATAAAATGGTGGAGCAGACTAATTGTGTTGAATAGCCCATTTCTGCTCCCATGTCTTATGGTCATAGAGTTGTCCTATATAGAAGAAAGCCCATTTGCCCAAACCGTTTATGTTGACCAAGATATGTACCCTTGTTAGTTCCACTTGTTTGCATGTGGCTCACATGTCTTTAAACCTTCCCTACCATTTTAAGTGTCTTTTAAACTCCATAGTTGTACCTGTTTCTACAGTTTCTTACAGCAGCTTGTTGCAACACCACCCACCATCTTTCATGAAAATGTTTCCCCTTGAATCTCTTTTAAATCTTTCTCCTTTCACCCTAAATGTATGTCCTAATTTTAGAGTCCCTTACAGTGGGAAAGTCACTTTTGGCAGATGGAGCTCATCAGCTGTGGTTGGCAGTTCACTAAGAAGAAGGAAAACTCTAATTGCAGCTATACCCACTCATGGGGGAGGCTTCAGGAGTAAACCCCGAGGGAAAAATCTGGAGCTGGAGTCCCTAAGGCAGTACTACACTGAGTTCAATATTGACTGGCAACTCCTGCAATGCTGCTAATACCGAACTGTATCAGAGTCTACTGTTCCTTTGGGTTCATCAGATGCATGGAGAGGGGGAACTTGCTACATGGGCAACAGCTTGCTCTCCATATCGTACTGTCCATGCTTGTGTATCTAGGCAGCTAGGACACAATATCCATGGTCAACTCTGATTGACAGAAGCCTCATCTCAACTCAACAGTGGGGGAGTCTAAATTGCCAATGCCCCACTTGATTTTATATACCTCTATAAAGGTTACCTTTCAGCCCTCTGCATTCCAGGCAGCAAAGTCCCAACTATTCACTGTCTCTTCATAATTCAAGCTCTTCAATTCCAGGAACATTCTTATGAATCTTTTCTGCACGTTTTCCAACTTAATGACTAGAAGCCTATATGAAAATCATTTTATGACTTTTTTCAAGCCATCATGGATTCACATGCAATTTGCTCACAATCCTCTTTAGAAAATAAATAGTCACATTTCTCCATTCATTTTTTTCAGAATAGTCTTTGTGACCTGTTTATTAACTGCAGTAAAATTTGTTAACTTGTAAAATTTTAAAAATATATTTGCCATTTTCTTGTCAGCAGATGTATTTTTAGATATTTCCAAATTTCCAAAATGCTAAATCAGCTAAGAAATGAATTTTTGGTAGCCCATTCTATTTTTCACCAATGATAGCACAGTAAAATTTTCAAAATTAACTTCCATTCAGATAGCACACTTAATATGTGAACAGTGTTATAAAATAGAGAAGCTTTTTCCTAAGTACTCATGGCTTTATTGAATGTAAAAGTGTGGATTTTCCATGTTATTTCCAAAATAGATAGCTTGATAATTGGTATGAATATTCTGTGCCAATAAGCCTGATTCTATGACTCCATAAATGAACATGTTAGTTTCACTGGTTTACTGAAAATGGAACTTTGAAAAACTAATATGAATACTTAAATAATTTCAATATCACCATTATAGTACCTTATGAATTTAAACAAAGATAAAGCAAACGTGAAAGGAAATTAGTCCTTCAATTGTAGTGTTAAATCTGTTGTATCGTTGCAGCTAGTCCATGATTAAAATCCAGTTCCAATAAAATTAACGGAACTGATCTTTGGAAATGGAACAGAGCATATGTCTGCTATTAGATAGTATGCCCAGAGTTACTGATAAGGGCCGAACTTCTTTATAGTATTGTTACTTTGGTTCAGTTAAGAAACTAACTCTGAAGACCTTTAAAAGAGGCACCAAGCACTGATGATTACATTCCATACACTATCATTTTTTTGTTAGTTTGTTTTTATTTACCACTATAGCTCTACAGCATATGCTCTAACTTGTGCACATATGCCATGGTTAAAGAAGCTAATTTATGTTAGAATGGGAGATAATTATACCTTTTTGATGTTACATACACTAAACTCTGCTCTGTGCACATCAACTGAAGTTCTTCTAAGCATTTCATGTAATTACACCCAGAAAATATAAATACTTTAAATCAATACCAAAGCATTTAACTCCAATTTTCACCTATGATAATGCGCCATGTATTACAACTTTGAATATGAAATACATCATTCTTTTTTGTTTATATTATCACAATGATACCATTCAACCACAAAAGAATCAAATATTATCTGTTGTAAGGTATAATATTTAGATAAATATTATCCAATTTTACTTAGTTACCTTGGACATTAAGGTAAAGATCAGTGCAGAAATTCTACCCTGAAAAAGGTCCTATGAGTACTCAAGACAGCAGGCACTTATCTCGGTTAACACCCATTGTATGCTCCAATGAAATCATCACTGAAGAAAATGTACATTTATATCCAATGTTGTACTTAATATTAATCTCTGAAGTGGGAGCCTTATTTGTCAAAAGACAATCCTCAGATTTATGGTGGGATTGCTATGTTCAGTCATGGAATGTGGTAATTATGAATTTCACCTCATAGACCAGTCTATGCCAGTAGTGATATTCTACACTGCTTTCCTTAAAATAAGATGTTGCTCCCAAAATATTTCTAGCAGTTTTACCGAAACTGTAAATGATACTCCATGGTATTTCCAGTGAGAAACAATACAGATAAGCCAAAACAAAGTCATCATGAACTAAAGTAAATGTGCAATGGAAACAATTAAGAAAAGGAGGGCAGTAGAAAGGTCATTTTTGAAACAGAAAAATACTTTAAAATACAGAGGAAAGAAGCTTTAGATTTTTTTCTCCCCTTACTTTTGGATATACTTAAATATTAAAATCAGCACAATATAATTTTAAGTCACATTTCCCATAATATTTCAAATACTTTCTAATATCAAAAATAAAAGCAGAGGTAAAATTAGTATATTAAACCTAGATTCATGGCTTTTCGTAGCAAAGGAATGTTCATTGTGCTTACAACTTCCCAATGATTTTTGAGGCATTTTAAAAGCAAGTTCTGATTGTTAGAGACCATTTCCAGAAATAGTAACCTCTACAAAAGATTGAGTTTATTTGAGTTTGAGGAGGAAGAACATGCTTCCAGTACCAACTGAGCATGCCCACAGCTTACTAAATCTAATCCATATAGCTTTGGAATGAGGGAGAAAACTGAAGCACCTGGAGGAAACCTACAAGGTCACAGGAAAAATGTACAAGCTCTTACAGACAATGGTGGGAAGTGAATCCTGATCATTGGAGCTATAAAGTATTATGCTAATTGTTACACGTGTCGCTGCCATATAGAAAGAATGGGATAAGCATATGGGATCCTAAAATTAATGAAAAGAGGTATAGAGTACAGAATCAGGAAGTTGTATTTAGAGGTAGCATAATTGTTAAATTAGCAGTTGTCTATATAGTAATACATAGACCTCAAGCCCTATCTAGTAACTGTTAAGTTTAAATTTAGCTAGTTCAGACTATCATTAACACCAATTTGGTTCATTCATGCTCATCTGACATAAAGAGGAGACTCCATTTACATCATCATCCTCAAAGATATCATAGGCCATGTGAATCTAAACACAAGGCTGAAGTATTTCAGTCATAACCCCAAATAGATGATACAGTTTGACTTCTTCACAAGAATCCTCATCATTACAGAAGCCAGGCAATTCAATTTACTCAGAGATATCAAGTGACATCAGTGTCAAGTAGTGACCGTCTCAAAATGAGTGACAAATTAACATCATTGGCATTAATGGCACTACAATTGCTAGAACTTCTACCATCAACATTGTGAGGAGGAGGAGGAGAGGGTCACCACTGAACAGAAATTCAACTGAACTACCATAAAAATACCAAAGAACAGGTCACAGTCAATGACTATCTCCTGACTGTTCAGTGTCTTTCCAACATTATCAGGTATTCTATGCAGGTATAATGACTGCAGTATCCGTAAAATACACTGCAGTTAATTGTCCAGGGTACTCCAAAACAGCATCCCAAGTTCTCAATGTTCCCACTATAAAGGACAAGGGCAACAGCCAAATGGCTATACCATCACATTCTCTTGCAGGTCACACCTCATTTAGAATTAAATCACTGGTCCTTTAGTGCCACAGTGTCTAAATCCTGAAAGAGCACTGTGGAAAGTACTCTTACAGAAAAGCATTCTATTGTCCAAGATAGCAGCTCCTCAATACCTTCTGACAGGCCTAATAATAATAACTTTATTTACAGAGCACTTTGCATACAAAGTAGTTTGAACTGCTAATTTGGAATAGGCAATATATATCAACATCTTGTCAGTACTGTTTTGAGCCTGAGAAGTTAATAAATACTAACAAACTCTCTACTACTAGAGTATTGCATCAATTCTGGTCACCTAATTTTAGGAAAGACGTAAATGAATAGAGAGGGTGCTCAAAAAATTTCAACTCCAAGATTAGTCTTTTGGGAAGAAGATGACCATTCTCTTTTGAGCAAGGAGATTGAAAGGGGATTTAAGTTCAAGTTTATTGTCAACTGACAATACATATATACAATCAAATGAAACAAAGTTCCTCCAGACCAAGATGCACTCACAATACAAATATTACACACAGCACATAAAACAAAAATATTACCACAAATTAGCTAATAAAAAATAATTCAAGAAGTATGTAAAGTGTGTAGCACAGGTAAACAGTAAACAATAAACAGCTTGCTGTCCTAGTGACAAGAGCTCAGTGGTGGTACGGTATTTATTAGTCTCACAGCTTGGTGAAAGAAGCTGTTACCCAGTCTGACAATCCCTGACTTGATGCTCCTTTATCTCCTTCCTGACAGTAGTGGGTCAGAGTTGGGGTGGTTGGTAAGGATCCTCAACAATGCTTCGGGCCCTTCATATGCAACACTCTCAGTAAATGGTACAAATAAGAGGGAGACAGAACCCAGTGATCCTCTTGGTGGATTTTATTATTCTTTGTAGAACCTTGCAGTCCAATGCCTTCCATTTTTGTACTACACAATAATGCAGTCAGACAGGACACTCTTGATGGTGCTTTATTAGTAAGTTGTTAAAATGGGCAAGGAAGTCATACACAGCTTGATCTCCTCAGAAAGTAAAGATGCCACTGTGCCTTCCTGACTAACGAGGTGGCTTTGTGGATCCAGGTTAAATCATGTGTTATGTGCACACCAATGATTTTTGTGTTTTTCACTCTCTCCATGGTAGACCTATTGATGTGCAATGGAGAGTGGACAACCAGCGCCTTACTAAATTCTGCAATCATCTCTTTTGTCTTGTCAATGTTGAGACTCAAGTTGTTGTTGTCACATTGTTTGTCATGCCTCTACCTCCTCTCTGCATGCCAACTACTATTGTTGTTAATGAGGCCAACCAGTGTTCTATCATTAGTAAATTTAATGATGGGGTTTGAGCTAGATCTGGCAGTGCTGTTTTGAGTCAGCAGCATGAACAACATTGAGCTAAGCACACAGTCCTGGCAAATCAGACTAATTGGGGTCTTTCCACCAAGAAGTACAAGATCCAGTTACAGAGAGGGGTGTGAGTCCCAACAAGGACAGTTTACACACCAGCCTCTGAGGGATGATCATGTCAAATGCCAAGCTGAAATCAGTGAATGACATCCTGGCGTATTAGACATAGTTTTCTAAGTGGGACAGGATGGAGTGGAGGGCGGAGGCTATAGCATCATTAGCACACTGGTTTAAGTGGTAAGCAAGCTGTAAATGTTCCAATATAGCTGGAAGGTAGGACTTTATATGATCTACTACCAGCAGCTCAAAGCACTTCATGATTGTTGAGGTCACCGCAACTACTCAGTGATCGTTCAGGCTAGTTATCATCACTCTCTTGGGCATCAGAATGATGGTGGGTGCCTTGAAGTCTACAGGGACAGTAGTCTGATATGAAGAGATAGTAAAAATATCTGTTAAGACCTCTGTCAGTTGGGCCACACAATTCCTTAGCACCTGATGAGATATATTTTCTGGCCCCACAGCTTCACATGGGTTTATCCTGGCTAGGATCCTCTTCACTTTGGTTGTGGCCAGTCAGAATGCCTGTTCCTCAGGAGAAGGGGGAGCTTTCCTCAATGTGACATCATTCATTGCATCAAATCATGCATAGTTGATGTTTGGCCTATCAGAAAGGGTGTGTTGCTGTCTCTCATGTGCAGGGCAGAATTGTAATCTCTTAAGGTTTGTATATCTTGTCACATGTGCCACGTGCCCCTGGTGTAACAAAGGTGTCTGTGAATTTTCTGTGAGTACACTTGTTTTACCCTTCTGGTAGCATGGGAGAGCACAGATATCTTGTTGACTTTAGTCACTTTATCCTCCAGTCTGAAGGCAGCATCTCAATTCCTAAGCAGTGCATGAACCTCTGCAGTCAGCCATGGTTTCTGATTTGCCCTGGCAGTGCAGCATTTAATCACAGTAATGTCCTCAATTCTGTTTTCTATATAGTCAGTCACCAATCATGCATATTCATCAAAGTTTGCATGATGATTGTAGGTAGCCAATTCTGCAGCATTGAGGTAGGTGACACCATCTGGCCAGGTTCTGATCTCCCTTTAAACTGGTTTGACTCATTTAACTAGTGCTCCATGTTCAGGGATTTGGGGAAATGGATATGTGGTCCAAGTATTTAATACAGCTATACAAGATAACAATGGGTTTAGATAGTATAAGTAGAGGAAACTGTTCCCATGTGTAGATGGATCAAGTATTTGGATAAAGGCTGAAAGTCTGAGCAAAAGATTCAAGATGTGAGGAATATTGATCAAAGTGATTACTCACTCTCACCCTCTGTAAGGACGGTGGAAACAGAATCAATCAGAAATGTTTAAACGGAATTTGAATGGTACTCAAGAGAAAAAGATATCCAGAGCTTTGTTGATGTCCATTGTGGAATAATAATTATATTAATCTACGTTATCAAGAGACTCACGAGTCAAGATTCAAAATGTATAGATTGAAACATACAGTGAAATATGCTGCTTGTTTTAACAACCAACATACTAGAGGGTGTGGTGAGAGCAATTCGCAAAAGCTAACACACATTTCAGCACCAACTCAGCATGTTCACAATGCTCGGCAGAATAACAGAACACAACAAGCAACAAAATAAAAACAGCAAAACTAGCCCCCACCCATACACGTGCACAACCCTTTAACCAAAGGGCAAGCCATATTCTTCAGCTTCCAGCAGACTCAGGCTTGCAGATGTAAAGAGGGTTTCTTCTTTTTGTTAACTAGCAGGAATGCTAATTTACTGATAACGAGAATGGTATTCCTTTGTAAACCAAATGGGGATTAATGTTCTTTCTTCTGAGTCTGTAAGCTTTTGTTGACGGGCTTTTGGGCAGATTGGCGCGAGGGGGTCGACAGAGAGGACGCAATGCTCTAAGCTGGGCGAGGATCGGACCCCAAAGGGGGGTCCGAGGCCGGGAGATTCTCCGAGGAGGGGGGGGGATGAAGCTAGATGTGCTTGGTTGACCACTCGGAGGGTCCTGAGCTGTTTGGAGAGTTGAGGAGTTCGGAGGGGATCGAATGGTGGCCAGAAGACTTCAGAAATTGAGCTCCAACGGCTGTGCACGTAGTGGTTTGGACTTTGATAAGTTTGGCGCCTTTTCTTTAATTTTCTCTTCATATATACTGTATCGTTATTAATCACTTAGTTATAGTAACCTCTATAAATTGTACTCATTTAATCGCATATGGTGTACTGTCTGTTTTTGGGCGAGGCGGGGACATCACACAGCATCCACACCAGCTGATTACACAGTTTGGCGGGGCCGAAGGCTGCTCCCCCTAGACGAGAACGAGCTGAGCGAGCCTGAGGCAACCCAGGGGGGGTTACACAGACATTGGGCTTTGGCTACCCAAATGGACTCTCACAAATTCACTGGCTCGAGGCCTCAGCTAACAGGTTTCAACTTCTAGACTTCCAATTTAAACTTCAGGCTTTGATCCTTGGTATCAACCTCAGGACCCACCAATCACCAAACACTATCTCAAATCTGATGGTTTTCAAGATTCTCAATCAGGATTAGGGTTCCTCTTGACCTCACCTACCACTCCACCAGCCTCTGCATCCAACACACAATTCTCTGTAACTTCTGCCACCTCCAACTGGATCCCACCACCAAACACACCTTTTCCTCTCCCCCACTTCTGCTTTCTGCAGGGATTGCTCCCTACACGACTTCCTTGTCCATTCGTCCCTCCGCACTGATTCCCCCAACCGGCACTTATCCTTGCAAGTGGAACAAGTGCTTCACCTGCCCCTACACTACCTTCTTCACTACCATTCAGGGCCTCAAACAGTCCATCCAGGTGAGGGGACACTTCACCTATGAGTCTGTTGGGGTCATATACTGTGTTCATATACTGGGGTCATGCAACAATGTGGCTTCTTGTATAGCGGTGAGACCAGACGTAGATTGGGAGACCTCCTCGCAGAGCATCTACACTCTGTCCACCCAGAAAAAGCAGGATCTTCCAGTGGTCACCTATTTTAATTCCACTTTCCATTCCCATTCCGATATATCCATCCATAGCCTCCTCCACTGTTGGGATAAGGCCACGCTTAGTGAAGGAGCAACACCTTATTTTTTGTTTGGGCAGCCTCCAACCTGATGGCATGAATATCGATTTCTCAAACTTCCAGTAATACCTCCATGCCCTCTTCACCATTTCCCATTTCTTTGTCCCTCTCGTTATTTCCTGCACACCTGTTGCCTCCCTCTGGTGCTCCTCCCCCACTTCTTCTTTCTTCCATGGCCTTCTGTCTCTTTCACCAATCAATTCCTAGCTCTTTGCTTCATCCCTCCCTCTCCAGGTTTCACCTATCGCCTGACATTTCTCTCTCCCCTCCCCCCATCTTTCAAGTTTATTCCTCAGTTTTTTCCCCACAGTCCTGCCGAAGATTTTCAGCCCGAAACGTTGGCTGTACTTTTTTCCATAGTTGCTGCCTGGCCTGCTGAGCTCCTCCATTATTTTGTGTGCGTTACTAGGCCTCAAACCCTGGCCTCATTGCTGATGGGACCTTGAACACTAGGCCTTGAACTCCAGTTTCACTGATTTGTGAACCCAGGGAGTAATTGGACCTTGAACCCCTTGCCCGCACAGAAATCCAAAATCCAACTCTGGGACTCCTTGACAACTTACTGACTCAAGTGGGGGAGGGGGGAGACACTAGCTCTCATTTGTATCGGTCTACCAGTCCAATGTCTGAACACAGGTGCCTCCATCTCATAGTCGCAGGCCTTCCAATGTGCAGTAGAGACTTAGTTTTCAGCTTGACTTACATTTCCTCACATCCTTGTCTCTAAACTCTAACCAGACCCCTAACTCTCCTCTCTGTTTGGGAACTGTGGTGGCATCACGTGCAATGATGTGCTAGTACATGATTGGACAGAGCAGTGAGCATGCACGGGATTGCCAGAATGTTCCAGCACGTGGCTGGGTTAAGACATGTTTGTTTATTACTGTAAATAAAAGTTCTCCAATTCTTCCAGAATATGATTCTTCATTATTAACGCATGGTACATTTAAACAGAAGTAACATATCATGGTGTCAGAAGTGGTTCTGGAAGAATACGGGAGAATTGAGAATCGAAGATAATCCAGAAAAAGTAGAAAAAAAAAGTTTGAACTGTAAACAGTAAAATGGAAGGCTTAAAACTTCATCAAAACCCATCAAAACTTCAGCTGACTGGCAATATAGCTGAGAATTAGAGGATATTCAAGCAACAGTTTGAACTGTACTTTTCAGCGATCAATTATGAAGAAAAATTGGAAAAAATGAAAGCTGCGCTTCTGCTCCATGTAATCGGGAATGACGCAGTAATAATAATTTTGTCTTTGAATTTAATTTAAAGACAATAATGGACAGATTTGAAATATTTTATATACATAAGCCTAATTTAACGTATGAGTGATAGAAAATCTTCACATGTGCACTGAGTGGGGCTGAAACAATTGATCAGTAAGTTACTGAGTTAAGAAAGTATAGTAGGACATGTGAGTTTGTATTGCTCACGGACTCCCTCATTAAAGATAGACTTGTTTGTGGCATTCGAGATAATGCTCTGAGAGAAAGCCTGTTGAGAGAGCAAAATTTAAATTTTGAAAAAGCTTTGGTGCTTTGCAAAGCTTCTGAGACCATGACTTTGCAGGCTGAAGAGCTTTTTGTCGAAAACTGCAATGTGAACACTGTAAAAAAGCACGAACACATCAAGAAATATAATAATTCATTGACGAAACCGACAGAGAGCAAGACAGCATTTGAAAGAAAAAAGTCATGTGATCGCTGTGTGCGGGAACATCGTCCAAATCAGTGCCCCGCATATGGCAAAATTTGCAATGACTGCGGTAAGATTAATCATTTTTCATGCTGTTGTAAAAGTAGAAAGAAGGAAAATAAAATGAAACAAGTAAATGCTGTGCTTGAAGATGAATGTGAGGAATTTTATATAGATGTGCTTTGTGAAAATAAACAAAGTAAGAATGACTGGACTATTCTGTTGCGAGTGAATCAAAACAATATTCTGTTTAAACTTGATACTGGAGCGCAAGTAAATGTTCTTGCAGAATCTGAGTTTAATGCTTTAAAGCCAAGACCAAAGTTATATCAGATAAATATAAAAGTGACTGAGTATTCAGGTGCAGATATTCCAGTTAAAGGAACATGTGTGGCAAAGGTATCACACAAAAATATTGTGCATATGCTTCTATTTGTGGTCATGCCAAAAATGTACAGTCAATTCTGGATGTATCTGCCTGTGAAAGACTTAATTTGGTGAAAAGAATTGTAGTCCTGGTCAGCGACACAGTCAGAATACAGTGACTTGATGAAACAGTATGAAGACTTGTTTAAAGGGTTTGGTTGCCTTCCAGGAGAGCACTCGATTAAAATTGACAATACAGTGTAACCCCATAATACATCCATGCAGAAAAATACCTTTTACATTACGTCAACAATTGAAAACATAGCTAGACAGAATGAAAAGGCTAGGAGTCTTAAAAAAATTGATGAACCAACTGAATGGGTCAATTCGCTTGTCATTGTTGACAAGAAAAATGGAAAGCTGAGGATTTGTTTAGATCCAAAAGATTTGAATCGGGCTATTAAAAGAGAGCATTTCAAATTGCCCACTTGTGAAGAAATTATGTCACAGTTTGCTACTGCTAAGTACTTTAGTAAATTAGATGCATTCTCCGGATTCTGGCAAGTCAAATTAGATGAACCGAGTTCAAAACTGTGTACCTTTAACACTCCTTTTGCCAGATACTGTTTTCTTAGGCTTTCTTTTAGAATTGCATCAGCTCCTGAAGTGTACCATAAAACTATTCACATGTTATATGAGCACAATGAGGGCATAGATACATCCATGGATGATATTATTATTTGGGGATCAACTAAACAAGAGCATGACGCCAGGCTCAGACAAGTCTTTCTGGCAACATGCAAGGCTAACCTGAAATTGAATAAAGAAAAATGTCAGTTATGAGTGACTGAACCTACATTTGTGGGTGATATCATCAGCAAAGAGGGTGTGCGTCCTGATTCATTGACGGTTTCTGCCATTGAGAACATGCCAAGACCGTAATGTGAAAAGGATGTTCAGAGGTTTATGGGAATGGTTAATTATATGGGAAAATTTATACTCAATCTCTCGGAACAGCTTGTTCCATTGAGGCAGAAGTGAATGGAGAAGAGAAGAGAAGTGAATGGAACTGGAACCATGAACAGGAGAAGGCATGGCAAAATCTCAAGAAAGTACTCACAAAAGTACCTGTGTTGAAACTTTATGATGCTGAGAGACCCATCAAAATCTCATGTAACGCATCTCAAGTGGGCTTAGGCATATGCACCTCATTCAGTATCTGATCCAAAAATAATGTATGCCCAAATTGAAAAAGAATTGCTTAGCATTATGTTTGCTTGTGAGAGAGTTCATCATTTGGTGTCAGGGCAATCTACTGATGTTGAAACTGATCATAAGCTGTTGATTGCATTGTTTAACAAACCTTTGTGAACTCAGCAAATGATGATCAAATTGCAAAGATATGTATTGAATGTGTCATAAACTCCTGAAAAATTAATGTATACGGCTGACTCACTTTCCAGAGCAGTGGATCCAACAACAGTCACAGGAACATTATTGATGTTCAGGTATTCATTGATATTGTCATAGAACCTGTATCTGTTGCTCCCAAAAGGTTGGAACTGCTGTGTCTTGAGACAGAGAAGGACAAAATTCTCAATCAGGTAATACAAGTGGTGTTGGATAGATGGCCAGATAATAGGCATGACTGTACCTCAGCAGTCCAAGATTATTGGAACCACAGATCAGAATTGTCTGTTGTGGATGGGATATTGTACAAAGGTAGTAGAATTGTTATACCTAAAAGTCTCCATAAAGAAATGCTTGATAAAATTCATGAAGGCCACCTAGGCATTGAAAAGTGTAAGAGAAGGGCACAGGAAGTGATGCTTTGGCCCAAGATGAATCAAGGGATTGCAGAATTGGTGTCTTCTTGTCAAATATGCCTTAAATACCAACCTAGCAACCCCAAGGAGCCACTACATCCACATCCAAATCCTCATAGACCTTATCAGAAGGTAGGCTTTGATCTTTTTATAACTAACAACAAAGACTAACCATTAATAACAGATTAATACTCATTGTATCCTGAAGTGTGTTGTCTGGGCAGAACAACTGCAAAAAATGTAATTACATGCATGAAGGAACTTCACACCTGATGAAGTTTTCACAAACAATGGTCCATAATTCAGTACACCCTATCCTCGTTATATGGGTCTTCAGACAATGCGGATTCACAGTTATGCGAGGAACCTATTTCTACCAACGTCTTCTTATATGCGTCCAAAACTCACAGTTATGCAAGGAACATTGCTTTCCCGCTAATACAAGTCAGTTGCGTGCGCTCACAATCTCACTCCCGCTACTCTTGCATTGGTTTTGGCAAGGTGTGGATGTGCGATCTTGTGCTCTTAAACTTTTATTGGTTTTATCTACAGTGCAGTGATTTTGTGCTTGAAATATTTAACTAAGCCTTCTAAGTGTCCGATGTCATATCCTGGACTATCAGCTGAGCGGCAGAGAACGGCTTTAACACTTGAAAAAAAGTTGGAAATTATAAACAGCGCGGCATCAGGTGAAGGTAACACAGCTCTGGGATGCTACTGCTGGGAACAGAATCTTGCCTTTAAAGTTCTTTTGTTGCTTGACAATGCGCCAGCCCATCCTAAACATATGGACAGCATTCACCCTAACATAACAGTGCATTTCCTGCCGCCTAACACAACATGGCTGATTCAACCACTCGACCAAGGTGTGATCCACATTCAAGACGTTTTATTTTAACAGCGAACTATCTCTCAGATGCTGCAAGCAACAGACGATTTTGAAAATCCCAGCAGTTTTCCAAAGGTGAGGAAATGGTGGAAGTCAGAACACTTGGCACAAATAGCAATGGACATGGATCCACGTTTAGAACAGAGTCAGCATTTCAGTCATTCCCTGCCATCAACCCTTCTTCCCTACAAGCAAATTCATGCTGAAAAACAAAATGCTGCCAAGCAAACAACCCTCACCATTTTCTTCAAACTGGTGTCATCTCCTGCTGCTGGCAGTTCTAAGAGTTCTGTGAGTCTTCCTTCACCCCTTGCCATGCTCGATATGATCCCAACGATCACAACCATCCATGCACCTTATCCACGTAAAGTTGCCCTACACCACAACAACCACTCATCTCCCAGAGTGAACTCACCTGCCACTGTTGGTGAGTACTGTACACCCTAGTATGTTAACTTTCTATGATTTATTACATTGAATATTACCTTAAGTTGATGAAATATAATACAAATGCTGCCTTGTGGTACTGCTTTTGTGTTGTATTGGTATGAAAAATGTGAATAAGTTACAGATAAAACATATTTAGGAAGCCCTCTGGAACGCATCCCTATTTTCTCCATTTAAATAATTATTCGCATTACGCAATTTCATATTATATGTCGACTGCGAGGAACATATCCCCCACATATAACGAGGATAGGGCGTAGTGAATGCATGAAACATTTTGCTCATGAATGGGGCTTTGTTCATACAACATCTAGTCCATTTTTCCCTCAGTCTAATGGATTAGTTGAGAAATCGGTAGGAATTGTCAAGAAACTGATGCACGAAGCAAAAAATAGTGGAAGTGATTTTTATAAGCTTTGTTAGCCTATCAAAATATTCCACTTGAATGTGGATTTTCACCTGCTCAGCTCTTGATGGGACGATGCTTGAGATCTAATCTGCCAATGGATGAGAGCCTTCTGGGAACAGAGGAAGGTGAACAAGTGAAAAGATGGAAAGATCAACAAAAAGCAAAGTAGAAAATATACTTTGATAGATGTTCTCGTCCATTACCTGAACTGCATCAGGGAGATGAAGTAAGAATACAAGACAAAGTGAACACGTGGACACAGAAAGCTACAGTACTTGAAGAAGTACAACTCAGCTCATACATGGTCCAAACAGAGGAGGGAGCAGTGGTAAAAAGAAATTGCAAAGACCTCCAGAAAGAGCCTACTTCAGAAATTCAGTTAACGGATGCAGACGTGATAAAACATGTAAATAACAACAAGGAAACACAAGATCTGTGTGTACCTCTTAGGAGGTCTACTCGTGTTTGTAAACCCAGAGAGACTGATAGAGACTTGTTGAATTATGTATTTGCTTTGATTCACGTTGTTCATTGTCTTTTTCTTTCTAAGGAAAAGAAGATGTGGTGATATCACGTGCAATGATGTGCCAGTACATGATTGGACAGAGCACTGAGCATGCACAGGGTTGCCAGAATGTTCCAGCACGCGGCTGGGTTAAGAAGTGTTTGCTTATTACTGTAAATAAAAGTTCTCTAATTCTTCCAGAATATTATGCTTCATTGTTAACCCACAGTACATTTAAACAGAAGTAACATAACAGGAACCAGAACCAATTAAGTCACTAATATCTTAATTTAATAGAGCACAGATATGACCGAACAGTTGGAGAATGTTAACCATTTCTTTATAAAAAATACTGGAATGTACAATTTACTAGTAAAGCTAAAGTAAACCACAAAATTCACAATTGTTTCCATACATAAGACTAACATTCAGCCTGTCAAGTCTCCACAGATCTTCCATAATAATAATCATCCAGCTAAGCCCATCTTTTTTCCATAGCCTTACAAATTCACTCCTTTTAGATAATTATCCATTATGAACATCATCATTCAATACAGCTCTTCCACTACCGCTTAAAGAAATTCCCAGACCCTCACCATTTGTTGTGTAAAAGAGCTTATAACATTTTTATTCTTCTGCCAATTATTCTATGCCTGCTGATTCTTCACCCTTCAGCCAAAGAAAACAGTTTCACACCATCTTCACAGTCTACATTCATTATGATGTTAAATTACTTTATCAAATCCATCAGTCTCTTTGGCTCCAAGTGCAATATTCCAGTTTCTCCAGTTAACAGTCCATTGTTCCTGAAATCATGTAGTCTATCTCTTCTACATCTTCTCTCTTTGCAGAAATGTGGCAACCAGAGCTGGACTAAATACTCCAGCTGTGACCAAACCAGTATTTTATTGACATTTATAATTATGAATATCTTGTAGGGTGTGTTTCTATTATAAACTCAGGATGTCATTGGATATGTTTAAACACTTTATCAACTTACCCTTTTCATTTCAATGTTCTACTCCAGTACATTTACCAAGGGCAAATCATGCTTGACTAATCTGTTGGAGTTTTTTGAGGGTGTAACAAGGATGTTAGACGAGGGTAAGCCAGTGGATGTAGTGTACCTAGATTTTCAGAAGGCATTCGATAAGGTGCCACATAGGAGATTGGTGAGTAAAATCAGAGCTCATGGCATTGGGGGCAGGGTTTCAACATGGATAGAAAACTGGTTGGCAGATAGAAAGCAAAGGGTAGCAGTGAATGGGTGTTTCTCAGACTGGCTGGAGGTGACTAGTGGGGTACCACAGGGCTCTGTATTGGGACCACAGCTCTTTACGATTTATGTCAATGATTTAGATGAGGGCATTGAAAACTATATCAGCAAGTTTGCTGACGATACTAAACTGGGTGGCAGTGTGACATGCGAAGAGGATGTTAGGAGAATACAGGGAGACTTGGATAGGCTGAGTGAGTGGGCAGATACTTGGCAGATGTCATTCAATGTGAAGTTATCCACTTTGGAAGCTGGAACATGAGGGCAGAGTATTGTCTGAACGGTGTCGAGTTAGGTAAGGGAGAAATGCAAAGAGACCTAGGAGTCCTAGTTCACCAGTCAATGAAGGTGAATGAGCAAGTGCAACAGGCAGTGAAGAGGGCAAATGGAATGTTGGCCTTTGTTACAAGGGGAATTGAATACAAGAGCAAGGATGTTCTTTTGCATTTGTACAGGGCCCTGGTGAGACCACACCTGGAATATTGTGTACAGTTTTGGTCTCCAGGTTTAAGGAAGGACATTCTGGCAATTGAGGAAGTGCAGCGTTGATTCACTAGGTTGATTCCTGGGATAGCAGGGCTGTCTTACGCAGAGAGATTAGAGAGATTGGGCTTGTACACGCTGGAATTGAGGAGATTGAGAGGGGATCTGATTGAAACGTTTAAGATAATTAAAGGATTTGATAGGATTGAGGCAGGTAATATGTTCCAGATGTTGGGAGAGTCCAGTACCAGAGGGCATGGATTGAGAATAAGAGGTCAGTTATTTAAAACAGAGTTGAGGAAGAGCTTCTTCTCCCAGAGAGTTGTGGAGGTGTGGAATGCACTGCCTCGGAAGACGGTGGAGGCCAATTCTCTGGATGCTTTCAAGAAGGAGCTGGATAGATATCTGATGGATAGGGGAATCAAGGGATATGGGGACAAGGCAGGGACTGGGTATTGATAGTGAATGATCAGCCATGATCTCAGAATGGCGGTGCAGACTCGAGGGGCCGAATGGTCTACTTCTGCACCTATTGTCTATTGTCTATTGTCTACATTGTCTAGAGTAGGGGTCACTGGGAAGTTTACTTCTCCATTTTTCCAATAAAAATGACTGAATTAAATTTTGTTTGCTACCCTTCCTCCCATTCCACCAAGTCATTAAGTTTCCTCCTCATTTTGCCTCCAAATCCTATGTCACCTTCAAAATAAAAAATTGTGTCCTACATACCCAAGTCCAAGTCATTAATGTACACGAAGAAAAAAAGATGGCAATCAAGAGAAAATCTGCAGATGCTGTAAATCCAAGCAGTGCACACAAAATGCTGGAGGAGCTCAGCAGGCCAGGCATTTATGGAAAAGAGTACAGTTGACGGTTCAGGTGAAGACCTTTCATCTGGACTGGCAAGAAAAGCAGTGATCCCAGTATCAATCCCTAGGAACGCCTTGGCACACTTGTTGAGGACAACAAACAACCTTTCAGTACTGTGCTCTGGTTCTTATTATGTGGTCAATTTTCAATTCTTGTACAACATGTTTACATTATTGTTGGCCAGAAGGAACTACAGTCTACAAATTTGTGGATTCGAATGAATCAATAATAGGGGAAGCAGTCGAACCAATTGTCTTTGTTTCCCCCCCATTTTGTGTACTCTGAACTGAGTCCAACTATGGGATAATCTAATTAGAGCAATTGAATGTGCACACAAGGAGCTTCAGGTATTGACCTGCTAACCTTGAAACCATTCTCAGATGCATAGCTATTTATTATGTAAATTGCCAGACCTCCCACAGAAGCAATCTGTAATCTTGTTAGACTCTGTCTGGCTCACCTAGTTTAACTCATTTAGACCAGTCAGAGTTGAAGGACACAAATAAACAAGGCTGGCAGGCAGAACCATAAAACAATGTTAGTTGTAGCCCTGGACTAGAACCAATAAGAAGCTGACCAAGGTAGGTCAGATGACCTTGAGTCAATGGGATGGAGATCCACCAGTTCAACTGATGAGGAACACTATAAGAGACAGGAGCTCCAAATAAATAATGACAATAACTCTCCAGTAACCAGAGACCAACCATTGTAGATTAGGAGGATCCCACAGACCTATGGACCACAAGGAAGGCCTGGCTAGCATAGATTCCTTGCCCAGGTACTACCTTTTCTCTTCATCAACTGTTTATGGAGGGTCAGGGATTCTAGTGAAGTGCACACAGTAGTTAGTTTGTGGACCCACTTGCTTTTTAGTTGAGACAATAAAAGTTACTTGCCAGTAAATACAGATTCTCTGGGCCTCACTGATCATTATTACAAGGGATGATCCATGTAACATTAAACTGCCTTCAATCTTGACAGCCTGACTTATAGGCCTATTTCATGTCATAGTACTCTAAGACACTACTAATTTTGCTTTAGATTTTGATTGCAGGCAATTAATTGATTGTAGGACTGATTCAGGATCAAACTGTGTGTATTATCCATATTTTATTTTCTATAATGTCAATACTTGATGGGAATTTTACCACTAACTCCCATTACTTATTTTGATTTGCTGTACAAAGATTTTATTTTTAAGTGATTTGAGTCACTTTCAAAACTAAATTTATATTTGAACATATAAAATATAAATTTTCATGTTGGTATAAAACTTTAATTTAATTCTTCCTTTGTTGAGATACTGCGCAATTTTGTAGTAAATTACCGCACACAACCTCAACTTTTGATGTCTCAACACAACTGAGAAATGGGTGCTTGTATGAGCTCTTATTTTTTTCAATTACTTATTTCTTGAACCCCAGATATAAATAAGACATTGTATATTATATCTACTTTGTATCATGTCTAAAAATCTAATGATTGAATTGATAAAATACAGCTGGTTCATTTCAAGAGCAGTTGCTACTCCCAAGTTCTGTTAAGTCTGCTGCACTGCCATCTACTTGACAGCTTTGGAATTTTTAACTGTTGATGAAGTTAACAAAAATCAGAATGAAGAAGCCAAACTTTTCAGACTAGATCATTGTGTCTTAGAAACCTAATGTTCTATGGTTATGGTATGTAAGAGAAAATGCAGCTTCTATGTTGCAAATATAAATTTTAGGAAGTCCTTGACAAAGTGTCATGCAAGTCACTATTCAAGAAACTGAACCAAATAAGGAATTAGTTTAAAATTTAATTTGCAGAAGGGCTCCATAAAACAATTTTGGTTAGAAATGAACAGTACTATTCTTAAGAGCATTGCATCTATTACTTGCCCCCCACTTGGATTTTAATTTGGATTTATAGCTCAAGGCAACACCTTACTTGCAATCTCTATCTGACTTAAGTGGGATAAGTTAAAGACAATCTTCAAGAACAAACAATTATCATGATTTTAAGTGTATTAACATTTATTATCAAAGTCCTTGTGTTATCTGAATACTTAAAACAGTTTGACTGATCCACAGCTTTAACTATCTGTCCTGCAAATGCCAAGCACTAACACCAATGAAGCATTGCAAAGTCGAACACAGATATGGGCTCTTTAGTTTACCATATCTGTACCAGCATGATGCTAAATTGAAGTAATCCCATCTACTTGCACATGGTCTGCATCCCTCTCTATTCATGTATTTGTCTAACTACTTTTAAATGCTGCTGTAATAGCTGCTTCAGCTACCCCCATGCTCCAGGCAGCTATCACTCTTTGGCAAATGGTACTAGCTGGAATGGGCATCTTGATTAGCATGAATCAGTTGGGCCAAAGGGTCCATTTTCATGCTGTAAGAGTCAATGACTATAACTCTACACAAAAAAAAACTTACCTTGCATAACTCCTTTGTGCTTCCCCCCACCCCCCCCCCCACCTTAAAACTATACCTAGTATTTGATAATTTCAGAAAGGGGAAAAGGCTCAAACCAGCTACCCTCTCTTTGCCTCTCCATTTTTTTTTAAAACATATACTTCTTTGAGGAAATATTGCACTGGCAACAGATTCCACTTCCAAGGAATACCGAACATGCATTCCAAGTCACCACTTGAAAGCAAAGACTAGCTTGAAGCTTTAGTTGCAAAACTTGGGCCTCTGTACCACCCTCTGCAATTGGATTCTCAACTTCCTAATTGGGAGACCACAGTCAGTGTGGATCAGTAATTGATATCTCCTCCACGCTGACAATCAACACAGGTGCACCATAAGGGTGCATGCTTAGCACACTACTCTACACTCATGACTGGCCAAGCACAGCTTAAACACTATACTGTGACAGGAATCTGTCCTGGACACACCTAACAAATTCTGCCCATCTAAACCATTGGAACTAATCAGGTGCCAATCAATATTAGGGAAGTTAAAGTCACCCATGCTAACAACCCTGTTATTTTTGCACCTTTCCAAAATCTGCCTCCCAATCTGCTCCTCAGTATCTCTGCTGCTACCAGGGGGTCTATAGAATACTCCCAATAGAGTAAGTGCTTCCTTTCTGTTCCTGACTTCCACCCGTACTGATTCAAAAGAGGATCCTTCTACATTACCCACCCTTTCTGTAGCTGTAATAGTATCCCTGACCAGCAATGCCACCCCTCCTCCCTTTTCCCCCCCTTCTCTATCCCTTTTAAAGCACTGAAATCCAGGAATATTGAGAATCCATTCCTGCCCTGGTGCCAGCCAAGTCTCTGTAATGGCTACTACATCATAATTCCATGTATGTACACAAGCTCAGTTCATCACCTTTGTTCCTGATGCTTCTTGCATTGAAGTACATGCACCTTAGCCCTTCTACCTTACTACCTTTACACCCTTTATTCTGCTTCTCTTTCCTCAAAGCCTCTCCATATGTTAGACCTGGCTTTACTCCATGCACTTCTTCCACTGTTCTATTGCTCTGGGTCCCATCACCCTTGCAAATTAGTTTAAACCCTCCTGAACCATGCTAGCAAACCTACCTGCAAGGATATTGCTCCCCCTTGAGTTCAGGTGCAACCCATCCAATCTGTTCAGGTCCCACCTTCCCCAGAAGAGATCCCAATGACTCAAAATCTAAAAACCTGCCCCCTGCACCAACTCCTCAGCCACGCATTCAACTGCCATCTCCTCCAATTCTTACCATCACTATCATGTAGCACTGGCAGAATCCTGAGAACGCCACCCTTGAGGTCCTGTTCTTCAGCCTTCTGCCTAGTTCCTGAAACTCACACTTCAGGACCTCATCCCTCTTCCTGCCTATGTCATTGGTACCAACATGTATCACGACTTCTGGTTGCTTTCCTTCTCATACCAGGATGCCGTGCACCCAGTCAGAGACATCCCAGACCCTGGCACCTGACAGGCAACAAACCATGCGGGTGTCCTTCTCACTTCCACAAAATCTCCTGTCTGTTCCCCTGCCCCAATGACGATAGCTCTCCTCTTCTCTATCCCACCCTTCTGCACCACAGGGTCAGACTCAATGCCAGAGGCCATGCCACCATGGCTCACCCCGGGTCAGTCATCCCCGCCAGCTGTATCCAGGATGGTATACTTATTATTCAGGGGAATGGCTACAGGGGTGCTATGCACTACCTGTCTACTCACCTTCACTGTTCCCCCCTCTGACTGTCACCCAACTACCTACTTCCGGCAGCCTAGGTGTGACTACCTCCCTGAAGCTCTCATCTATGACTGCCTCATTCTTCCTTATGAGTCAAAGATCATCCAGCTGCTGGTCCAAATTCCTTACACAGTTTTCTATATTGCCCAGCCGCATGCACTTCTGGCAGATGTGACTCGGTGGGAGAGGGGAGTTCCCCCCAGACTGCTACATTTCACATGAGAGGCACATCACCGTCTCAGGAGGTATTGCAATGCCTAACTCGGAGCAAGCTCGTCCTCTGCCTCTTCTTGTCGAAGCCACTGAAGTCAAAGCCTCAAAACTCCACTCCTTCACTGGCCCACTCACTCACTGGCCACTCTGCTTGAGCTACCCCTCTATTTATTTGTTTGAGTTTTCCAACAAGCTTTTCAATCTCTAGTGCATCTGGACAGTTTAAAAAAAAGCCTATGTCACACCATTGTTTATTAACCATAGCTCCGACTTAAACTCATCAACAAACCCTGGACCCTGGGAATCAATGTCTCCATTGACTTCCTAACTAATACACTGCATTCAGTAAGGATAGGCAACAACACATCCACTGCAATTATTCTAAACACTGTTGCTTCATAAGATTACATCCTCAGCTCCTACCCTGCATTCTGCAAACTCGTGACTATATGACCAGATTCTGCTCTAACTCCATCTACAAATTTGCTGATAATACCATCTTTAGTGGGCCATTTCTCAAATAACAAAGAGTCAGAGTACAGAAAGAAGATGGAGAGCTTACTGACATGGTGTCATGACAACAACCTTTCCTTTAATGCCAACAAAGCTAAAGAGCTGGTCATTGATTTCAGGAAGGGAGAACAGAACACATGCTCCTGCCTACATCAAAGGTGTTGAGGTTGAAAGCTTCAAGTTCTTTGATGTGAGCATCAACAAGCCTGTCCAGGTCAAACCGAGATGATGTCATGACCTGGAAAGCTTACCAATGCATTGATTTCCTCAGAAGGATAAAGACATTCGGCATGTCCCCATGACCTTGAACAATTTTTAGAAAGTGTCTGGATGCATACGGCTTGATTGGGAAACTGCTCTGCACATGACTGCAAGAAACTGCAGAGTTGTGGACACAACCCAGCACATCATGGAAACCAGCCTCCCCCCTACAGATTCTGTTTATATTTCTTGCTGCCTCAGTATGAAGCAGCAAGCATAATCAAAGACCCCACCCACCCCAGACACTCTTTCTTCTTCCCCTCTCTCAGCAGGCAGAAGACACAAAAGTCTGAAAGAATAGGCTCAAGGACAGCTTCTATCCCACTGACTCTTGAATGAATCTCTTATACGAGAAAATGGACCCTGAACTTCACATTCTACCTCGTTATGATCTTGCACCTTACCATCTACCTGCATTGCACTTTATTTGCAGATTTACACTTTACTCAGCATTGTTATTGTTCTACTGTGTTCTACCTCAAAGCATTATGTAATGATCTGATCTGTATGAACAGTATGCTAAACAAGATTTCATGGTATCTTAGTACACCTGACAATAATCAACCATAGAAACATAGAAAATAGGTGCAGGAGTAGGCCATTCGGCCCTTTGAGCCTGCATTGCCATTCAGTATGATCATGGCTGATCATCCAACTCAGAACCCTGTACCTGCTTTCTCTCCATACCCCCCGATCTCTTTAGCCACAAGGGCCATATCTAACTTCCTCTTAAATATAGCCAATGAACCAGCCTCAACTGTTTCCTGTGGCAGAGAATTCCACAGATTCACCACTCTCTGTGTGAAGAAGTTTTTCCTCATCTTGGTCATAAAAGGCTTCCCCTTTATCCTTAAACTGTGACCCCTCGTTCTGGACTTCCCCAACATCGGAAACAATCTTCCTGCATCTAGCCTGTCCAATCCCTTTAGAATTTTATACGTTTCAATAAGATCCCCCCTCAATCTTCTAAATTCCAGTGAGTAACCAATACCTATAACTGATAGATAAACAACTAACCAAACCAAATAGTAGTACTGAAGTTTAAATACTATCTCAAGCATGAAAACATAGATAAAATAAGACTGAGGAAATTGACTACTCGTTTTGGTGTAAATGTTTTCTTGTAAAATCTTGATGCTGTAGACAAATTGCTTGTTATGTGACTACAAAATAAAAAAAATCAACTTGCACCACAGTTTGATGAACATTTATTCTTGTGAAGTTTTTCAATGTCACTCCTTATAGTTGCTATTATTACTTCCCGGTGTATGATACAAACATATTAGATTCAAATTAAATACATGATAAAAAGCATCATTAATACCAAAAAAGCAGATGTTCATTTAAGAGAGAAAACTAGAGATACAGGAACTACTCAACAGGAGATTTTGTATCTGCAAAGGGAGATCTATATCAGGTCAGTGATATTTCATTAAAAGAGACTATTCAGGTTGGGGAAAGCTGTGTAACTAACAAAAGCAGGAAGGGAAGGGTAGAAAGGCAGCATCGTCTGGCATATTCAGCAGGAAGTAATGAGATTAACTGAAGGATCTGAGTAAAATGTGAACACAAGGAGCAGTCTGCTCATCATCAGCAATGGCCCACACTCACCACATGCACCACTGTGCACCACACATCATCCCTGAGCAACCGCCTTGCCTGCTCTGGTTATCAACAACACACCTCACAAGCAGTCCAGCCACATATTCTCAGTGACTCACAATACATTGAGATTGTGTGGCCATGAGACCATTCTTTGTTATTGCTAGAATCCTAGCACCAGGTAAGGAGTCAGTGCCATAGCATGTATTTACTAAAATACAGAAAAATGCATAACTATGTTGGATTCCAGAACGCAAAGTAGGTTAACTCCACATAGTAACATTAACTGGTCTTTATTCTTAATGCTTACCACAGAAGAAATTCTAGACTTGCATTTCTCATAAATATAGTTCTCAAAGATGCAGATAACAGCTTTAAGCTTGAAAAATATAAAGATCCCTTCCAAAAAGAAAAACAAATCATTTTGGTTGTTTCCTTCCTAAAAGCACAAAATACTGAAAATGTTCAGCAACATCTGACAAAGGGTCTTCAACCTGAAAAGTCTATTCCATATTTCTTTCCACAAGACCTGCTGAGCATCTGCAATGTTTTCTGCTTTTATTTCAAATCTCAAATGCATTTAGTGCTTTTTTTTCCAGTTTTCAAAGTGCCTAAATTCTTATGAAACACTCTGGTTTTCTTTGCTGCCCAAGTCTAGGGAAGACACTCTCAAGTCCTCAACTCTCAAGATTAAGAAAGCTCGTCCCACCCTAAACCCCAGTTTGTGTGTATGCTGTGTAATTTGCTACCCTGTTACAAATTAGTGCCACAAAATAACAGACAGTACATTGCATACGATTAAAGGAATTATATTTATGAGTCTTAACTAAAGGGTTAGTAATAAATAACAAAAAGAAAAGGGCCCATTCTAATTGAACAGTCAAACGTGCACAAGTTGGAACTCGTCTTGAACTTCTCTGTCACTCACGCACTGGGCCCTCAGCGTGAAAGCACACACCACCTTCTGAACGTCCCACGCAGTCCATCTCAAACAAACGGGTCTCCCACCAGATCGTATGCTATGGCTGGTTTTCTCCAGCATCTTCTCTCTTCATCTCCTGCCGAACACAAGCCCAAGACCAAGCTTATTGTCCCTCACCAAGAAAACCTCCCGCTAATTGGACGGCACACTTTCCACATCATCTCTTATCTTCAACAATAACCCAAACAGGCTGAAAGCAGAACAACTGTTCTTACAGAGCTGCTAAATGAAATACCTACATTATATGTCACAAGGTAAATCTGAAATTAAGATGAGAAAAAGAAGTAATCAAAAGGTCCTAGGAATAAGGCATCTATCCTTCAACTACTGGCCATTCTCACCACTTTGTTAGCAAGTCCTTGAGGCTAACAGTAACAACTTTCAGTCCTATGAGGAGCTACGGAAATATATTACAAAGCAGCCATAACAAAATGGGAAATTTCACCATGGCAATCAAAATAGTAAGACAAATGTTAAAAAATCTACCTGGTGTTTCCCTTCACTAAGCAATTAATTGTTTTAACAAAACTAGCATAAAATATTGTTTTATAGAAGAAAAATGACAGATGCACTGAGAAAGAGGTAATAATGGGAGTTGATATAAAGAATCTTAAAGGAAAATAGGAAGAGAGAATGGAGGAAGTTTGGAAGATAATTCTTTATAGAGGTATCCAAGCAACCAAAAGATTGGGAAATGAGTTTGACTATTGTCAATTATAGGAGATTTTGAAAACTGAATGAGATTTAAAACATAGGATGTTGAGAGAAAGGAGGCCAATACAAGTCCTTGATGATGAGGGGTTGGTTGTATTAAATGAAACATAATAAAGAACCAAAATGATGTACTTTTAGTAAAAGGTACTACCTGGATATGTGTACTAGTTTCAGCTGTAGATACATGAATATAAGGCAGATATTACAAATGGTAAAGAAAGGCATGAATTTGGTCTTACACATATGGAGTTGGAGAATGTTCAGACTCATTAAAAAATAATTATTAAACAAGCAACCTGACAGCATGGAGACAATGATGAATTATAGCTGAATACCACAGAGAGACAATGCCTCAAATTTAGTTGCTGTCTTGAAAAGGCAGCATGTAGATAAGAAAATGAAGTTGTTCCGATTAGAGGGTACAATTGTTATATTTCTCATGGTTTAACTTTTCTTATGTTTTCTGGTATATTTTACATAACTACCTACATATGTGAATTTTCCAGTAATTGTTGTATAGCAGGTTCTGTATTTTTCTAAAATCTTCTTTTTCTGCAGGTGTCACGTCAACTTGAATCTGGCTATTTCACAGATTATTTGTTATCATGGTGTATTGTTATCTTTCTAATTTGAACTAATTTTTAGTTTAAACTGGCCACAACTTCTTTGTTCTTTGTCTTTTTTGTTTGTTCTTTGCTCTTATAACACTTAATAAACAGCAGAAAACAACAAGTTTGATGCCTCATCCTTGACTTACAAAGAACCTTTGGTTTACAAAATCAACAGGATCCACCAGTGGGTTTTTGAATTTATCTGTGCGGTACTCTTAAAGTGAGAATCGTAGAGATAATATACTGATGCAGAGACATTAACCATACAAATTCTTTAAGGAATTTGACTGCAAGAAAATAATGTGGTGGGCAAAATGAGATCAATATTTTTAAAGTTCAAAGATATGTGAACTATTCTATTTTTTCCAGCGTATTACATTCATGCTCAACGTTGTTTCTTTCTCATTGCTTTATATTTACTCATTATAGCCAGAGACTCCTGTTAGTTTGCCTCAATTTTGTGGCCTTTGCTAATTTTAAGTCATGAGCAAGTTTTTTTCTATTATTTCAATCACCATTACAAATTAATAAAATATTGTTAACCTGGTTTATGTGGTCCAGGCATTTAGCACAATCTCTGAACATAGCACATGGGTAAAATTTGTATACTAATTACTGAAATGTATTTTTTCTATTTATTATGTTTAAAAAGTTAATTAGATTTGATATACATTACCTTCCTTTGTTATGATAATTTCTCCTTTGATAATACTTGTATTATTTCATATTAAAGAAGCTTTGTAGCATGATCACCTGCTCCAATTTATTGATTTGTAGTTCTATTATATTTATGCCAGTTTTATAAATTAGCAATTCTGCATTTTTATATCTTGTTCATTTTTAATAGCTGGACAAAAACAATAAACAAAAAAGTCATTTAAGTAAAGGATGTTAATATGCATACCAGGAGAGAAATGTTCCATTTCAAGTCAGAGTAATAAAATAGATTCGAAAGGTCATTTGAATGTGGGTATACTGTATGAAAGTAGTGCCATTAATATAATGTAATTCAAAATCTAAATGGAAATGGAAATGCAAAAAGCCAGAGCAAAAGAATATAAAACTGATTGTAATAAAGCAAACATTAAAATGAAATAGAATATGGAAATATTACACAGTTATTTTATTAAACCAAGATACCATTTTAAGGGAGAAATAACATCTTCATATGCCAGAAAGCATGAATAAAAAGTGTGAAGAATGCATATGATGTCTACTGCTTAAAAGAAAGACAAAAAAAAATCAGATAAGTGATTTTGAAAGATACATAGCAATGAAGAAAATGATTGAAAACATGGATAAATTAGCATATTGTTAAAACAAATTTGTTGATAAATTAAAGTTACAACTTTATATATTGGAGTTTTACAAAATTCCAAATTGTAATGGCAAAGGTAGGATATTTGTATCCAGTGATTATAGGGTGATGAAGTGAAGAGAATGAGTATCTTCATTAACAGGGCCTTTCACAGAGATGTCAAACTGAAACAAAGCTTTGGATGAACAATATTAGATGTAATAAATCAAAATTAAAGAGAACAAAATACAGAATGATCACAATATTTTATCCAAAACATGAATGTGGAGAAGATGGTGCCAGTGAACAACGCGATCAAGGGTGACATTCTCCAGGCAGTTCATGAAACTACTTCTTTCACATCTTTTTCTTTCACATGTGGTTCTGCTACTTTTGGAGCCAGTGATCTACATTTTGGTTATGCGATTTCAGGCCAATTGAGTGATTTGGTGCTTTGCTGAGGATGTTCTGGGAGGCTTCAAATGAAGTGTGTGGCCTTGAGGCCAAGTAGCCTGTAGACATTGCGCAAGCCCATGATAGATCCCATTTTTTGCCAATTACTGAGAAAGAGGAAGATTACTGAGGAAGACTTAATTGAAATGATTGAGGTGAGTGCAGAAAGCTAGAGCATGGTCAACGATGTCTACCAGCCTCTCACTCGCTGCTGCTGCTGCTGCTGGAGGAAGGTGTTTGGGTGTGACAGTTTCTCGATCCCTCTCCCTCGCCGCTCCCGAAGGAAGGTCCTTGCTTTCAAATGGTCCCTCTCTCTCCCTAACTCATTTTTTCTTTGTTTTGTGGCCGTTTGTGAGGAACACAAATCTCAGGATCATATACTGCATACATACTTTGATAATAAATGTACACTGAATCTTTGATTTCTTAATTCTTGAGACAAGAGAACACACACCATTCCTCTATGAGGGGTCAGCAGTGGAAAGGGTGAGCAGTTTCACATTTCTGGTTGTCAACATCTCTGAAGATCTACAGTATCCTAGGACCAATATATTGATGTAATTACAAAGTCATCATGACAGTCACTATATTTCATTAGGAGTATGAGGAGATTTTGTACGTCACTAAAGACTCAAGCAGATTTTTGCAAATATACCATGGAGAGCAGTCTACTTAGTTGCATCACAATCTGGTATGTTGGGGCCACTGCATAAAATTGTAAAGAGCAGCCAAGTGTTATAAAGTCAGCCAGCTCCATCAAGGGCACTAGACTCTCCATTATTGAGGGCATCTTCAAAAAGCAAATGCCTCAAAAACATCATTAAAACCCCCCCATGACATGACTTCTTCTCATTATTCCTGTCTGAGATAACACTCCACACATAAGATACCCAGACAGAAGTGTTGTATGTATAGCCAAAGAGGAAAGGAGAGCATTAGTCACAATGGTGAGTAGAAATACAAAGCAGTCAAAGTCAATACAAAGCAAAGATTGAGGACATATTCAATCTCTCCATTCTGTAGTAGGAGGTTCCCACTTGCTTCAAAAGAGTGACAATTATACCAGGGTCCAAGAAGAACAGGGTGAGTTGCCTCAACGAATATCGACTAGTTGTACTCACATCTACTATGACAATGTAATTCAAGAGGTTGGTCATGGGCAGAACCAATACCTGCATGATTAGGGGTTTTTGAAGGTTTGAACTAACTAGAAGGAATATGGGGGGGAAGACAGGAGATTGGGGCTGAGAGGAAAAATGAATCAGGCATGATGAAATGGCAGTGCAGATTTGATGGGCCAAATAGTATAATTCTGCTCCTATATATTATGGTCTAGTAGAGTAACCATATGAAATTTGATTTAGAGGACCCATATATGAAAGAAACTTAAGTGTTAAAGATAGTTATTTTCCTTAGGGAGTACAAACAGGACAAGACCCCAAAGATGTCAACTATGGACATCAAAAAATATCAGACTGGTATCCTATACATAAAATGAAAAAAAGGGTAAGAAACAAACAGAGTGCAACTGGGATGAATAATTCTGGCAAGACCAGACACCCGAGTTCCACCTTAGTACAAGGATCAGAGTGTGAGAAAGCTTGGTTAATCTGGGGCTATTGATAGCATGTGTTTGTATGATGAACACTTTATATAATTCTTTTGTTTTAAACTCATAGCTAGGTGGAAAGAGAGGGGATGGAAACATGTGGATGAGAGTAAAACCTGTTAAGAATATGTTAAACTTTGTACTACACAAAGCCTAAATAAATTATGTACCAGAAAATAGAATGCTTCTTAGAGAAAGATTCTGTTATTTTATGTGAAATTAAATTGGAAATGTCTTATGCTTAAAGGCTGATTTACACTTCTGTGTATGGGCTATGCCGTAGGCCTAATTTATACTTTTGCGTAGGCTGTACGCTGTAGCGAGCATGTGTCAGTGTGCGCCAAAACACTAGTTGGCGCTGGGGTTTCTATGCCACTGTATTGGGTTTCTTCATGAGAGACATGGACAAGGAAATGCACTTCAAACATTTTTGCATGTCAGCAGGTAGATTTGATGATTTGGTTCATCTGCTTCACATCAGTGTACAGACATGGTGGAGAAGAAGCAACCGGAAATGCATAAGAGGAAATGCGATGCTTCCAACTGGACCAATCACAGTTGTTGCAGTCTGTGTCACCATAATGCATGAGTTACTTACTTGGGGAGGGTCATGTCAGCCTACGGCGTACGTACGGTGTAGGGCACATGGTACCTACGGCGTAGATTCAACGCATAAGACTTTAATCGGTACCTCTCTCAGAAGTCTGTAAATGTGAGTGAGAGCTGTGCAAGGCTCCACTCAACTTGATTCAACTTTGGTATGAGTTTGAAATTTTATTTCATTGTGAAGTATTAACTGAGTATTAAAATTACTTGCAAAGATTCCTAAAGAAACACAAGCTCATTTATGTTCCTGTTGTAGTTTCTTTGGTTCCCGTTCTACTCTCTTTCCTTTTGTTTGTAAGCCAATGTATTTTCATGAATACATTTTTATCAGAATTAATATTGAAAGAATGAAAGGTCTGAATTCCTATGCAGATTAAGTTAATTTAGTAAATTGTGCGCAATCTGTCATTCTTAATACAGGATTCATGTATCTTAAAACTTGGTACTGAAATTCAGAACAAAATTATCTTCTTTAGTACAGGTATTGAAATTTAAAATGAAAACCTAAACAAAAAGCACATGAAGCATAGATTTTTATTTATTATTAATCAATCTAAAAAGTTGCATATTATGTTGGACAAAGACTTCTGTTTTTGTAATGCTCTCTCCCATTCTCTCACACCATTCGTACACTGTTGAATTTATGGTAATTTCTATACTATCTTTTCTTGAGTTTTCCAATAAAATTCATTGTGCAAATACATGATTGATGCTGAGATACATCCAAGGATACACTGGGACACATCATCAGTGACTACCAAATTGGGGTAGTCAGGTGCTTGGGTCTTTCAACTTCAGACACTCATATCCAGGCGACTCAGCCAGGGCTGATAAGGTCCTTCCCTGTGTCTCAGCAGCATTGGCCCATGGGTCACACTTCTTGATCCATTGCTATCTTGAGGCTTGCTCAGCACCCTCTGTGATGACCCTAACGGTTCTTTTCCTTGCAGCCCACATAATGCCAAGGAGAGAGTAAGTTCTGCATAGTGAGCAGCCAGCAAAACCTCTACATCCCATGTTTATAGGCTTACATCATGCACTCCACCCCAATCACTGGCACTGCTCCACCTCTTCCTGGTATTTGATTTTCTTACATTCAAATGCCTCCTCAATTCAACCACTGTAGTTTCTGAAAAGAACAAATGTTCTTAAAAAGTCAGGAGATTTGATAGGATTGTGGAAAGCCTGCGGAAGTTGTTATGTTTTTGAACTCCAGAAATAAATCGAAAGAAAACATGGGTGCCCAGGGATATTCATACTTCATTTTACCTTACTGAGGTGCTCACATATGAAGTGGTGGCATAATGACAAATGCCATTCACATACATATATATAACCTGTAATGAATTATGTAAACAACAAAGAATGCTTAATCAAACAATATATTTATATTATTCAAATATTACTGAGATATTAAATACACAACACTGCCTCCCTGTTTAGTTATAAACTTTAATTCAACAGAGAGTGCATCGCAACTGAAATATATAACCTATTGTTCTCTGATAATCATATACAAGGGACAATCCAGAAATAGCATTGTTGTTGAATTGTTGGTTGTGGAATGTGCTGCAAGAGGAAATGGGTGAGATTCTTATTCAGCATCAGTGTACTGTGTTCTGCTGACATGGCTAACAATGCATTCCTCAGACTCTGAACAAACCTTTCTGCCAAGCAACTTGTTGCTGGATGGTACAGTCAGATGTAATGTGACTTACTCTATTCATTTTCAGGAATGACTGAGACTGTTCCACAACAAACCGTAGTCTATTATCACTGACTAAGTGTTTTGGAACACCAGTCCTTGAGAAGAGGCTTCTCAACACATCAGCAGCGTGCAAGGCTGTTGGGGAGGCGATTGGGAACACTTCTATCATCTTTTTTGCTGCATCTGCTACTACCACCAAGCAATGTGTATGCATGAATGATCTGGCAAAATTCACATGAATTTTCTGCCAGGGTAAAGTAAGCCATTCGCAGTGACGGAGAGGTGCTGCTCTTGGCATTTTCTCGATGTGTTGGCATCCTGAATACTGCATGGCAAACTGCTTGATCTGCTGATCTATCCCAGGCCGCCAAATAAAGCTTCAAGCCAATGCTTTCATATTGACCATGCCTAGATGACCAGCATCTAGCTCCTCCAACACACTAGCTGTCAGCTTGGTTGGCACAACAATGCTCAGTCCCCACTTATGGCAACCCTGTCAAGAGCAAGTTTATCTTTACGTTGTTAAAAATGGGGGAACTGGAATTTCTGCTGCACACTCCAGCTACTTGGGTTGCCACATACACCCAGGACAGTGTAGGTTCTTTTCTGGTGTCTTTTGGATAATCTCTGCCATGATAGAGAGACTTTTAATTTACATTAGGGAGAATACATCAGGAGAGTTCCCTTTTGTAAATTTTTCAGTTGTTTCCTTTTACAAGGATAAATGAGCCAATACTTCAGCACTTCCAGCTGCCTTCTTGAATTCAATCTTGTAATTGTGGCTTCCAAGAAACAGAGCCGATCTCTGCATTCATGCTGCTGCTGATAGTGTAACACCTTTCTGTGGATTGAAAATGGACACTAGTGGTTGTGCAGAGAGAGGGAAAAAAAACAAATTATGCAAACAGTAACCACAAACAAGTAGCAAATAGCAAAAAGTATTCTGAACTGAAGTCCACAAAGCACAGAGCCAAGTAAATGTTGCAGAGCAGCGAGCTGAATCAGACTGTCCCTTGCCTTGGGGCCTGACACCCTAACTTTTTTCAATCTAGCCCAGTGCCCAAATCATCCTCCATATGTTGGGTCCAGTCGCCTTGATATGCTCTGAGGCCTCGATACCGCCACCTCAATTCAGCCTGTACCCGACCTTTTCAATTTGGCTTGGCACTTAAATCTTCGTCCAAACATCAGGTTCAGTCACCTTGACATGATCTGCGCCTCAACCTCATGCCTCAATTCAGCCTCAATTCAGCCTGTACCCGATCTTTCCGATGTGGCCTGGTGCTCAAATTCATCGAACCTTGGGTCTTCTTCACTCTTGAAGAAGAGCCCACTGCCTCACCTCACCTCAGTTCCAGCACATCAAATTGCCTCCAAAGGGAAGTTACAGACTATTACTTATGATGATCCTTTGCCAGAAAAAGTGTGATTAACAAAGTATTTAGTTGTTTCCCTTCTTTCGTTAGCCAGCAACCAGAAGTTGCTGAGATTCACCAACGCCATCTTCAACCTGATGGTATCTTTGAAATGCCATTCCAATTCACTTTGTGGAATGACTGAAACAGCAGAGCCAATATCTAATTCCATTTTAATTAACTTGCCATTCACTTCTGTTGTAAGCCATATTGCTTGTCTTGTTATTTTTCAGTTGTTAATCTAAAAGCTACCAGTCTTGTGTCACTCTCATCATTATCTGATTTTTCATCAACTGCATGCAAATGAGTGCTCTTTTTAAAACTGTAAATGGACTTTTTAAGCTTTTTCTCTTCTTGTACAGTCTTTTTTTGTCTGCTTGCGTCTCTGGTTGCTGCTTCCAATGATACAGCAATTTCAACTGCTCTTTTAAATGCGAGTTGTGCTTCAGTTTAAATGCTTTCTTGTAAGATTCCACAACTTAAACGATCCCCAAGCCTATTACTGAACTGACAATGTTTAGGCAACTTTAATTCAGCCACGTACACTGAAGTGGATGCCCATTACCTTTGATTCTGCTTATTCAACCTAAACTGTTTTGCAGTCAACAATGGTTTTGGTTCTAAATGTTCCTACATTACGTTCCTGATATCAGCAAAACTCATTTTGGCTGGTTTGGTTGGAGTAGTTAAACTTCTTAGCAAACTGTATACTTTTCCACCTATTACACCAGCAACATGTTTCTCAATGGGTATTTCATTTGCTTCAAAATACTGCTCAATTCATCCAGTTATCTGATGTGCAATTGAACACGCCTATCGTTCCAATGTAGCTAGCCATTTCTGCTTCATTTAATTTACTATTATCACCCAGTGCTCATTGGATGAAATTCACAGGTTCCTAAACATTTTCTGCCTTTTATAAAACTCCACTGTCTCTGCCTCTTTGCTTAGAAACACATGGCATTTTTTAAAAAAATAAAAGCATGAATGTCTCTCTCACCTTGCGAAGAAATAACACGTGCTGCAATTCAACACGGTATAACTCCAGGAATTAATTTAAAGAAAAACATGGGAGGCCATTTTACTTTAGTGAGGTGCTCACATATGACATGGTGGAATAATGATGTATGCCATTCACATACTTCTCATGGATAACCTGTAATGAATTCTGTAAACAAAGAATGCTTAGTGAAACCATACATTTACAATATTACTCAAATATTACTAAGATATGAAATACGCTGCAGAAGACTGCAGAGAGTTGCAGTTTACAAACGAGATTCTCATTACAAGTAAAAGTCATAATAGAACAAATAATTATGTAACTCTTCTAGTAACAAGAGGCTTAGAATAATAACCTTGAATCATGAGTTCAAATCCCATTAAGCCAAGGAGTTCACATTAAATAAATTAATTACAAAAGTTGAAAGAGAATTAAAAGCTGACATCTGCAATGGATCTACTGGTAGCTCAGTCATGGCTCACAAAGTTCTTTCGGGAAAATTAAGAAACTGCTATTACTCCTTAGCCTCGCACAATAACTCCAGCCACACAGCTAAGAGGTAGACTCTTAAAAGGCCTCTGAAATGATCCATCAAATTAGTCTCTGTAAAAAATTTTGAAATTTTTTTTTTAAACTGGAGAGCCCAATTACCACCAACCTGGTCATTCGATAAAGGACGTCCAGCCAGTCCAACCAGCTCTTTTTGCTTGGAAATGAGACAAAAATGGGAGAGAGAAATATTCTGACATAGCTATATACACAGAATCCAATATTGTGGCCAATGCTCCATCATCACTGCTGTATATTTCCGGCTGGATTGACACACTAGAGGGTGGCAAAACTGAGGAAGTAGCCTTGTGGATCAACATTGAAACCATGAAATTTTGTGCTAAAAGGACATATGTTAGAAAAGAGTCTGTCAGCAGATTACCATGTTCTCCATGTTTAACACTATGTGGAAGCAGCACAGAGGGGAAAAAAAAACAGCAACAGATTGTGGAGGATCTCAATCATCTTCATTAGTTCATTACAACAAATACAATTACCACCACATAATTTATAGAAGCATGATTATCACAAAGATGACCCCCTCCATCATATTTTGCACCACCACTACTGCATTAAATATCAGAACTCAATAATGGGCATCTTTAAACTACTATGCACCAACAGTAGCAAAAGTACTTGATCAAATATGATCTTTCTGAAAGTCAACTATTCAACAAGTTCAAACCATATTAAGTCGCCTCAACATCACAACATCTGTGACGTGGAAACATACTGCAGACATAAAGTCATGAAACTACAGATTTAGCAACATTTTGGCTATTTAATCTAGGATATGATAACAGAATGTCAGGCAGCACAAACATGGAATGCATGCAAATTATCAATTACTAATAAATTAAAGACTATCAATCCATACTTTCTAAAAGTGCTCCAAGGCTATAAAATATTAAATTTCAAATACATTATCACAGTTCATTACTCTAACTTCCATTCATTTCCTTTCCACATTCTGGTTCCCCTTTCAGCTCTTCTCTTGTTCTCGCCTACCTATTAGTTCCCTCTGATGTCCCCCTCCTTCCCTTTCATCCATGGTTCATGGTCCGATTCCTTCTTCTTTGGCCCTTTACCCTTTCAAACTAACACCACCCAGCTCCTTACTTAATTCTCCCCTCCCCCATCCACCTACCCTCTCACTTGGTCTCACTATCACCTTCCAGCTTGTACCTTTTCCCTTCCCTTCACCTTCATATTCTGATTTCTGCCCCCTTTCTTTCCAGTCTTAATGAAAGGTCTGCACTCCAAACGTAGATTGTTTGTTCCCTTCCATACATGTTGGCTAACTTGCCGAGTTCCTCTAGCATTTTCTATCTGTAACTCAAGATTTCCAGCATTTGTGGAATCTTTTGTTTCTACATTACCAAAGTGCTATATCCCACAGAAAGAGGTATCATTGCTACTTTTAAATATAAAAAGGTGTTTGAACTATTCAATAAAAAGACTAAAAACTGTCTTGAAACAGGACGCAGAGAATATATATTCAAATAAGTATTTATTTATTCAAATGAAATGTGTCGTGCTTACTTTTCATCTCAGGATCACTCAGTACTGGAAATACTTACCTAAATTACTTAGCTTACATAGAAACACAGAAGGCCTACAGCAGAATACACGCTCTTCAGCCCACAAAGTTGTGCTGAACATGTCCCTACTTTAGAAATTATTCGGCTTACCCATAGACCTCTGTTTTACTAAGCTTCATGTACCTATCTAAAAGTCTCTTAAAAGACCCTATCGTATCTGCCTCCACCATAGTTGCCAGCAGCCCATTCCACGCACTCACTACTCTGAGTAAAAAACTTACCCCTGACATCTTGTCTATACTTAGTCCCCAGCACCTTTAACCTTTGTCAACCATTTCAGCCTCTGACTATCTATGTGATCAGTGCCTCTCATTATCTTACACACCTCTATCAGGTCACCTCTCATCCTCCGTCGCCCCAAGGAGAAAAGGCCGAGTTCACTCAACCTATTCTCATAAGGCATGCTCCCCAATCCAGGCAACATCCTTGTAAATCTCCTCTGCACCCTTCCTATGGCTTCCACATCCTTCCTGTAGTGAGGTGACCAGAACTGAGCACAGTACTCCAAGTCTGGTCTGACCAGGGTCCTACATAGCTGCAACATTACCTCTCAGCTCCTAAATTCAATTCTACAATTGATGAAGGCCAATACACCATACGCCTTCTAAACCACAGAGTCAACCTGCATAGCTGCTATGAGCGTCCTATGGACTCGGACCCCAAGATCCCTCTATCCTCCATGCTGCCAAGAGTCTTACCATTAATACTATATTCTGCCATCAAATTTGACCTACCAAAATGAACCACTTCACACTTACCAAGGTTGAACTCTATCTGCCACTTCTCAACCCTGTTTTTCATCCTATCAATGTCCCGCTGTCACCTCTGACAGCCCTCCACACTATCCACAACACCTCCAACCTTTGTGCCATCAGCTTGTTGATCAGCATCTATGTAGTAGCTTACCAAAGGAATTATAACATTTATGACAAGTGAAAAGAAATAGATTCTTTATATATATTTAATAATATAATAGAAAGAGCACACATCAAGCATTAATATCTATAGAGAATACAAAAGTGGCTCACATTAATACTTGAGAAGACACTGCAAGTTACTTTTCCATTCCTAAAGTTACTTTCTCACCCCCAAGAGACTAAAAACGTTCTGTCAGTAATACTTGAAAAATGAAATTCATAGAGATGAAGGAATCTTCATGGCAAGTTATGGTTTTTTCCTGTCCATGGGAAATTGTACAGAAAAATAAAGTAGCATTACCACATTCTGCAGGTTAGTCACAGCATTTGTGTACACACAAATAACAGTATTAATAGAATGTGTAATCCATGTTGGGCTGAGAAAATAATTTGTAAGCCTGCTTGAAAAATGTCAGCTTAATATTAGAATTTTTTTCATTCAGTGTCAGAGCAACCTATTTATTCTATAATTGGGTCAGCAATCCAGAGCATAAAAGTGAAAATATACCAAGATAAACCAGTACCAGAAAAATAACCACAAAATACAGGGTACAGTCAGTCCTTCTTATCCGTGGAGGATTGGTTCTGAGATCGGTCATTGGTAAAGCGTTAGACTACAGTTGGTCAACAATCGGGACAATTTTAAAGGATAAAGTGAGAAAGGCCCTGCCCTGATGAAAGCTACAATTATTATTAAGCAATGCAGTGGTTTAATTATTGAAATACATATGTTACTTAAGTGTTTTATATGCATAGAATGGTAAAATATATACTATACACCAAGTCAAACATTTGACTAACTGATGCTAAATAATACCGGATGTACCTGTTCCGACTTACTTAGTAAGAGAACTTGCGTTTTTTTCCTGATCCGGATCCACGGTAACCTATGGATATCCTCCCGTACACTTTAAATCATCTCTAGATTACTTATAATACCTAATACAATGTAAATAGCTGTTAAACTGCATTGTTTATGGATAATGACAAGGAAAAAATGTCTGTACATGCTCAAACAACAAGTGCTGAAGAGAAAACTTCTGGGTTTTCCCGATCTGCGGTTGGTTGAATCCGTGCATGCGGAACCCATGGGTAAGGACTGCATATCAAAATTTCAGAAATATATAATTGTGGTACTCCAGATTTTCCAGACGAAAACAATGATCCCACCACTCTTTAGGCACATGACATTGAGGATTTACACACAAATAAGAGAAAATCTACAAATGCTGGAAATCCAAGAGACACACACAAAATGCTGGAGGAACTCAGCAGGCCAGGCAGCATCTACAGAAAAAAGTAAAGTCGTTATTTTGGGCCGAAATCCTTTGGTCCTGCTGCCCAAAACATCGACTGTACTTTTTTCTATAGATGCTGCCTGACTTGTTGACTTTCTCCAATATTTAGTGTGTGTTGACGATTTAGAAATCCTTTGGGGCAAGTTGGGATAGACACATAGGTAAGGCACCATTGATGCAATACTGAGTACATCAAAAGGAGAAATAATAAAGAAAGAAGAGATTTCAGAACAAAAAAAAAGTAAATGATAGTACAGTTCTAGTTTAGAAACTCAAGGACTTGCAATTTTAACAAGTCCAAAATTTAACAAGATGTACTGTACTTTACTCAAATTTTGTAATGAAATACTCAGTATTCAATATGGTACTTAGCAGAAAAAAAGTCTGAAAATTGGTTTGCATATCTAAAAATGTGCTTACAAATCCTGAGGTTTACTGTATCACAGACATTACATTAAACATAAGATTTTTGTTAAATTATTTCAGTTTTTGATCAATTTCTCAAAAATTCTTCTACATTATGTACAGTATAAACTTACAATTTTAACCAAGCAGGAGAACCTCCCTCACAAGAGATTTACTTGGATATTGGATGATAGATTTAGTAGCATTTTAGGATGATTGGTAAAGTGATTCCCCAGCAGTTAGAAGAAATAAATGAAACGATATTTGTATTCTGAAATAATACGAATACATTTGTCTACATTTCCAAGACCAAAGTACTCATTACATAATTTCCTAAAACACAGAAACATAATTTTACACCCTTAATCAAAAACATTCTTACAAGCATTAGTTTGCACTGCTGCATGCAGATATAACAAGTATCTGCATCTAAGCAGTACATTTTTAATGGAGGGAAAGATTCCAAGCATTTCAAGAATCTGTTTACTCAGCTGGATTAATTACAATGAGGTATAGCGATAGAGACTTACATATTTGTAGGACTCTCAGTACCAGTAACAGTGGTGTTAACTGTTCAGGCTAACAAAATGGCTTCTCTGTAACGCCGTAATGGCTTCTGTGTTTGGTATGTTTGGGTTATGACTACCAATAAGGGGGAAAATAACCAATGGAGAATTGTTATGCTATCTTGCATATATAAGCTGAGCAGGAGTACGTGATCTTTTTCGAGAGGAGAGCGAGGAGGACAGACGTATGAGGGGCGGACAGCGGTTCCAGAGTGACAGATACTGGACGTCAGCAGTTTGGACGGTGGCTGAAGGCTCGGAAGGTTGTTGTGGATGGAACCGGAGGCATGGGCTCCAACGTATTAAAATATTATGTGCACAAACTGATAAATTTATTTATTTGGTGACTTTAGGTTATCTGTTTCTACTAACCCATCCCTAAGAGATAACTATAAAGTTGTAATTATTTACTCACTTTTGTGTGTATTGTCTGGTATTTGTATTGCAAGCGTGCACTGGGGGGGCATTACTCCATATTTACACCAAAGTACTGCACTATTGGCGGGGCGATGGCGGTTCACCCTAGGCGAACAGGGGCCAACTGGGAAAAAAAGGCTACATTTTGAAAGAATGAAGGAGATTGGTTTACTCTTAGTGTAAACAAGAAGTGAAGGATACTGTAACCAATACATTAAAATAAATAAAGAATAAAACCAATCAACCAATGAGCATCACTACAAACTCCAAATTTAGACATAATAAATTTTCTCCCAGCCTAGTTCACCTCAACAAGTCATCCTCAAACATCTGGGGATTGGTTCTATTTAGAAAGCTGTCCTACTGATTTGTTAAGCAATAACCTGACATAGTTGCACTTGAATCATTCATTACATGTGTAATGCCCTGGTTAAGAACATGTTTTATTGCATTTCTACTGCTATGCTGTGACGTATTTTTATTTTAGCAGCTTGTCTGCAACCACCATGTGTCCTGCTATTTAAACTTCATACACCAGTGCTTTGGCTTTGGCTTTGGCTTAAGGTCAGGAGCCATTTGCCCAATTTAGGAATGTTGTATCAGCCAATCGAGTATGTTTTGGTAACGTGCTGTAACATCTGCCCAGCAGGATTCTATGGAAGATTCGAGAGAGCTGGGCAGGATCAGATTTGTGAAGGACAGTGGTCTGCTCTGTTGGGTGAGAAGCTGACAGTGATGCAGGTGGCTGCTTCCCTGGTGTCATGGATTATTGATTATCTGACTGGCAGACCACAGTACATGTGCTTGCAACACTGTGTGTCAGACAGAGTGGTCAGCAGCACTGGGGCTCCACAGGGGACTGTCCTGTCTCCCTTTCTCTTCACCATCTACACCTTGGACTTCAACTACTGCACAGAGTCTTGCCATCTTCAGAAGTTTTCTGATGACTCTACCATAGTTGGATGCATCAGCAAGGGAGATGAGGCTGAGTACAGGGCTACGGTGGGAAACTTTGTCACATGGTGCAAGCATAATCATCTGCAGCTTAATGTGAAAAAGACTAAGGTGGACCTGAAGAGGGCTAAGGCACCGGTGACCCCTGTTTCCATCCAATAGGTCAGTGTGGACATGGTGGATGATTACAAATACCTGGGGATATGAATGGACAATAAATTGGACTGGTCAAAGAACACTGAGGCTGTCTAAAAGAAAGGTTAGAGCCGTCTATATTTCCTGAGGAGACTGAGGTCCTTTAACATCTGCCGGACGATGCTGAGGATGTTCTACGAGGCTGTGGTGGCCAGTGCTATCATGTTTGCTGTTGTGTGCTGGGGCAGCAGGCTGAGGGTAGCAGACACCAATAGAATCAACAAACTCATTCGTAAGGCCAGTGATGTTGTGGGGGTGGAACTGGACTCTTGACGGTGGTGTCTGAAAAGAGGATGCTGTCCAAGTTGCATCCACTCCATAATGTACTGGTTAGGCACAGGAGTACATTCAGCCAGAGACTAATTCCACCAAGATGCAACACTGAGTGTCATAGGAAGTCATTCCTACCTGTGGCCATCAAACTTTACATCTCCTCCCTCGGAGTGTCAGACACCCTGAGCCAATAGGCTGGTCCCGGACTTACTTCCACTTGGCATGATCAACTTATTATTATTTAATTATTTATGGTTTTATATTGCTATATTTCTACACTATTCTTGGTTGGTGCTGCTGTAACGAAACCCAATTTTCCTGGGGATCAATAAAGTATGTCTGTCTGTCTGGTTTGGAATCTTTTGTGAGGAAGTGCAGAGAAGAGCACAAAGGAAGACGCTTGAAGGAACCCACTGTAGGGGAGAAAGGAGTGCTTTGTGCAGATGAATAGTTTCAAGGAGGAAGTGCCAATACTTCCGAGTTAGCCTGCTTGTTAGTTACGTTCTTCGAGAGAAGTTTGACCTGAGGCTGGTGATGGGAGTTCAGCGTCATGAATAAACTGATACACCCAACTGCTACAGAAATGAGCTCCAATATTTATGTGCACAATTAGACTCATTTAATGGGCCCTTTTCTTTTTCTGTTAATTGTTTATTAAAGTTGAAATATTGGTAAATATACTTCCACTGTAATTGTATGCCAGTGTACAATCTGTTATTGCCTGTCAAATGATAACTTTGCACGGAGCAGTATTTACACAGCATTCACCACAATTTTCATTCTCTCATCGAAATATTCCAATATTCTTGTTTGGTTGAACCCAAATCTTACCAACCCTAGGTATGTGTTGTTTATTGAAGGTGGCCTTCTCACCATTGAGTCATGTGGTTGTTAACAGAGTTAGCTAACAAGTGAAGTTTGTTACAAGCCACAGTGAGAGGGTTACACGCACAAGCCAGACTTCTCTATCGTAATCACTAGGGAGTGATTATGAAAAGAGTGATCATGGCTTCCACAGTGTCTCAAGATCCCATAAAGTCTTATGACATCAGTTCATAGTTTAGAAACCCTCCTCCTGATCATGGTCTACTGTCCACACACAATTGATAAAAATAGTATTTTTTCAAGTTGCACAATACTTCAAACATGGATCAAAAGCAATAAAAACACAGAATCTGCCCTCGGAGGGAACATCAACATCCATCACCTCATGCGACTGGATACTGCCGCCAATTAAAATGGATCAAATAAAGAAAGAAGATAGAAAAGGTGGTTCCTGGTTCCACCTGCCCATCATCTCCTCCCCAGCCAGATCCACCCATCATCTCCCAATCTCTAACATAAGATCATAGGATAGGAACAGAATAATGCGATTTGCTCTGTTGAGTCTTCTCCACCTCTTGATCATGGGCTGATTTACTTTCACTCTTAAGTCCATTCTCCCTCCTTCTCCCTATGAAGTTTGGCACCCTTACGAATCAAGAACATATCAACTTCCACTTCAGATATGCCCAAAGATTTAGCCTCCACAGCCATCTGTCACAATTAATTCAATATATTCACTACTCTCTAACTAAAGAAATTCCTTATCATCTCTCTTCTAAAGGGATATCCTTCTATTCTGAGGTGTGCTCTCTGGTTCCAGACTCTATTATTTGAAACACCCTCCCCATCTCCATTCTATCAAGGCTTTTCAATGAGATCCCTACATATTCTTCTGAACTCCAGCATGTACAGGCCCAGAGCTATCAAACTTTCCTTATATATCAACCCTTTCATTCCTAGGATTATTCTTATGAAGCTCCTCTGAGCCCTCTCCAATGCCAGCACATCTTTCCTTAGATATATGGGGTCCAAAACTGCTTACAATACTCCAAATGCAATCTGACCAATGCCTTATAAAGCCTCAACATTACACCCTTGGATTTATATTCTAGTCCTCTTGAAATTTAAATGAATGCTAACATTGCATTTGCTTTCCTTACTACCAATTCAACCAGCAAGTTAACCTGTAGGAAATCCTGCACAATAACTCAAAAGCTATTTGCACATCCATTTTCTGAATTTTAGAAAATAATCTATGCCTTTATTCCTTCTACCAAAAGTGCATGACCATACACTTCCCTAAACTGTATTCCATTTGCCACTTCTTTGAACTTTCTCCTAATCTGTCCAAGTCCTTCTTCAGACTCCTTGCTTCCTAAACACGACCTGCCCCTCCATGCATCTTTGCTTCATCTATAAACTTGGCCACATAGCCATCAACTTGGTCATCCAGATCAATAACAGATAACATGAAAAGTAATAAACCCAATGTCAACCCTTGTGAAATACCACTTGCCAGCAGCCAAGCAGGAAAGGAATCCTTTATTCCCACTCTGTGTTCTACCATCAGCCAACTTTCTGTCCATACAAGTATCTGCCCTGTAACAAAATGATCTCTTACCTTGTTTAGCACCCTCATGTGTAGCACCTTGTCAAAGGCTTTCTGAAAGTTTAGAAAATCTGATCCACTAACTTCCCTTTGTTTATCCTGCCTGTTATTTCCTCAAAGAATAGTAAGAGATTTGTCAGGCAAGATACCCGTCAAGGAAACCATGCTGACTTTGGGCAATTGTTTTGTGTGCCTTTCAATACCCCAAAACCTCATCCTTAATCATGAGCTCTAACATCATGCCAATACTAAAGCCAAACTAATAGCCTATAATTTCTTGTCTTTTGCCTTCCTCCCTTCTTAAAGAGTGGAGTGATATTTGCAATTTTCCAGTCCTCCAAACCATTCCAGAACCTAGTGATTCTTGAAAGATCACTACTAATGCCTCAACAATCTCTTAAACTGCCTCTTTCAGAACCCTGGGGTGTAGTCCATCTGTTCCAAATGACTTGTATAACTTCAGACCTTTCAGTTTCCAAAGCATCTTCTCCATACTAGTAGCAAAAGCACTCATTTCTGTCCCCAACACTCAAATTTCTGGCAAGATGCTAGCATCTTTCACAGTGAAGACTGACACAAAACAGAGTCAATTCATCTGCCATTTTTTGTCCCCCATTTCCTCTCCCTTATCATTTTCCAGTGGACCGATAACACCCTTGCCTTTCTATAGGTTACTTTTATATTTCATCTTTTCTTTCCTTGTTGCTTTCTTTGCATAGTAGTAGAATAATAAAAGCTGGGTTGGCAAACAATACTCTTACCCCAATAAATGAATTTTAAACAGACCTGCTGACATCCTGAGAAAGGCAAAGAAATCAAACACGGGTTCTCCCAAGTTGAAAGATCTATCGACAGGTCAGCAATTTGGAGATAGTGACTACAAATCCCTGACCTTTAGGATAGGAGCAGACGGAATGGGATAGTATTTAATTGGAGGAGGGCAAATTGTGCTGCTATTAGGCAGGTACTTGGGAGTGTAAACTGGAAACTGATGTTCTCAGGAAAATGTACAATGGAAAGGTGGAAGTTTAGAGAACACTTGCATGGGGTTCTTTATAGATTTGTCTCACTGATAAAGGATGGTATGGTGAAGGAACCAAGGTTTACAAGAGAGGTACAACATTTAGTTAAGAGGAAGAAGGAAGCAAACTTAAGGTTTAAGAAGCAAAGATCAGGCAGGGCTCTGGAGAGTTATAACAGAGTGATGCATGTGAAGAGTGGGAGGATGGCTGGAGTGACAGTAGGACCAATTGGGGATAAAAGAGAAAATGTGCCTGGATTAGGAGAAGGTAGGGGAGGTCCTTTGTTTCAGTATTCACCAAAAGGGCCTTAACAAATATGAGTAAACATACAATAGGCTAATGTCCTGGAACATAGAGATTAAGAAAAAGGCAGTATTAGAACTTTAAAAAAAAATTAGGATAGATGAGCCCCAGGAGCTGGATGGAATATATCCTTGGTTACTAGAGAATGCTATGCCATTGGCAATGATCTTTATGTTCTCATTGGGCATTGGGGTAATACCAGAAGATTGCAAATTCTACTCCTTTATTCAATAAAGGTACTACAATAATCATGTATGTTAAAGACCAGTGAGTATTTCATCAGTCATGGGCAAACTATAGACAGCATCCATAGAGACAGGATTTCCCAGCATTTCAAGAAGCATAGACTGATTAAGGATAGTCATCCTGGCTTTTTGAGGGACAGATAGTACTGTACGAGCTGGAATGACCTTTGAGGAAATGACAAAACAAACTAATGATGTATATGGATTTTAGCAAGGCATTTGACAAGGTTCCCTGCGGTAGGCTCATCTAGAAAGTTAGGAGGCATGGGAAACATGACTGTATGTATTCAGAAATGACTTGCCCACAGAAGGCAGAGGGTGCTAGCAGATGGGCAGTATTCTGCCTATTAGTCTGTGACTGTTCTGGGATTCCTACTCTTTGTGATTTTCACAAAATGACTTGGATAAGAAAGTGGAATGGTGGATTAATAAGTCTGCAGATGACACCAAAGTTAGCGCATAACATTGTCATAAGTTACAACTGGATATTGACAGGATGCAGTGCAGGATGGAGAAATGACAGTTGGAATTCAATCCAGCAAAGTGTGAAATGATACATTTTGGAAGGCTGTGTATAAAGTTATTGGCAGGATTCTTTGCAGTGGGTAGGAACAGAGGGATCTTGGAGTCCAAGTCCACAGATCCATTGAAGTAGCTGTGCAACGTGTGCAAGTGGTTAAGGTGGCATGTTGTCTGTGATCTTTGTTTGTCGAGGGATTGAGTTCAAGAGCCGTGAAGGAATCTTTCAGCTCCATTGAACTCTAGTAAGAGTATTGAGTTCAGTTCTGGTCACCTCATTATAGGAAGGACATGGAAGCTTTTAGAGAGGGTGCAGAGGAAATTTGCCAGGATGCTTCATGGAATAGAGAACGTCTAATGAGGGTAGGTTGAGCAAGCTAGGGAGTTTATCTTTGGAGTGGAGGAAGATGAGCGGAGACTCAATTGAGGTGTATAAGATTATAGGAGGCATAGACAGAATGAGCAGCCAGCACCTTTCTCCCCCCAAGAGTTACAAAGGCTATATGAGAGGACATAATTTAAAGGTGATTAAAGGATAATATGGGAGATCTCTGAGATACTTTTTCTGTATACATAAAGAGTGGTAAATGCATGGAACATACTGCTGTGGTTGTGGTCCAGGCAGATACATACGGAGCATTTAAGATGGAAGGAAAAATTGAGGACTATGTGGGAGGAGTGGAAGGATTAAACTGATCTTGGAGTAGGTCAAAAGGTTGGCACAACATTGTCAGCCAAAGGGCCTGGATTGTGCTATAATGGTCTATGCTACAGCATGGTTTCACTCCTGTAAATTACAAAGGTTCAAAGTCAGAAATGTGACCATGACTCGAGTTCTTACACAGTAAATGCCTGAACCAGAAAATCCACCACACTGGTCTCACAAGTCTCAAGCAACACCCCTGAAAATAAAACATCAGCATTTGAGAAAAGAACATAAAGAGATCACTGGGTCACCTAGCCTATCCAATCAGATGGAGCATAACCCATGTATACCATAAAACTGCCAGGCACACAATTTCACCAAAAAGAAAAAAGCTTTAAAAATGTCAAGCCAACTTACTATAGATCTCCTAAGAATTATTATCTCCCACTATCAACAGCAATTAAGAAAGCCAGGAGATTGCAGCAACCAGTTCAAGGACAGCCCCTTTCAACTATTTACTATTTCAGAGGTTCTCAACCATCTTCTAAAATTAATTGATTCTGTTATTTTCTTCGGATTAAAATAAATTCTGGGGGCAATTCACACATTTTCACTGAAGAATTGAGTGTGTAGCATATATCACAATTGCCCAGCCACAATCATGCATTCCTATATTCCATAAATTCTTAGCTTCCCAGCATCAGCTGGATTAACATCAAGAATATAGAGCTTGTTAGTTAAGGTTAAAGATGTTATATTCTGCAGTTTCAGCAGACATGCCTATTGCTAGCTAACAAAACATTAAAATGCATACTCTTTAGCCATTGGATGGTTCAATTACTTCTGTTTTATGTTTAATTTGCATCTTCTTCCCCATTTTGATCTATTTTAATAATTCAAATGTAATAAGTAAAATTAGCGGAACATTTACTAAAACTGTCTTGACAATATGTAAACATTGGCATTCAATGGTCATTAGTAGCAACACTTCCCCTTTGTTGTTATGTATGTAGGAGTATACTGCAATATGAAAAGCTGTGAAGGATAGGATTACTTTTAAGGGTGATATAACCATATAACAATCACAGCACGGAAACAGGCCATCTCGGCCCTCCTAGTCCGTGCCGAACTCTTAATCTCACCTAGTCCCACCTACCCGCACTCAGCCCAGAACCCTCCACTCCTTTCCTGTCCATATACCTATCCAATTTTACCTTAAATGACACAACTGAACTGGCCTCTACTACTTCTACAGGAAGCTCATTCCACACAGCTATCACTCTCTGAGTAAAGAAATACCCCCTCGTGTTTCCCTTAAACTTCTGCCCCCTAACTCTCAAATCATGTCCTCTAGTTTGAATCTCCCCTACTCTCAATGGAAACAGCCTATTCACGTCAACTCTATCTATCCCTCTCAAAATTTTAAATACCTCGATCAAATCCCCCCTCAACCTTCTACGCTCCAATGAATACAGACCTAACTTGTTCAACCTTTCTCTGTATCTTAAGTGCTGAAACCCAGGTAACATCCTAGTAAATCGTCTCTGCACTCTCTCTAATTTATTGATATCTTTCCTATAATTCAGTGACCAGAACTGTACACAATATTCCAAATTTGGCCTTACCAATGCCATGTACAATTTTAACATTACATCCCAACTTCTGTACTCAATGCTTTGATTTATAAAGGCCAGCATTCCAAAAGCCTTCTTCACCACCCTATCTACATGAGATATGCTAAATTTATTGTATACTTCAGAGATCTTGTCAACACAGAAATATCTAGGTCAGCTACACTTCATAGTTAGATATGAACTAAGTAAAAAAAAAGGCATGAGGTACAAGTAAGGCATAGGGCATAAAAAGGGTAAAACTGTGTATTAAGATTTGAACTATAACATTTTAAAAGAACCTTGTGGCAATCATGGCTAACAAAGAAAGTCAAAGACAGCACAAAACCAAATCACAGGGCATACAGTATAGCAAAAGTTAGCATTAGCTAGATGACCAGGAAGGTTTCAAAAACATACAGAAGACAACTAATAAAACAAAACCAGGAGAACAGATGAAATATGAAAGCTAGGCAATAACTTAAAAGAGGATACCAGAAGTTTTCCCAGATATATAAAGTGGAAAAGAGAGGCTACATGGATATCAGACCACTGGAAAATATTGCTGAGAAGCAGCAATGGATGACAATGAAATGGCAGACTAATGGAAAATCTTTTACAGAAGTTTTCACTGTAGATGACACTAACAACATGAAATTAGAGTCAGAGGGCAGAAGTGAGTGTAGTCATGATTATGAAGGAGAAGGTACTTGAGATGCTGCAAAGTATGAATTTGAATATGTCACCTGGATCAGATGAGCTACAATCCATCTGATGTGCTGTATTTGCAGGAGCCATGTATTTGCTCTCTATATGTTTGTACACTTTTTTGTGCATTTATTATAGTCACATTAGTGGGAGTGTGGTACAAGTGAAGGGAAATTGTATATTCATACTTATTCATCGCAGTTTGTAGCTTGGGACTGTGAAAGTCAGATTTTTGCTGACCACTGCGATAATGCTCAATAATGCTTAATTGTATAGGTAAGCCTAGTAATTTCTGAGGTAGGGACATGTTCGGCACAACTTTGTGGGCCAAAGGGCCTGTATTGTGCTGTAGGTTTTCTATATTTCTATATATGTTTGCTAATTGCTAATAAAGGATCAAAATAGGGAATTTGACTCTTTGGAGCAATCATTGGAGCTGTGGGCGTGTCATGAAAATATAACTCCGTTGGGTTACTAGCTGGCGACAATTGTTTTGTTTTGATTTTAGATCCATTTTTTCTGCTACATTTTATCAGCAAAGATTTCGACCGTTATACCAAATGAACATCAGCACCTGAATGTGTCCAAGAAATTGGAGGCACCGGCCAGTATGACCTGTTTTGTTGTCATTGTTGTGTGTTTGGCATGAAACACAATTTTGAAGTGGTCAAACGTAGCTAGCATCTGGGTTGGACTGAAAAGCTGTAGTGGTGTTGTCTGAAGTGTTCGAGCCTTGGTTCCATTGAATGCTGAAGAATTGAAATAATTGAAATGCTTCTATTGTTGAAATGCTAACCTAAAACTGCCATTGTTTTGTCTCGATTGCGCACTTGGAAGACAAAATGATTTCAGCTAGAAGCAGCGATCTTGAAGCTACGAGAGCAATTAAACAAACATAACATGTTGAAGGTCAATTCCCTGGAAGAAATAAAAATATTTATTAAGTCAAAGAATAAGCTGTGACTACATATAAAGGTGACGGATTACAGGATGACGTACATGCTGAAGACAGTACCTAAAGTGCGAAGTGCACCACATTTTGTTGTTAGCAAGATGTCCTGAGTATCTAATATCACACTGATTTAGCCGAGTTATATGAAAGACAGATATTGAGAGATATACATGCCTTGGAGGAACTGGCAAACCAACTTCAAAGAAACCAGGAGCAACTGGCGGAACAGCTTCGGAGGAAGATGGAAGAGCTTAAGTTGCAATTAGAAATTGCAGCCAAGATGGCCAGAGTTAAAATGCTACAGACTGCAAGCGCTGTGAGTGCTAAATATACTATAGCAGAGCAGTTCTCTGGTGAGAGTTCCCATGTTGACATGGAACAGAGAAAATCCAGCAAACTTGTGTTAAAGTGGACATATCTGAAGATCAAATGCCTATGAGTTTGAACCCTAAGGGGTAGTTCATTCTCAGCCTGCACCAAGAAGGTCTCTGAACCGATGTCAAGGTGATTCTGAGAATATCGATTTTAGAGTTTCACATGATTAAAAGTCTAAATGCCATACTGGAGGCCATAAGGACATGAAAGGAAATAACAGGCATAGTGATGAAACAACAATACATTGCATTTCTGCCTAAAAGAGAAACTGAAATCTTTAATGGTGATCCATTACAGTATCATTCAATTATGAGAGCTTTCAAGAATAGCATTGACAGTAAAACTAAAGATTTTGGTGACTGTGTCTATTTTCTCAAACAGTACACTGGAGGTTACTCCAGAGAGCTTGTCAAAAGTTGCCAGTGGACCGGAGCAAAGATATCTATAGTTCCAAGCTTTACTACAGGAACATTTGGTTATGAGCAGAAAATCACCAATGCCTACATGGAAAAGGTTTTTTTTGACCACGTATCATATTGGAAGATGCAAAAACTCTTCAGGACTACAGTCTTTTTCTTAACAGTTGCTCCAGTGCCAAGGAAGATGTGTAGGCTATACATGAGTTGAACATGTATCATTATATTGTCTTAGATAAATTGTCTGATGAGCTTTGAAAAGAATGGAGGTTGGCGGTGTATGAACTGCATGTGAAGATTGTTACACATCCAGTGTTTGGGAAGTATATGAGGCTACATCATGTAAGTAAAGATGTGAGCAAAACTGGATCACAAATTTATTCCTGAGCTAAAGGAAGCAGCTTTGCCACTACTGTTGCTACTGTGTAAAATGAAACTGAGACTGGAGCTGATGAAAAGGGTGCAGATTCGAAACAAGCTATGAATGAAGCAAACACAGTTGTGAGTACCACTCTGGTATCTAATGGTCATATGGAGGATGGTGACCATAACTGTAAACTTTGTATAATTCCAGTTCAGCTGAAGTCTAACAAGAGTAAAAAGACAGTGATTACTTATGCTTTTCTAGATCAAGGAAGTACAGCAGTGTTCTGCACAGACAGCCTCTTGAACAAGCTCAACCTGACAGGAAAAGGAGCATGCATGTTCTTATACACCATAGGTCAAGAGAACGTTGTGAGTATCTATATCATTTCAGGATTGGAAGTGGCTGGCTTGGACAGAGAAATCTATTGTGAACTGCCTAACGTCTATACACAGGAAAGTGTGCTTATTCTCAGCTGAAGCATGTTTATTTGCCAGAAATTGAGCTGCTGATAGGGGCGAATGTACCAAAGGTGTTTGAGCCATTGCAAGTGATTCACAGTGTTAACAATGTAATCAGATCATTGCTATCTTGGACTGAAAGAGACCATGAAACTACACTCGGCCAGAGCTAACAGTTAATGGGACTTCAGTTTTGTGCTTGGATGAGCTTTGGCAGAGCATTTCAAGGCAGATTTTCCTGAATGTAGTCAAGAAGGTAACCTGGTTTGGCAGGAAAAGAGCACAATCTTACCAAAAGAGGTCATTTGTGTAAATGTTGAGATTTCATGTCTCCTCTGTCTTAGTAGAATGTAGTTATAATTATTAAAGTACAGGATAAAAATTAAGGGGCTAGATTGTAGGAGCCATGTATCTGTTCTCTATCTGCTTTGTAATTTGTGTTGCGTGTTTATTATGGTAACTAGTTACTTTAGTGGGGGCATGGCAAAAGCAAAAGGGAATAAATTACATATTCATGCTTATTTTGTGGTAGTTTGTAGCTTGGGACTGCAGAGGTCATATCATTGCTGACTGCTCAGATACCGCTCAATAATGCTTAATTATATGTTTGCTAATTGCTAAAAAAGAATCAAAATAGGGAATTCAACTCTTTGGAGCAATCATTGGAGCTGTGGGCATGTCATGCAGTATAACAACTCTGTGGGGTCATAGGCTGGCAACAATCGTTCTATTTTGATGTTGGATCAATTTTTGCTGCAACACCTATGATGTGAATTAAGTAGATGAAGAGATTGGAGAGACACTGTAAGTGATCTTTGACTGATCACTGGAGCTATGAATGGTTCCAGAGGACTAAAAAGTTACAAATGTCATTCCACTCTTCAGGAAGGGGGGGGGAAGGGGGAGGCCAATTAGCCGAACTTCAAATGGTTGGTAAGATTGTAGAGTCTATAATTAGGAAGAGATTTCAGCATACTTGGAAGCACATGATAAAATAGACTGAAGTCAGCATGGTTTCATTAATGGGAGATCTTGCCTGAGAATTCCGTTGGCTGACTGGCAGAAGGCAAAGAGTAAGAAGAAAGGGTCAGCTGTCAGTGACTAATGGTGTTCTGCAGCGGATCAGTATTGGTCCGCAATTTTTCATGTTACATGTTAATGATCTAGATAATGGAATTGATGGCTTTGTTGCCAAGTTTATCAAGGGCTCAAAGATAGGTGGAGTGGCAGATAGTGCTGAGGAGCAGAGAGTCAGCTGAAGGACTTGGACAGGTTGGGAGAGTGGACAAAGAAATGGCAGATGGAATAGTATGTAGAGAAATGTGTGGTTATGCACTTTAGTAGGAGGAATAAAGGTGCAGACTATTGTCTAAATGGGGAGAGAATTCAGAAATCAGAGATGTAAAAGGAACAAGGGAACCAGAGAGCAGGATTCCTTAAAAGTTAACTTAAAGGTTGAGGCAGTACTAAGGAAAGCATTTTTTTTTTGAGAGGACTCAAATATAAACACAAGGATGTAATGCTGAGGCTGTGTAAGGTGATAGTCAGACCATATTTGGAATAGTGTGAGCAGTACTGGGGCTCCATATCTAAGGAAGGCTATGCTGGCATTGGTGGAACTTTAGAAGAATGATCCTGGGAACGAAATGAGTGTTTGATGGCTCTGAGCCTGGAGTTTTGAAGGAGATGGGGTGGGGGGAAATTTCATTTAAACTTGCAAAAAATTTAAAGGCCATGATAGAGTGGACATGAAGAGGATGTTTCCAGCAGGGCAAAAGTACAGGTCCAAGACCACAGCCTCAGAATGTAAGGACGTCGCTTTAGACAAAAAACGAGGAGGAATTTCTTTAACCAGAAGGTGGCAAATCTATGGAATTGATTACCATAGACAGCTGTGAGCCCAGGTCATTATAAATGGAGGTTGACAGATACTTGATTAGTAAGGTGTCAAGGGTTACAACAGAAGGCAAAAAAAAAATTGGGTTGAGAGGGAAAAATATATCTGCTATAATTGAATGGCAGAACAGACTCAATAGGCCAAATGGCGTAATTCTCCCACCATGTCTTATGGACTAATTGTCAGTTGTGATTCAAGAAGTTCCCGAAGAAGGCAAGTGGCAAGACGCTTCTTTTGATAATTACAGACTTAAAATTCAAGGTTTATCTATCCTATTTCTCCACAGTTGTTTGTTCGAAGGTCATAATATCTGCAATGGCTACAAGCACTCAAAAATTTTCCCATGTAATCATGCACAAAATCATCACAGGCAATACCACACTAGGACTGAGTGGTGTACATGAGACCCATGGATTAAAGCAAATTAACCTTGATTAAACTCATAAATCTTAGTTTTTAGATCTTATTGATCATGGATAACATACAGTGGCTCATCCTAAATAGATCTAATCAAACAATAAAAACATGTAGAATTAACACAATGTGTGAGGATGTTGAAATCTGGTCAAAAATTAATTATTATTGATCTTTTTAAAAACAGCACCACCTTGAATCAAGAGGTAATAGACATGTATAGTGCCCATTCCGATGGGGTCCTGAATACAACAGTAACCTGACAATTCTCATTCGCAGATCTGAAGATCTTTCCAAATTCCAAACTGACAGGGCAGCAAAACTACTCCAGTATCCCAGGTACATGTATAAAGAGAAATTTATTCTGAGCAATAATGGGTTCAGAATAAAAATCAAAGGATCTTGTAACAAAAAAATCTTGAAACCAGTCCAATTCAGATTCATAATAAGCACCCTCAAACAAGACCCAGCAAATGATTCCTTTATAAAGTACCTGCCCTCCCTTTCAGGTTGTGATACTTGATTTCATAAAGAACTCACAAAATTTGGTTTTCCTAACTATCAAGCTTAAACATTGTACTTTATAGTAGATAAATATTAACATTGCTGTAAACTGCATTAATGCATTGCAGGAAAAAAATGGAAATCATAGTCACAAAACACAAATTGTGAATAATATATAGTTCAATTTTCACTGCGATTGGGCAAACTATAAATTCAATTTGAATTTCATTTTCATTAATATCTGTCAAGGTATGCAAAGTGAACTTCTTGATACATAAACAATGTGTTGCCAACAAATCTATTAAGTTCTCATGAAGTAAACTGAAGCAAGTTGACAATGCCAATTCTAATAATGAAAAATTCATATTTCAATGTTCCAAAGCAATAGCAACTCCTAATAGCAGTAAAATAACTGGCTGTAGTTTTTTAAAAAACTATAGCAAAAAGACTAATATGGCAGGATAAAGGTATTTCTTGTATAATGAAAAGCGAAGAAATTAAAAATTACACTATAATTGTACATGAACATTGACAGTGAAACTGAGAGATAAAAACCTGCAGACTTGCAGAATGCACAAAATTAATCCAAGTTCAAAGTAAATGTATTACTAAATTACATATATGTCACCATATACATCCCTGCGCTTCATTTTATTGTGAATTTACTCAATAAATCCACAATTGAATAATAACCATAATAGAATCAATGAAAGACCGCACCAAATTGGGCATTCAATTAGTGTGCATAATTTTTTAAAAAAGCAAAAAAATATTAAGAACATGAGACAGAGAGTCCCTAAAAGTGTGTTCATAGGTTGTGGGAACATCCCAGTGATGGGACAAGCAAGTGAAGTTGTGTGAAGTTATCCTGTTTGGTTCAAGAGCCTGATGGTTGAGGGGTACCTGAATCTAGTGGTACAAGTCCTGAGGCTCCTGTACCTTCTTCATGAAGGCAGCAGCTAGAATAAGGCATGGCCTGGGTGGTAGGGGACCCTGATAATGGATGCTGCTTTCCTGCGACAATGTTTTGTGTAGATGTGCTCAAATGCGAGGAGAGTTTTATCCGTGATGGATTGGGCCATATCCACTACTTTTTGTAGGATGTTCTGTTCAAGGGCATTGGTATTTCCATACTCAATATACTCTCCACTACACTTCTATGGAAGTCTGCCAAAATTTTAGATCTCATGCTGAATCTATGCAAAGTCCTAAGGAAGTAGAGGCATTACTGTGCTTTCATCAGGGGATGTGGGAACTTGTGATGGTTCCACCATACTTTGATAGTCAAAGTGAGTAGAGGAGCCTTTGGGCTTATCTGGAAGCAAAACTGCTGCATATTCACTCTGACAAAGTAAAGACATAGCTTTGTGAGAAAATCTAAAGAGGTTAACTGTGTCATAGGAATTAAAGGAGCAAAGGAAAAAAGGAAGATTATGGAAACAATAACGAACATTTGTAGAAGTGCCTAACATGACAGTTGTGAGGGAATGTAAATGTCACCTTCTATTGCCCATTTAATTTCACATAAGCAGCAACGGGAACAAAATCCCTTTTAAAAAGTTAACAATTTAAAACCACAAGAAATGAAAGCACACAAAATGCTTCACCTTAGCAGAACAAGAAAAAGCTTTGAACATTACAAAATTAAAACAAGTCATTCAACACAAATAATTTTCTCCACAATCCATTTCTTCTTCTTCCACTCCCTCGCTCATTGTCCCTACAAGATTCAAAGGTACAATATGATTTTGTTACATCCTTCTCCATGGTAAAGCCATCTTACATGATCAGTTTCCCTTGGTTTCACACAAATTATAAAATTTTGAGAAATAGAATATATTAGATTTAGAACTCTAATTTGCCCTATATGCTGGCTTGTTTGTCTTTAAAATTTTTGGTCACTTTAAGGATAAAAACCTATTTTAAATTGCCCTCATTAAAAAATCATCAGAATATTGTAATATCATAGGAACAAACACATCTCTTTGGGATGAAGACTCATCTTTGTTCTGGAGTGCCTCATTATGTTGTGGTTTTGTTGATATGTTAAATAGGATAGATTCATAACAAATTTAATAGCTCCAAAACTAAGGAGCTGTTGGCCATGAGAAGTAGTAAAGTATTTTATAATAATCTGAAACATCACCGCCTAGTATATCCTACGATCTTACTGACAAACAGTGACTAACCTTGATTCATTTAGCATTGTTCTTAAGGTAGCAGACAGAGTTCTCACAAAATTCATGTACCATTAGTCCATTCAAAAATGGTCAGCTTGAGGCTTATGTTATGCTTAGTAACTCAAAACATTAAAAGAAAAAGAAGGGACTGGGAATGAAAGTCTAACTTTGGCTTTTACTTTAGGCAAGGCACATACTTATCACGTGGCATGATATATGCACTTCACATATTTTTACCTGTAATTAATTATTTAAATAAACAAAGAATGCTTAATCAACATACTTATATCATTCAAATATTACTAACATGTTAAATACACAACAGCTCAGACTTTGAGAACAGCTGAATAGCACATATGAAGAACTAGTTAAGGTTCTTAATATCAAGGCAATATTTGATAGAGTGTGGTACCAAGAGGCTCCGTTAAAATTGAAGAATACAAATCATGGGGAAAACACTACACTCTCAAGATTCATATCTGCCACTCATCAGCCTACATCAATAACAATAACTCATCCTCAGCACATCATGTCAATAATTTCTTACTCTTGTACCATATTTTGGGAAACTTTCGCAATTACCAATCAAGAGGTTTAAATTTACTGGGGTTATATAGTAGCAGTTCCATTCACAACTCTTCAACTTGACCCAATTCAAAGATTCAAAGTACATTTATTATAGTGGACAACAAAGATTTTGCTTCCTGAATACTTTTGGGTGTATCTTATGGATTTTGGACTGCTAATCATGAAAATCACCATGAAATGTCCCTAGCATGCATTTTTTTGTAAAAAAAAATTACCTAAATTTGTTATTTCAATTCATAATTCAAGTCAATTAAAATGTTGCCCACAATGCAAGCTGGAAAGTTTTCCAATTTGTCCAGGCATGCCTGGATATGCTGAGGCAGGGTAGATGCTGCATAGCAGGACAGGTTTTAGAAAGGCTATAAAAGGATCGCACACACACTATCCTCTGCATTGCGTTTACATATATATCGGTTTGCGATCACGTTGATTTGCAAGTTCTACGCAAATAGCATATTGTGTGTTCTCGTTATAATAAAGTAATTATATTTCTGGACTACTTGTGACAGCAAAATATCTTGCCAATGTTGAAACAGCCTCTATAGTTCTGTTATGTTTGTGGCGAATATACGCTTAAATCTCAAAGACAGAGCATGACTCCTCTTATTAAGAAAGCGTTGAGCTCTACTTTGGGTGTAAAATTGACAACCAAGACAAAGCCTGGGCTCCTCATATTTGTTGGGCAACAGGTGCTGTTGATCATAGAGCTTGGCTCAGAGGTACTCGGAAGTCAATGCTGTTCACTGTCCCAGTGATACGGTGAGAGCAGAAGGGACATGTGGCAGACTGCTACTTCTGTCTGACCACTGTGTCCAGTTCCTCGGCTAAAAATAAGAAATCCATTGAATACCCCAATCTCCCTTCAGCCATGAGACTTGTGCAACATGACGATAGTCTTCCTGTTCCAAAGCCACCAGAGACATGGAGTCCAGAGGAGGCAGACAAAGATGCCATTATGCACGAGCCAAGAATGGAAAGCAACACTGATAATGATACAAATTTGGAGCCCTGTCAAGTGAGCCTCATTTGATAACTCAGTCAGAGTTAAATGACCTGGTCAGAGATTTGGGTTTGTCAAAAGCAAGGCAGAATTATTGGGTTCAAGACTGTAATGACCAAGCACAAAAATATCCATGAAGGAATTCAATATTTGACACTGATGTTCCCCAGAACAACTGATGCCAAGACTAAGGATGGCATTTTGGTTGGTCCACAAACAGGTCATCAATGACAGGCAATTTGAAGAACTTCTAGGGGGACTGGAGAAAATCACATGAAAGGCATTCAAGGATGTTAAAATTTTATTGTTACTTACACAGCACTGAACTACGTACTGCTGGTTGACAACATGCTTCAATCATGCAAAACCATGTCACTAAAGATTCATTTTCTGCATTCCCATTCCGACTTCTTCCTTGCAAATCCTGGCACTGTAACAAGCATGGTTAAAGTTTTACCAGGACAATGGAGTGATGGCAAAATAGTATCAGGGCTACTGGAACCTATCAATGCTGAATGAATACAATGGACAGCAAATTTTCTCAGAAGCGTTGCTTCCTCAGAAACAAAGAAACCATGCGAACCAATTCAACATCAAACCCCATCCTCACCCCACGCACAACAGCAACAAAAAAAAACAAAAAACAAAATTGCAAGAGTCCAGGCATATTCAGTTTGGCTCAGTGTTTGCTACTTGCAGGCCACCGGATTCAAAATTGCCCAAAAAAAAAATCAAAAGAAAGGAGCGACGAGGAACATATCGCAACATGACCTACAGAATCTAATCCACAAACAGTTGACTGAACCTTGCCCAAGACCCGAACTCTGTCTCCAGAACCATCCTCCAGCAGCAGTGAGGGAGAGGGAGACCATTCGATGCAGGGACCTTCCTCCAGTAGCAGTGAGCGACAGGCTGGTAGATGGCGCTAAACACCCCCCTCACCTTCTGCACTCGCATCAATGATTTCAATTTTCCTTGGCACTTTAATTGGTGAGATGAGTGAGAAATGGAGTGCCGATCAAGTGCTCGCGCCTTGCCTACAGGCTTCACGGCCTCAAGACTGCATGCCTCATAGAACACCCTCAAGAGACAGAAAAGTGCCAGATCACTCATTCGACCCAAACACCCCACAAAAATGTAGGTCTCAGAACAGTAGCAGCCACATTTGAAAGAAAAAAACATAAAAGAAATGAAATAAGTAGTTTCGTGAACCATCAGGATGTCAACTTTGGTCACATTGTTCACGGGTGCTATCTTCTTTCAATTTCCAATTTGTGGCCATTGGCATTTACATTACTTTCAAAATTAAGGCCAACCTTTTGATATTCTATGGTATAATCATCAGCAGAACACCTGCAATGAACAGCCTGATTATTGTCCAGAAAAAAATAACTAGACCAATTACCTAAATAATGTATTTACAAGGTTTGATACCAAAGCCCTTTAACCATTTATAAAGTACACTCAGTGCTACTTTATTAGGTACACCTCTAAACCTGCTTGTTAATGCAAAAATTCATGTGGCAGCAGCTCAATGTATAAAAGCATGCAGACATGGTAAAGAGGTTCAGTTGTTGCTTAGACCAAATGAAGAAGAAATGTGATTTAAGTGACTTCAACCTCAGCATGATTGTTGGTGCCAGACAGGGTGGTTTAAGTATCTCAGAAACTGCTAAGCTCCTGGGATTTTCACATATAACAGTCTCTAGTGTTTACAGAGGATGGTGCGATAATCAAAAAATACTCAGTGAGCTGAAGTTCTATGTGCAAAAACTCCTTGTTAATGAGAGAGGTCACAGGAAAATGGCCAGACTGGTTCAAGCTGACAGCAGAGAGACAGTAATTCAAATAACTACAAATTAAAACAGTAGAAAAACATCTCTGAATACACAATGCGTCAAACCTTGAAGTGGGAGAGCTACAACAACAGAAGGCCACACTGGATTCCACTCCTGTACCTAATGAAGTGGCCACAGAGTGCATATTGCAAGTAGGGAATACTTCCTACTTGTATATATGCTTTGCAGTTCCAACAGCAATCTGGAACCTCGTGATCATCTAAGACAGAACAGTGCTTGATTGGCACTCTTATTTTCTGCCCGAAACATTCATTCCTTCTGCCACCTGTGCAGTATCAGAAGCATGCCAGTTTTCAATAAACTCACAACTATACCTAATTGTACATCTAGAGGAACAAGATCAGTAGACACACAAATTCAGAAAACTATGACTTAAGTTCCCTTCAAGTCATAATCCACTTTAATTCAGAAAATTTGCTGATCCTCTCCCTAGCAGAAATGTTTAAAAAACTGTAATCCTCTGGATAGATAGATAGATACAGTAGAAATTTTATTGATCCCAAAGAAAATTACAGTGTTACAGTGGCATTATGAACACACAGATATACAAATATTAGAAGAGAAGAAAGAACAAAAAAATGTTACATCAGTCTAACAGGAGGGCATTATCAGTTCCTCGGCTATAGCTTGACTCACTATAGAGCCTAATAGCCAAGGGTAAGAATGACCTCAAATAGCACGATTTAGAGCAGTGCAATTGTTTTAGTCTATTACTAAAAGTGCTCCACTATTCAGTCAAGGTAGCATGCAAAGAGTGAGAAACTTTGTCCAAAATTGCCTGGATTTTCCATAGGGTCCTTTGTTCTACCACAGCCTCCAGTGTGTCCAGTTTGACTCCTATAACAGGCCAGTCTTTCCAATCAGATTATTGAGCCTGTTCTCATCACCCACATTGATGCCACTGTCCCAGCACACCACCACATAGAAGACTGTACTGGCAACAATAGACTGATAGAACATATTTAGGAGAGGCCTGCATACTCCAAAGGACCTCAGTCTCCTCAGGAAGTAAAGGTGACTCCAGCCCTTCTTGTACACAGCCTGTGTTGGTGCTCCACTCAAGTCTGTCATCCAGGTGCACCCCCAGGTACTTGTACGTCCTCACCACATCTTTGTCTTCACCATCAATAGAAAAAGGGAGCAGTGCAGGCTTAGTGTTTCTAAAGTCCATCATCACCTCCTTTGTCTTCTGATATTGAACTGCAGATGATTCAGCTTGCACCATTTGACAAAGTCCTCCACCAGGGCCCTGTATTCATCTTCCTGTCCTCCTCTTATACACCCAATTATTGCTGAGTCATTAATTGGCTTTATTTCTTAAATCCTTCACATACATGAGTAAAAATGTTTACGTTACATCTCCGTCTAAATGTGCAATGTGCAATCATAGTAATTTATAATAAATGGAACTGTCAATGTAACATAGAAATATACTCAAATCAGTGTGAATTAATCATTCTGATGGCCTGGTGGAAGAAACTGTCCCAGAATCTGCTGGTCCTGGCTTTTATGCTGCCTCAACCATCTGAGGTGAAAGAGGCGCTGTTATGCCTTCAGAATTATCTGAGAATTTCTGCAGATGACATGACTCACTGTTGTATCCAAAGTCCGAGGAATATAGGGTAAACAGTTAGAGAGGCAATACTGTCCCCTGTGGGGCCCCAGTGCTGCTTACAGCCATGTCTGACACGCAACTCTGATGCCACACAAACTGTGGTCTTCCAGACAAGTCATCAATTATCCAGGATGCAACGGAAGTGCCAACTTGTATTGAACAGAGCTTTCCCCCAGCAATGAGAGCTGTATGGTATTGAAGACACTTGAGAAATCAAAAACACGATCCGCACAGTGTTGCCCTGCTTATCCAAATGGGAGTAAGCTCTGTTCAGCAAACTGCAGGGGGTCAAGGGCTGGTCTGACCAGGGGTCAGAGGTGAGCCAGGACTGACCTCTCTTGGGCTTCATGATGTGTGAGGTCAGGGCCACTGGACGGTAGTTATTCGAGACTTTCAGTTGGCACTTCTTGGGTACTGGGACCACACACACGATGTTTTCCACATGGTCATGGCCCTTTCCAGGCTGAAACTCAGATTGAAAATGTGCTGAGAACTCCACATAGCTGCTCATCACACTCCTTCAGGTCCTTTTCACACCATTCAGTCCCAATACTTTGCTATGTCTGAGTTTCTCCAGAGCTCTTCCCATCTGCTCAGTAGTGAAGGCGAGACCACGATGTCTGGGAAGTTGGTGGAAGGTGGGGGCTGGGAAAGCTGAAGACCAGGACAATAGCAGTTGGTATGCGGAGGTGTGGATGGTAGGTGCAGGACAAGGATAGGATGTAGACAGTGGTATTGTTCATCCATGTGTTGAACTGGAGTGGGGAGGAGGGAGGAGAGGAGGTATTGGTGCTGAGGGAGCATAGGGTGCCTCTGCACCTGGACTGGTATGCCAAGGGGGTTGTGAACAGGAAGGCAATTGTCAAATCTATTAAAGAATTGGTTTCACTCATTAGTTAAACAGCACTGACACTGCATCTACATGTCAAGAACAGCAGCTGAACAAAGCAGTAGTTCTTTGCCAACTTTTTATTTTTATTAGGGATGGACGGGAAATGCATACCTTTCAAAATTCCAAAACTAATATAACCACAATTTAATGTCACCAAGATTTGAGTATTAATCTTGCCTATCAGAATCAGGTTTATTATCACCGGTATGTGACGTGAAATGTGTTAACTTAGCAGCAGCAGTTCAATGCAATACATAATCTTAGCAGAGGGAAAAAATAATAATAAATAAAATAAAACTTAATAATAATAAACAAACAAGTAAATCAATTACAGATAGTGTCCAAAGCTTCAATGTCCATTTAGGAATCAGATGGTAGAGGTGAAGAAGCTGTTCCTGAATCATTGGGTGTGTGCCTTCAGGCTTCTGTACCTCCTACCCAATGGTAACAGTGAGAAAAGAGCATGCCCTGGGTGCTGGGGGTTCTTAATAATGGATGCTGCCTTTCTGAGACACCACTCCTTAAAGATGTCCTGGGTAAGCTAGTGCCCAAAATGGAGCTGACTAGATTTACAACCTTCTGCAGCTCCTTTCGATCCTGTGCAGTAGCCCCTCCATATCAGACAGTGATGCAGCCTGTCAGAATGCTCTCCATGGTACAACTATAGAAGTTTCTGAGTGTATTTGTTGATGTGCCAAGTCTCTTCAAACTCCTAATAAAGTATAGCCACTGTCATGCCTTCTTTATAACTACATCGATATGTTGGAACCAGGTTAGATCCTCAGAGATCTTGACACCAGGAACTTGAAGCTGCTCAGTCTCTCCACTTCTGATCCCTCTATGAGGATTGGTATGTGTTCCTTCGTCTTACCCTTCCTGAAGTCCACAATCAGCTCTTTCGTCTTACTGACGTCAAGTGCCAGGTTTTTGCTGCAGCACCATTCCATTAGTTGGCATATCTCACTCCTGTATGCCCCCTTGTCACCACCGGAGATGTTACGAACAATGGTTGCATCATCAGCAAATTTATAGATGGTATTTGAGCTATGCATAGCCACACAGTCATGTGTATATAAAGAGTAGATTTATTTGTAGGGCTCAAATTTTTCACCTTTTATTCTGGGGTCTGGAAATATTTCATTTAGTTTCATTAGAGTCTGGCAAGAAGCAGCACTATTCATTTGAAAAATGCATCAACATTTAGAGCAACCAAATCAAAATAGATAATAATGAAAATTATAATTACAAAATATTTTGGAAGCTCCTTCATAAAATCTTGATTTCTAATCACAGGCAAGTTTAATATTTAGCCTAATCTTTGTCAACACTTTCACTTTCCTGTCTACTTTCACCATCCTCACATCACTAACAATAGCATTTTATATAATGGATTGCTTAATCAATGCAAGTATAAACTCTGCATTGTTGACATTTAGTGCACTATGATTTATTGGTTAAGAAAAGCTGCATTTTCCAATTGACCTTCATAGTTACTTTTTCATTTTGTTTGAAATGAAAAAATAACCATGATTTGAAGCTGCTCAGTCTCTACACTTCTGATCCCTCTATGAGGATTGGTATCATCTCACCCTTCCTGAAATCCACAATCAGCTCTTTTGTCTTACTGATGTTGAGTGTTTGAAATGTAATTCAAGTCCCAAGCACAAGTTCTAACATAGAATCCCATGGAATATTAGTCACCAGATCAGGTTTGAGAAACTTATTTAAAAATACAGTCAAACAGTATCCACTCAATTTCATCTATGTTCAGTTACTTCAGTTAATGCAGTTTTTGGCATTTATCAAAAGTAACCTGATGTTTAGAAACTTGTTAACTTGTTCTGATTAACTCAATCTTATCGAATAACATGGGCACTTGTGTAATGTGCACACACATGCAAAACAAAACTGTTCCAATACTGAGAAAACAAGAATAACAATGTTTACAAATTCCTTTACTAAACCTTGCAAGTCAACATAACTCAGTTAGGAATAACGGTAGAGCTTTAAAATATGTCAATACAGAGAACATGTCAGCAAGAATTTTCAGTTTTATCAACATTGTCTGGTTTTCTACATCATTGTCAAAACAATTTTGTACATGACTAGTAATTATTTCAATATACAAAATAACAATGGTGAGGTTAAATTCATAAATACGGTTTTTGATGTTGAACCATTTTAAATGCATATAATTCCTAAACAAGTAGCTAATGATAACTCAGGCTAAATTATTACAACTTTTAACAGAAACTAAAATTAACAATTTGAAATGAAACAGAAAGCAAAACTATGCCACTTGACTCAAATAAAATTACTGCAAGTTGTACACTACACTTTGCACAATGAAACTGTGCTGTTTTTACACTAGTCAAGCTATCTAAGGAATTTCAAAATAGCAAAGACAACTGCTAATTTTATAAGAAAACTTTGCCATCTAATTTCCCATATTTTTAACTGTACAGCATTAAGCAATAAACGATATCAAAACATAAACAATCACATGCTTCAAAATCCACCTTTGTAGTATGCTGCTGAATCTTATTTACATATTACAACTCTGGAAAAATATCTTGACACCAAATAAGAAAGTGGCAGTTATTTACTATAAGAGAACCATACCTTGTTTCACACACTTCAAACGAATTGGGTCCTTACAATGCTTGATCACAGCCAATACATCTCTGATAGTGAGTCCAGACACTGCTGTGTCATTGACTTCCAACAACAAGTCATCAGAATGCAGTTTTCCGACCTGATAGATTATTTTGTTTTGCTTCATTTCTCCCAGATAAGAGAACAGACCATTCTCAGCGCCACCTTTAATCTCCACATTAAGTTCCCCATCCTTATTTCTACATATCACAGTTTCGTGGACTTTATTGGTCCAATGACTTTTCTTTTTTAATACCTTGGACATCGTTGCTGCAGAAGCCTGCAGAGTCTTGGGTTTGAAAGGGTAGGCGGAAGACAGCAGTGAGCAAAAACTACAGCCGAAGCCCGACAGAGTTGTCAGAATAGCCCGGAACCTTGGAGGTGACAGCGGAAAATTCAACTTTCCTTGACATATCCATGTAGCCCGTTTTAATGATGGTGATGATGGAAGAATCGAGAAGTGAAGGGTGAGGGAGTGAGAGGCCTGTGGCAGATTTCCAGATTTAAAATGCACACTCCTCGCAAATACTCATAGCGGTAATTCCTGTCCCTGCGCCGCTGCCCTCGGCGAATACGCATTTTTGCCTCTTCACGGAGTAAACAGCTGACACCGGGCGGTAATGACGGTGGAGTTCCTCCTCCATCGCGCAAAAAACACACACACACACCTTACAAGATTTAAGGAAGGTGCGCGGGTGTTAAAGAAGCGAGCAGACTTTGGGAGACGGCCGAGCGAGGGTGGGAGGGAGAGAGGTGGCGGTGAGGAGGGCGCTGCGCGGATGTCCCCGGGGGGCTCGCTCCCACTCCCGTCCACACAGGACAACTGAATCCGCTTCCAAGTTGCTCCAACTTCATTCGCGCTCGCGCTGCAGCCTCGGTCCAATCGCCGGCAACCAGCCCCGGGACCGCGCGCGCGCGCGCGCGCCTGCCCACCCGCCCCTCGCGCACGGCGGACGGTCGAGGTGCTCGGAGGAGGGACGGCGGCCGCGTCATCGCGCGATTTCACTGCCGGCCACTCGAATCGGGCGAGGTGCGGTAACGGCGACCGCTCTCCTCATCCATAAGTGAAGAGGCCCTTCTTTAATAAATGACGCGTCCGTGGCGGCTCTTCAATTATTTAAAATCATCATGCCATCAGCGGCGCACCAGAAGTGATTTAAATCTCAACACTATGAAGCTGCATCTGCGGTAGACGTATTCTATAACAGTTCAAAGGGGTAAATTACTGTTGGTAACTTACGCCAGCACCTTTGATGACAATAGCCCCGATGCCAGGGATGAGTTAATTTAGTGCAAGCAGTGGAGGAACTCTGCCCCGTTCAGATGGTTTAGTGGAGAGTCTTTTGAGAAACGAACTTTACAAATATGTGGCTAAGTTGTGGTACGACAATCAAAAATTGAGGGAAACTAACCGTATTTCGGTAATATGATGCAGATGATTTAGAGTAGAGTATAGCTCAACCTATATCAACACAATATATTTTGGTGAAACATTAAAATCGTGATATTAAGTCACGCTTCTCTGGTGTTTCACATTAGGAACGGCAGATTTTTATTCAAAATTCAGTGCCTATAAAAAATATTCACCCCCCCCCCCGGAAGTTTTCACATTTTATTGTTTTACAACCTGGAATCACAGTAGATTTAATTTGGCTTTTTTGACACTGATGAATAGAAAAAGACTCTTTTATGTCAAAGTAAAAACAGATCTCTACAAAGTGATCTAAATTAATTACATATATAAATAAAATTGATTGCAGAAGTTTTCACCCCCCCCCCCCCCTCAAGTCAGTACTTAGTAGATGCACCTTTGGCAGCAATTACAGCCTTGAATCTGTGGTCTCTATCCGCTTTCCTCGTCTGGACACTGCAATAAACCCCAATTCTTGTTTATAAAACTACTCAGGCTCTGTCAGATTACATGGTAATCGTGAGTGAACAGGCTTTTGCATGTCCAGCCACAAATTCTCAATTGGATTGAGATCATGACTCTGACTTGACCACTCCAGGCCATTAACTTTGTTGTTTTTAAGCCATTTCTGTGTAGTTTTGGCTTCATGCTTGGGTGGGGGGGGGGGGGGGGTGTCATTGTTTTGCTAGAAAGCAAGTCTTCTCCCAAGTCACAGTTCTCTTGCAGACTGCATCAGCATTTCCCTGATTTTTGCTGCATTCATTTGACCCTCTATCTTAACAACCCTTCCAGGATCTGCTGCAGCGAAACATCCTCACAGCATGATGCAGCCACCACTATGTTTTACAGTAGGGATGATGTGTTTTTTATGATGTACAGTGTTTGCAGTCTGTGGCCAAAAAGCTCAATTTTGGTTTCATAAGACCATAAAACCTTCTTCCAGCTGACTTCAGAGTCATCCACATACCTTCTGACAAACTCCAGCTGAGATTTCAAAGGTACATTTAATGTCAGAAATGTATACAGATACATGTATACAGAAACAGTATACATCCTGAAATACTTCTTTGCAACCATCCACGAAAACAAAGGAGTGTCCCCAAAGAATGAATGTCAGTTAAACTTTAGAAACCCATAGTCTTCCCCCCCCCCCCAGCTGTGAGTTTTTTTCAACAGTGGCTTTCTCTTTGCCGCTCTCCCATAAAGCTGTGACTGGTAAAGAACTTAGGCAGCAGTTGTTGTATATGCAGTCTCTCCCATCTCAGCCACCGAAGCTTGTAACCCCTGCAGGGGTGTCCTAGGTCTCTTGGTGGCCTCCCTCACTAGTCCCCTCTTGCACGGTCTCTCAGTTTTTGAGGATGGCCTGCTCTAGGCAGATTCACAGCTGTGCCACACTCTTTCCATTTCTTGATGATTGACTTAACTGTACTTCAAGGGATATTCAGAGACTTGGAAATTTTCTTGTATCTATCTCCTGACTTGTGCTTTTCAATAACCTTTTCAATAGACAATAGGTGCAGAAGTAGACCATTCAGCCCTTCGAGCCTGCACCGCCATTTTGAGATCATGGCTGATCAACTACTATCAATACCCGGTTCCTGCCTTGTCCCCATATCCCTTGATTCCCCTATCCATAAGATACCTATCTAGCTCCTTCTTGAAAGCATCCAGAGAATTGGCCTCACCTACCTTCCAAGGCAGTGCATTCCAGACCCCCATAACTCTCTGGGAGAAGAAGTTTTTCCTTATCTCTGTCCTAAATGACCTACCCCTTATTCGCAAACCATGCCCTCTGGTACTGGACTGTCCCAGCATCTGGAACATATTTCCTGCCTCTATCTTGTCCAATCCCTTAATAATCTTATATGTTTCAAACAGATCCCCTCTCAATCTCCTTAATTCCAGTGTGTACAAGCCGAGTCTCTCTAACCTCTCTGCATAAGACAGTCCAGACATCCCAGGAATTAACCTCGTGAATCTACGCTGCACTTCTTCTACAGCCAGGATGTCCTTCCTTAACCCTGGAGACCAAATCTGTACACAATACTCCAGGTGTGGTCTCACCAGGGCTCTGTACAAATGCAAGAGGATTTCCTTGCTCTTGTACTCAATTCCCTTTGTAATAAAGGCCAACATTCCATTAGCCTTCTTCACTGCCTGCTGCACTTGCTCATTCACCTTCAGTGACTGATGAACAAGGACTCCTAGATCTCTTTGTATTTCTCCCTTACCTAACTCTACACCGTTCAGATAATAATCTGCCTTCCTGTTCTTACTCCCAAAGTGGATAACCTCACACTTATTCACATTAAACGTCATCTGCCAAGTATCTGCCCACTCACCCAGCCTATCCAAGTCACCCTGAATTCTCCTAACATCCTCATCACATGTCACACTGCCACCCAGCTTAGTATCATCAGCAAATTTGCTGATGTTATTTTCAATGCCTTCATCCAAATCGTTGGTGTAAATTGTAAACAGCTGTGGTCCCAATACCGAGCCCTGTGGCACCCCACTAGTCACCACCTGCCATTCCGAGAAACACCCATTCACCACTACCCTTTGCTTTCTATCTGCCAACCAGTTTTCTATCCATGTCAATGTCTTCCCCCCCCCCTCCCCGATGCCCTGAGCTTTGATTTTACCCACCAATCTCCTATGAGGGACCTTATCAAATGCCTTCTGAAAATCGAGGTACACTACATCCACTGAATCTCCCCCGTCTAACTTCCTGGTTACATCCTTGAAAAACTCCAACAGATTAGTCAAGCATGATTTACCCTTGGTAAATCCATGCTGGCTCGCCCCAATCCTATCACTGCTATCTAGATATGCCACTATTTCATCCTTAATAATGGACTCTAGCATCTTCCATGGAGTTACTTGGAGTGTTCTTTTGTCTTCATGGTGTATTTTGCCAGGATACTGACTCACCTGCAGTTGGACCTTTCAGATACAGGTGTATTTTTACTACAATCAGTTGAATAACCTTGACTGCACTCAGGTCTCTAAAAGCAGTTCTCCATTTAACTAATTGTGTGACTTCTAAAAACAATTGGCTGCACCAGTGACGATTTGATGTGTCATATTAAAGCAATCAATAATTTTGTGTTTTTTAGTTGTAATTAGTTTAGATCATTTTGTAGAGATGTGTTTTCACTTTGACATGAAAGACTCTTTTTCTGCTGATCTTTGTCAAAACAGCCGAATTTAACACACTGTGATTCCATGCTGTAAAACAATAAAACATGGAAACTCCCAAGGAGGGATGAGTACTTTTTATAGGTGCTGTACATGTACATTGTTCCAATCCTGGGAAGTAATCGGATTGATTTCTGGGGTTGCTCCTGAAACAATAGTTTCTGGGGTTGCACAGTAAGATGTCAAGTCCACGGTCTGCCCAAAATTTGGTGGTTTTCTTGGGTAAGGGGATATCTGGAAGCAAAAAAAAAGTGGGAGAAATATAGGGCTAGAGAAAAGTGAAGGTCATAAAGAGTGCTTGTATTTAAGAATTGTTTGTCTTTGTATTCTTAACAAGTGTATGAAGACTATTTTAAAATTAAGTGCCATTTATCCAATGTAACTTTGCAATCGTTCTCCTGAGATAAGTGAGATTCCATGCAATGTAGCAACCAATATGATCTTAATTCTAGAACATTGGATTATCTATTCCTAGATTGAAGTAGAAAAAATGATTCTCTAAAGAGTTCAATGACATTATTTTAAGGAAACATTTTTAAACAGTTCAGAGAAAGAAGGATGGAAAAGATTTGAAATAGATAACAGATATAGTGCACATTGCAACAAGTTACTTTTTTCTGTTTGATTTGGACCATGTGACTTTATGTCCATTCATCTCTTCAATAACACATCATTCTAAACTCAATTAAGACACCACCCCTTTATTAGATAAAATCTGTTAATTTCTTCTTTTTGATTTTAGTACTGTTAGCTGTGCCCTATGAAATGAAAGACTAACTCTGTGTAGGAGAGTTATGTAATTCATAACCTTTCTGACAGAACAAACAAAGCAAAAAATAGTGTTTTTACATTTCAGACTGGAAGCTTTCCCAGAGATGTAATTGATGGAATGCATGCGGTACTCAAACTCCCATTTAATGTATGGTAATTGTGAGCATCCTATCAATTTTCACCTACTGCCTAGTGCCTCCAATTTCATATTACTGATGAACATTGGAAATGCGGGAAGGTGTCATGCTACTTTCATCACACAACAATCTAGTGTATCAGTTCTCAAGATTTGAAAACATAAATTGTAAAGACTGTTTAATTATTAGGGCTCTCTGCAGTTGTACCAAATGACCTTGATCACACTTCATAAATAGAGTAGTTCACAGGTACAATGAGTGAGAAGGAACTACCATCACCATTGAGTTAATTGGATGCTTGAAGTCATAATAGTGGATCTCTGCAACGTTGTCCACTAAGGATTTGCAAAATCATTGTTGCTTGCTATGCACTTCCCATTGTTCCTGGGTTACATATGGATTCCTGTTTTTTTATTGGTCTAATAATTTTTTTTCCATAAGTCTGAAAATACACAAATTCACACCATACAATATTGCACTGAATTGTGTTGATGAGGGCCAATTATTATGAACATTTATTGCCTTCCCCTGCCTGGTTTAAAATGAAGAATCAAGATGTCCCACATTCCATAACTAATGTTAATGGGTTTGAAATGTTAGTGACTGTTACATAGTAGAGTATAAATGCTCTAATAGAAGTGATTGCATATCAATTTTAAAGCAACTCTCTTAAGTGACTGTCCATGTGAAATTGGTAGCCTTTGTCCTTAAGTGCAAAATGGCTTCTAATAGTGCAGGGAGATTCTGGGAAAACAGGATTTTTTCCTGAGACTGGTTCTTTTTTAAATTCAATATATTTGTGGGAGCTCATTAATATGTACTAGTGTTTATGTCAGGTGTTCATAACGTGGGGAGGGCCTTTGCATGATATAATAATAAGCAGCTATAGTGCTGATCATGAAGAATGAGGAAGAGGCACTAAAGGCAGGGAACAAGCATGAAAGAATACAGACATACAAAAAAGCTGGATGAACTTAGAAGGGCGGGCAGCATCCGTTGAAAGAAGCAGTCAACGTTTCGGGTCGAGACCCTTCGTCAGGACTAAAGAAGGAGGGGGGAGGGTGGAAAACCAATCAGAGGAAAGATCAAGGGGTGGGGGAGGGGAAGCAGGGAGGAAAAGATTCTTAGAGATAGGATCTATGGGCATTCAGAGAATCATGGTCTGATCAGGGACAGTCAGCATGGCTTTGTGAAGGGCAGATTGTGTCTAGCAAGCCTGATAAACACAAAGTACACTGCAGACGCTGTGGTCAAATCAAGACGTACAAACAAACTGGATGAACTCAGCAGGTCGGGCAGCATCCGTTGAAATGAGCAGTCAACGTTTCGGGCCGAGACCCTTCATCAGGACTGAAGAAGGAGGGGGCAGGGGCCCTATAAAGAAGGTGGGGGGAGGGTGGAAGGTGCCAGGTGAAAAACAGAGGAAAGATCAAGGGGTGGGGGAGGGGAAGCAGAGAGGGGATAGGCCGGAGAGGTAAAGAAGGAATGAAAAGGGAAAGCATTATGGGTAGTAGAAGAAGGCAGAATCATGAGAGATGTGATAGGCAGCTAGAAGAGGAGGTCGAGTGGAAGTGGGATGGTGGAAGGGAGAGGGAGGGAATTACCAGAATTTGGAGAATTCAATGTTCATACCAAGGGGCTGGAGGCTACCCAGACGGTATATGAGGTGTTTCTCCTCCAACCTGAGTTTGGCCTCATCATGGCAGTAGAGGAGGTCATGTATGGACATATCCGAATGGGAATGTGAAGTAGAGTTGAAGTGGGTGAAGCCTGATAAAGTTCTTTGAGGAGGTGACCAGACATATAGATGAGGGTAGTGCAGTGGATGTGATCTACATGGATTTTACTAAGGCATTTGACAAGGTTCCACATGGTAGGCTTATTTAGAAAGTCAGAAGGCATGGGATCCAGGGAAGTTTGGCCAGGTGGATTCAGAATTGACTTGTCTGCAGAAAGCAGAGGGTTGTGGTGGAGGAAGTACATTCATATTGGAGGGTTGTGACTAGTGGTGTCCCACAAGGATCGGTTCTGGGACCTCTACTTTTCGTGATTTTTATTAATGACCTGGATGTGGGCGTAGAAGGTTGGGTTGGCAAGTTTGCAGACAACACAAAAGTTGGTGGCCTTGTGGATAGTGTAGAGGATTGTCGAAGATTGCAGAGAGACATTGATAGGATGCAGAAGTGGGCTGAGAAGTGGCAGATAGAGTTAAACCCAGAGAAGTGTGAGGTGGTACACTTTGGAAGGACAAACTCCAAGGCAGAGTACAAAGTAAATGGCAGGATACTTGGTAGTGTGGAAGAGCAGAGGGATCTGGGGGTACATGTCCACAGATCCCTGAAAGTTGCCTCACAGGTAGATAGGATAGCTAAGAAAGTTTATGGGGTGTTAGCTTTCATAAATTGAGGGATAGAGTTTAAGAGCCGCGAGGTAACGAAGCAGCTCTATAAAATCTGGTTATGCCACACATGGAGTACTGTGTCCGGTTCTGGTTGCCTCACTATAGGAAGGATGTGGAAGCATTGGAAAGGGTACAGAGGAGATTTACCAGAATGCTGCCTGGTTTAGAGATTATGGATTATGATCAGAGATTAAGGGAGCTAGGACTTTACTCTTTGGAGAGAAGGAGGATGAGAGGAGACATGATAGAGGTATACAAGATATTAAGAGGAATAGATAGAATGGACAGCCAGCACCTCTTCCCCAGGGCACCACTGCTCAGTACAAGAGGACATGGCTTTAAGGTAAGGGGAGGGAAGTTCAAGGGGGATATTAGAGGAAGGTTTTTCATTCAGAGAGTGGTTGGTGCGTGGAATGCACTGCTGAGTCAGTGGTGGAGGCAGATACACTAGTGAAATTTAAGAGACTACTAGACAGGTATACAGAGGAATTTAAGGTAGGGGTTATATGGGGGGCAGGGTTTTAAGGGTTGGCATAGCATTGTGGGCTGAAGGGCCTGTATTGTGCTGAACTATTGTATGTTCTATGTTCTATGTCAGTAAGTACAGAAAAAGAATTCCATTTTCGTAGAGGTAACCATACCTCTACAACATTGTAGTTAATGGTATCAAAGACACATGAAACTGAAAAAACAATATAAGTGGAAAGAGAGAGAGGAAAGTCTGGTCATTCATAGGAATGGACACATATGTACAGTATATCAGAGCTTGTTAGTAAGTAAAGGTAAAATAATTCATGCACTCATAACCTGGGGAAAGTATGTACAGTATACAGAAATTAAAGCCTAACTTTATGTATCTGAACTATACACCCATATAAAGGTTCAACTACAGTGCCATTAAATCTATTCATTCTAAGCAGAGTATTGTATCTCCTTTTGTTCTACAGAACCTTTTCAAGTAGTGTGACGGTTTCAATTAAAATTTTGGTAGCCCGAATTCAAAGATCTTCTGAAACTAGCTAGTAGCCTTTCTCTTGCAGTGACCAATGGAATTACCATACCTGGATTTAGATGTTAAATGCTGCAGTGACCTTTATGTACAGGTACTGGAGTTAAGGTGGCTTGCACAACATTGTTATTTGGGGACATCACATCTAGCCTTTCCTCCAAGAGGACCACAACCTTGTTGTGGTTTGGAAACTTGCATGTCTCAATGACCTGAAGAGCTAACCTGGCTGGAGACAGGGCTCTTGGTAATGAAGAATCCTTTTACATTTGAGTGTGATGGTATTCCTGAGTCTCCACCTGAGACTTGCATAACTCACAGTAGTGAAAACTGAGAGAAATCTACTGAGAAAGATGTATAAGATGATGAGAGGCATTGATCATGTGGATAGTCAGAGGCTTTTCCCAGGGCTGAAATGGTTGCCACAAGAGGACACAGGTTTAAGGTGCTGGAGAGTAGGTACAGAGGAGGTGTCAGGGGTAAGCTTTTTACTCAGAGAGTGGTGAGTGTGTGGAATGGGCTGCCAGCAACGGTGATGGAGGTGGATACGATAGGGTCTTTTAAGAGACTTTTGGATAGGTACATGAAGCTTAGTAAAACAGAGGACTATGGGTAAGCCTAGTAATTTTTAAGGTAGGTACATGTTTGGCACAACTATGTGGGCCGAAGGGCCTGTATAGTACTGTAGGTTTTCTATGTTTCTATGACATGATGAAGGAAGCCCTGAATACCAGAGGAGATGGAGATCTTCATTGCTGTCATAAATGCCAGCATCTACCTTTGCATTTTACATGTTCAAAAGTGTATCAAATAATTCAAGTCTTATTAGTAGTATAGTTAAGCCTTTAAAATTTAGGGTGTTTTTATGGATCTCTTCCACACTCACACCAAAAAAATGCAGGCTGACTTTAGAAATTTCCTGAACAGAGTATTTGAATTTTTCCTTTGGTTCTATCTTGCACATTACTTTGAAAAGAAACTTAAGAGATATCATTACAAACTGGAGTAAAACGTTTCACCTTTTAACCTGATGGAATTCTGCCACTGTACGTTGGGATATTGTGTCCTCTGCCCATCATTAGAATCTGCTTTCAATGAAGTGAAGAGTCATTTGAAGAGTCAAAGAAAAAATATTGTCTAAAGTCAGTGTTAATGACCATACCTGAAGTTATTGCAAAAAAATATTAATTGTGGTATATTAATTAATGGTTTTCCTTGACATGCGTTGTGAATTGTTCATCACCTGAAATACAGAATCTTTTCATCAATATATGCTTTATAGTACATAAAAGCTTCACTATCCAGGAATAAACCAAATAAACCTCTTTCAAGATGGTAGTTTATGAGACAATTGGTACCACAGCGCCATTTTAAATATGTTATGACCCATTTGTACAAATTGAAGTTAAAATTGGTTCTACTGAATGCCTTTGAGCTTAATGTACATTCTGAAATTTACATGAACTGAACCAACATGTTACAAGTTTTGTCAATCTCTCTCTCTCTCTCTCTCTCTCTCCCCCCCCCCCCACAAAAAGAAGTAATGTCCATGACTTGTGTAGCAAACAGGCATGCTCAGGCAGTGGTCAAATCTAAGCATTGATTTATTGAAACCAAGATTTCTCCAAAACAAAAATATCAGTATTGAAACTTGGTAGTCATTTGGGTTGATATTAACATTTTTATTAGAACTGTCAGAAATGAATGCTCTGAAACTTTGCACTGGTTCTACTACATGACTTCCTGATGAAATGATTTAATCTGTTAAGGAGTTAGATGGTAGAAATCCCAAATGTTCATAAACTAAACTATAAAAATTCATGGAGAAAGAAAAGAAACCCTAAATGTTATTAAGTACTATTATTTACCATTATTAAGTTTTAGGCATCTCGTCAATCTAAGAATTCTCATTGAAATAAGCTATGGAAAATTTGACTATCAATTTTTTTTCACAATCCACATGTAAAGTGTAATTTCTCTATGTTGGAATTTCCTAACAGCAGAATCCATAAAGGTATCACAGAATTTAAATAGGTAATGTAAACCCTGAACTGTTGAACTTCCTCAGAGTAATTCCATATGGATTTCCTTCTACATTTTCAATTTGGAACAGTTATTAAAGGATAAAGCAATAATGCTACAAGTATTGCAGCCAAATCAGAGATCCAGCAACCTATCTTTGACTCTGACCTCAGGTTCATTCTGTGGGGAATTTGTATGTCTTACCTGTTACTGTGTGGGGTTCTCCTGTATTCTCTGGTTTTCTTTCACATCCAGAAGAAGTGCTTGTTGTTAGGTTAACTGGTTGCTGTGATTCACCCCTAGAGCAGGTGGGTAGCAGAAGAATTGGTGGGGGTAGAGTGGTGTTGACAGACAAGTGAGAGAAATACTTAGTTAACATAGAAAATAGAAGTGGCTATAGGATTGATGAGATAGTGCTGAGAGCAGGCATTAACTCAATAGGTTGACTGGCCTCCTACTATATCACAAGGATTTATGAAAATTTTAAATATGTCAAGTGAAGCCTGACTTAGCACCTGAGTATCTGTGAAAATGTGTAGCATGTTGAATGTGTGTTCACTATTAAAATCTGAAGGTATTTAACTTGGTATATTGTAATGTTTATCATCACCTTATATTTTTCCATATATTTTAATAACAGAATAGTATATCATTTAAAATCACTGTATCATTTTCAATTAATTGCATTTATCACTGCTGCTTATTAATTAACCTCCAGGAGGACCACAACCTTGTTGTGTTTTGGAGGTTTGTGTGCCTCCATGACCCAGAGAGATATGTTGGCTGGCATTGGGGCAATATACTTTAGCTCTTGGTAGAGTCACCCATGCCAAACAGGTCAAAGAGTAAAGGCTAGACTAAGAGTGGTCCACCAGTCCTCCAGGTTTGGGGCTAGCAACCCTGTCTGGTAAAACAGAACTGTTACGGAACCAGCGATGAAGAATCCTTCTACAGCTGAGTGGCCATGGACAGAGAAGGAGGATCTTCATTGCTTTCCGAAAACTTGTTATTAATTAAGGTTTATGAAATAAGAGGTGTATCTTCATCCCTTCAAGTTGAGAAACTGTAGCTGTTATCAATATGAGGGAATGGCAAGTAGTACATTTTTCAAGTAGTACATACTTATTTTATCATCATGTTTTCGTACATTTCATGGTTTCATTTTGCATTTTGTGTGACAACATTTTTTCCTGATCTGATGTCAAGTACTACAAATGACATTCAATGAAAATAAAATAAAACCCCGCAGGTGCTGGAAATCTGAAATAAAAACCGAGTTTATTAGAAACAGTAAGCAGATAAAGCAGTTTCTGTGGGAAGCAAACAGAGTAATGTTTCAGGTTAAAGACCTTTTGTCAGAAAAGGAATGAAAGAAAACAACATGATTTTAAATTGCATCATGTGGTAAGCATTCAGAATGTTTCTCCATCTGTAACCTTGTGCCCCAGCCTATCATTGACTTACAATTACCATCAAGCCAAGAGATGAATCTTGTTTTATTGATGAATGCAGAAGGTCATGCTGGGAACAGCACCAGTGATGCATAAAAATAACTTGTCAGTCTGGTAAAGCTAAAACAGGAGTACTTGCGTGCTACAGTATGATACAATAGATAGGGCTAAGCTATCTCATAACCAATGGATTAGATCAAAGCTCTGCATTCCTGCCACATCTACCTATAAATGGCGGCGGACAATTAAACAGCCAGTGGGAGGAACAGGATCCAACAATATCTCCGCTCTCAGTACCAGCTCCTCTGATAGCTAAAGAAAAGGTTGAAGCCATGTTTCATCAGAAGTGCTGAGTGGATGAACCATTTTGGCTTCCCACTGGGTTTCCTACCATTATAGAGGCCAGTTTGCAGTCCACAGAATTTACTCCACGTAACATCAAGAAATGTCTGAGAGCTCTAGATATAATAAAAGCAGTGGGATCAGCTAATATAGCAGTTGTATTACTGAAGAAAATGTGTAGCCCTTCTCTTTGACTAAATATTGCAATACAATAATAACGCTGACAACTAACCTAGCAAGGTCAAAAATAGTCAAATGGAGTTTGGTATTAATAAATAGCCTACTCAGTGATGCCTAGTTTTACAGGACCACTGAACTCCAGACTTCAGACCTGGATCAAATAGCTGAATTCCCAAGGTGAGGTACTATCAATCCAATATTTGATTGAATGTTGAAAAACTGAAGTCATTGAGCATCTTGGAGAAATGGTTATAGTAACTGGAATTCTATCATATCATCTCCTAATTATCATTGCAGGATATCTTGACAGTGCCCCAAACCCAGTCATCTTTTGATGGTTCATTCATGATCTTCCTTCCACAAAATTTCAGAATGTTTGTTTAAGATTGCACAATGATCAACTGCATTTTTGAAGCAAAGCAGTCTGTACTTTTATGTGTCAGAATCCAGATAATATTCAGGCAAGTAATGTTTACTTACAAAAATGCCAGGCAATAATCACCTTAAACAAATGAGAAATGAATCACCTATCCTTAACATTTATTAGATTACCATTGTTGAACTTTCCATCATCAGTACCCTGGGATTCGTGTAGACAAGAGTTGCAACTGAATAGCGATATAAATAATTATTTTTGTTCTTTAGTACATAGATTCCAAGATCCATTGGCAAGACATTATTTCATAGCCTTCATTAAAATTATAATTTACGTTTTCAATCAGAATGAGATTTATTTTCACTAATATATATGATGTGAAATATTGTGCTGGGGCAGCAGCACAATGTAAGACATTGAAACCTATAAATTACAAAAATAAATAATGCAAAAGAAAAGGAATAATGAGGTCATGTTCATGGGTCATAGACCATCCAGAAAATTGATGATGGAGAGGAAGAAGTTGTCCTTCAACTGTTGAAGGTGGGTCTTCAAGCTTCTGTACCCCTCCCTGATGGTAGAGGACATGTTACAGGTGGTGACAGTCCTTAATGATAGATGCTGCCTTTTGAGGTACCACCTCTTGAAGGTGTCCTTGATGATGGGGAGCTGACTGAATCTATAACCCTTCATAGACTTTTGTGACCTGTGCACTAGAGGCTTCATTCTTCATAGATGTTACTTGAACTGTGTGATGCAACCAGTCAGAATTCTCTATGTTATGCATCTATAGAAATCTGTAAGAGTCTTTGGTGACATCCCACTTCTCCTAAAAGAGAGCCACTGGTGTGCCTTTTTTGTGATTGCTTTAATGTATTGGGCACAAGATAGATCCTCAGAGATGTTGATGCAACTTCTCACCTTTTCCAGTGCTGATCCTTCAGAGAGGATGGAGTGTGTGCTTCTCTCCTTCCCCTTCCTGATGTTCACAATCAACTTCTTGGTCTTGCTGATGCTGGGTGCAAGGTGGTTGTTGTGATGCCATTTAACCAGACTATTTATTTCACTCAAATACATCCCCCTGTCACTATCTGAGATGTTACTAACTACACTGGTGAATTATAGATGTTACTTGAACTGTGCTTAGCTCCACAGCCATGAATGAAGAGAGAGTAGAGCTGTCGCTAAGAAGGCATCCTGAGGTGTGCCTGTGTTGATTGTCAGAGAAGAGGAGGTGTTAATACTAAACTGCACTGACTGTGGTCCACCAATAAGGAAGTGGAGGATCCAGTTGCAGAGAGAGGTACAGAGGTTAGGTTTTGAAGCTTATTCATTAGTATTGAGTGAATAATGGTGTGGAACACTGAGCTGTAATTGATAAACAGGAGCCTGACATATGTATTGCAGATGTTTAGCCAAAGCACATTGGAGAGCTGGTGAGATTGCACTTGCTGTTGGCCTATGCAGCAGCAACAGGTCCTGGTCCTTGCTCAGACAGGAATTAATTCTAGCCATAACCAAACTCTCAAAGCACTTCATTATGGTAGATGTGAGTGCTATCAGGTGGCAGTCACTGAGGCAGCTCACCCTGCTCTCCTGGAGCACCAAAGTGATTGCTGCCCTTTTGAAGAGGACAGGAACCTCAGACCTTAGTAGTGAGATTTTGAGGATGTCCTTGAATACTTTTTCCAGTTTTCAGTTCCTGGCCAGGTACACCATCAAGAACTAATACCCTTTCGAAGGATGTTTGGACATCAGCTTCCAAAACAAAGATCACAGGGTCACTAAATGCTGTGGGGATTCATACAGATGTAGTGTTATTCTCCCTTTCTAAACATGCACTGAAGGCATTGAGATTGTAGGGGGGTGAAGCGTTACTGCCATTTATGCTGTCAAGTTTAACCATTTCTTCATTTCAAAGTTGATTGAGTCATTTTTTCCCCACATTTGTACTCCATATCCCATTTGCTTTCACACTTCACCTATTTTTATCCTCTGCAGATTCTTTGTGTCCTTACAAATTGCTAACCTACTTAGCTTTCTATCAGCAAATTTGGCTACAGTACCTTCAGACTCTTTACCTGGGTTATTAAAATAGTTTATAAATGATTGAGACACTAGTACTGAGGTCTGTGGCATCCCACTTTTTTCAGGTTGCCAAATCTGAAAATAACCCATTCATTTCTATTTTCTAATATTTGGAACTTCCCTATTCACGCCTATACATTTCATCCAACAACATGCACACTAGTGACTTCTGAACACCAAAATGCATTGCAATTACTATTTTTCCTTTATCCACCCTATTTGCTTCAATAAATTCAAAGAACTTCAGCAAATTCTCAGCTTCAACGTAATTTTCTGGTCATAATCTTTTTATGAATATCAATTCAATTAACTCAATAAATCAAGAACAGAAACATTAGACCGTAAGAGATAGGAGGAAAATGAGACCGAGTCTTTTCTGCCATTCAATCTTGCTTCATTTGATATCCTCTCAAACCCATTCTCCTGCCCTCTTCTTGTGATCTTTGACATGCTTACTAATCAACCTCTTCTTTAAATATATACAAAGCTGTTTGTGGTACCCTCTGACTGAAGAAATTCCTCCTTGTGTCTCTTGTAAAGGAACATCCTTGTATTCTTGCCTGCTGTTCCTAGATTTATCCACAATTGGAAACATCCTCTCCATGTCTTTTCTATCTAGGCCATTTATTATTATTCAATAGGCTTCTATAAGATTTCCCCCACCCTCCCATTCATCTAAGCTTCAGTGATTACTGGCTCAGGGCTATCAGATGTTCCTTATTCGTTAACCCTTTCAATCCTGGGATAATTCTTGTGAGCCTTCTCTGGACCCTCTCCAATGCCAGCACACCGTTTCCTCAATAAAGGGCCCAAAACTTCTCATAATACTCCAAGTGCAGACTGACCAGTGCCTTGTAAAGCCTCAGTATTACATCCTTGCTCTCGAAATGAATGATAACATTGCGTTGGCCTCCCTTACTACTGACTCAACCTGCAAGTTAACCTTTAGGGAATCCTGCTCTCGGAGTCCCAGGTTGGTTGCTGGCATGCACTGTCATACTTTTCAATAACTATTACCAGCAAGAGAAAGTCTGAACACCTGTTTTTGATAGTCAATGGGAGTCAATATTCTTGGTAACGTCAGTGATCTGATTATAAAAATGCCATTCCTGTTGCAGCAAGTCAGAGATTGAGAAACTTTTTATATGGCTTGTTGCTCCCCCCTCCAGAATATACAAGCTAAAGTGTTCAAAAAGCTCCACAGTATCCAGAAAAATGTATTCTGAATATTTGGCATAATCTTAATCATTTTAGCTGCAATGTGTGGTATATAAAGGATCTACTACAGCAACCTGACAAGATTTTTCCTTGGAAACCTACGAAACCAAACTTAGTCTGGTTACTTCTGGCCTCACAGCCTATAAATTGAACATTAAAAGCTGCATTATTCACTTTCAGGAGCTGGAAGTTTAGTCCCTGTTGGTACAGCATAAAGCCTCACATGATTTTTTTTTAATACTTACTATTTTCTGAGGAAGACCTGTCCCCTCTGATGAAGACCCTTCATCATCTTCTCAGAGCAACTACAAATGGGTCAATAAGATCTGCTACCAATGTTTTGTCCTGTAGAACATGCTCTGCCACCATGAGTAATACTTTCAAAATAATATAATACTTAGCTGACTTGAGTTTGAGCCTGACTTTTCAGCCTTTTGAACATCTTTTGGATACACCTCCACCATACTCAGTACTCTGATTTATGAATGACAATGTGCTGAAAGCTCTTTACGATTCTATCCACCTGTGATGCCATTTTCACGGAATTATTTATTTTTTTAAATTTATTGAAGTACAGCAGAGAATAGGTCCTTCTGGCCCTTTGAGCCAGGCCACCCAGCAGTCCCCCGAATTAATCCTAGCCTAATCATGGGACAATTTACAACGACCAATTAACCTATCAGCTGGTACATCTTTGGACTGTGGTAATTATGATCTGTATATCCTGATCCCTTTGTTCTACCCTACTTCTCAGTGCTCTACTTTTCACTGTGTAAATCCTACCCTGGTTTGTCATCCCAAATTGCAACAGCTCACACTTATCTGCATTAAATTCCATTTGCCATTTTTCAGCTGCTCCAGATCCTGCTGCAAGCTTTGATAGCCTTTCTTGCAGTCCACCACACCACCAATCTAGGTTTCAAATACTGTAAATGAAAATAAATATTGACTAATATCACCTACAACAAATCTGTAAAAAGATTAACTTCATAGAACCTCAGAAGTTTAATTTTTCCCATTAACAAGTAACTGCTTGGCCATTGGCAATATGGTACAGCTAATAGAGCACCCTTGAAAATTCATATACAGGTCAGGGAATGTGATGATTATGCAATATAGTAATTATCATAGTTCACATGAAATTGATTAGGTTACCTGTAGCATTATCACTCACTAGTTAAATTTCAATATTTGGGATTGCGATGTTAGCTTATTTAAAATAGATTATTGTAGACCTATACACTAAATTTTAATCTTGGTAAGGTAGGGGAAATAGTATTAAAGAAATGTACTTGATCCAGTGCTCAATTTTGTTTTCATGCAATCCAATTTCTGCAGCCTGCTATCTTTACAGAACATTCCCTACTTAAAGATCAAGTCTAAATTTTGAGGCTTTCAATATCCTTAAATTAATTGATATCCCGAGGTTATAAAATCTTTAGCATTCAGATCATAATGCCTGTTTTGATGGATGAGGCTTAAATCACAACATCAAGTTCTAAAGCAAAGACGTACTTAGAATTTATTTGAACATGTACCTTCAGGGTTAGCAGCTTCCCACTCTAATAAAGCTCACCATTATGTCTCTATCGATCATTAACCACAATTCTATTGACATTTATTTGGCATCAACAAAATGCTTATGTCTTTATAAAAACATGAAATATTTCATATTATGATAATTATCTTTATAATATGTATATTTTAGTTTATTGAAATGATCTTGGGTGCATAAAATTCTGTATATTTTATACCTAAAGCTGCTAGTTATTGTCTTTTCAGGGGGTGATGAATAAATGTACTTTAAAGCTTAGTTGTTGTTATATTGATAGTAACATTCATAAATCATTGCATTTCTTTTTATAATTTTCAATCATAGCTTGAACTAATAAGGTTATATCCATGTTCATTATTTTTAACATGAGTGACAGCAGTTGTTGTAGAAAACACTTATCAAAAGTTAGTTTCAAAATATCCAACGTCAGGAAAAATTCTCCTAGATGTCATGAATTTCCTATTGAATTTGCAGCACAAATCATGCCAATTGATGTTGCTGGTTTGTTGATCAAATCTTTGTTTTATAACATTCTTTATCATTGAAATTCTCTTCCTAACCTCACAAAAACACACAAAATGCTGAACAAACATTTTGAGTTTGGCATTGACTTCTGAGTGTAGAAGTGTAAGAAAGTAATTTAATTTGTATTGTTGTTTCCTTGGTGACTTATAATATAACTCAATAGAATACAATGGTGCAAGGAATAAAAAAGATCTGGAGGATACTGAGTTCAGGTAGTACATACTGATTGCTTGAATCTTTTGAGCATGAAGAAGCTGGAGGTGTTAGACATCTTGGAACATTTAAGGGTGGATAAATTCCTTGGGCCAGATGAGAGCTCTCCCAGAATGCTACAGGAAACAAGAGAGCTGATTATTGGGCTTCTAACAGAGCTTCATTTTTAGCCACAAGTGAAATACCAGAAGACAAGGGGAAAGCTAATACTGTCTCTTTATTTGAGAGGTAATTACAGGCCAGTGAACTGATGCACCATCAATAACTCTCCCTGAGACGTAAAGGTGAGATATCGGCTTTTATTGACTGGAAGAAGGAACAAGCAGTGAGTGACCACCATACTACATCCTGGAGACAGAGAGGCCGGGCTCAGACCTCAATCGCCTTTATACAGGGGTCTGTGGGAGGAGCCACAGGAGCAGTCAGCAGGGGGCGTGTCCAGACAGGTATATGTAGTTCACCACATGAACGTTATTAAGTGATAAGGAAATTATTGGAGAAAAATATAAGGGACAGGAAAGCAAGCACTAATTTGGGGATAGTCAGCATGGCTTGGATAGGCCAAGCTTATTTTCCCTAGACGTAAGAAGGCTAAGGGGTGATTTTACAGAAATATACAGGTCCTTCCTAGGTAATGACAGGCTCTGTTTTACAGATATATATAAGTTGATTTTGTCTCTAAGTTGAAACATACACAAAAATCACTCAACATGGTATCCATATCGCCACAGTATTGTAACAAGTGGAATCAGAAGCAACTAAAACTGATAGGAATGACAGCTAATAAAAGTAGATGGAGGAAACTAGTTCTGCCATTCGTAGGAAAGAACATGCATACATACATCAGATTTTGAAGTTAATAATATTAAGGGAGCTCATTCATATGTAAGGGTCTTCATAAATCAGGCTGCCTTAATCCAGGTTCAGTTTTTTTTTAATTATGAGAGGTTTAACAGAATAGATAGTCAAAAGCTTTTCCCATAGTAAGGCTATCAAAAACAAGAGGGTGTAGTTTCAAAGATGAAAGGTAATACTTTTAAAGAAGATCCAAGGGTTAGGGTTTTTTTTGCACAGAGAGTGATTGATAGTTGGAACACACTGCAAGAGGAGGAGGTGGAGTCAGAGATAAATCACGATATTTCAGAGGCATTTAGATGGGCATGACTTTGAAGGATAAGGTCCTAATACAGGCAAATGGGATTAGTTAGACTGGGAAAAAGATCTACATGCATGAGATGTGCTGAATTGCCCATTTCTACGCTGTACAACTCTGCGTCTATGACTCTATTTATGGTGCCTTTCACAAACCTAAGAAAAGCCAAATGGTTTTTGAATCAATTAAGTGTTTTTGAAAAGCCAGTTCTCATTGTTCAGCTGTCTCACTCTGCCATCAATTCTATTCTTTACAGGACGCACCCAATTCAGAAACTAAAAAGGTCATCAAGTTGCTTTCAAGTGAGAAGCCGCTAGGTAGTTCTGTTGCTGCCCGATATAAAATATATTAAAATTGGGTCATCTACTCGGTTAAATTCATGAATGAATTGTTTTATTGTATGTCTCGGATGATAGATTGTTTGGGATCTGCAAAGTAGTTCAGTTTTTACCTTCTAAAAGGGAATACGAAATTGTTTTATCTTTGATAATTTACAAGAATGATGCTCAAGCATTTTATATGTTGATTGACTTGCAGTAATTTTTCAATATGGATTAACAACAAGAAAATCTTCTTTTCCTTTGCTAATGAAGAAACATGTAGAATACAATTGATAGACTTTTATTATTGCTCGTTGACTGGTGACGTATTAAACATTGTTGGAAATCACTGAAAAATCCTTTCCAAAGCTGGTTTCCACTGAAGAATTTTGAAATACTTTAGTTAAAACAATTCCCATGGCTAGATTTATGGAGGATGGAGACATTTTAAGGACTTCTGAGCAAGAATGTGTTTCTGAAATAGATATATTTTTTAACCATTTTGGGTGTATCTATGCTTGTTACGGATTATAATTTCCTCAGAGTTAAGATATGATTCAGATCAGATAAATAGTTTTCAGCCTTTTTCTGTAGACCATAACTAAAGTTTTCAATGCACTTTGCTGTGAAGTCCTTTTTGTGAATATCAGTAGTCCTATTCCCCTGGTGAAGTACAAAGGAACTTGATTTTGAGTTTTAAAATAATTGTGACATTCTTCTAGTAAGTCCCAGGTCATGCTTCATCAGTATCAGTGGTTGTATACTTAAGGCTGTGGATAGATTCACCCAACTGTAAATTGTTTAAAATAGTCCATGTTGTTGCAGAAACTCTAGTGAATTGTCAACACCAGTTTGGTTTTCGCCTGATCCCTTCTGTGCTATCAATCACTAGATCAGTTTCAAAGGCTACAGGATATTATTTTGAGTACTTCTTTCCTATGAAATTTTGGAAATTTATATATATTTAATTTTTAAAAATCATGTCCCTGTGATCATAGTTAATGATCAGAAAGCAAAATCCCTGAATCAAAGTTCTTAAAGAAAACATACTGGTCATTCATCATGACAACACAATTTTGTTGGTCAGGTTGCAATCCCAGTTTATCTGAAATTGGAGCATTCTATATTTAAGGCAACACACATAAAATTCTGGAGGAACTCAGCAGGTCAGGCAGTGTCTATGAAAAAGAGTAAACAGTTGATGTTTTGGGCCAAGACCATTCATCAGGACATAAGTATTCTATATTTATGTCATCAGCTCTCCCTCTGCCTTTTTTCTTTTTTTTCTTGATCTACCTACCTACTGTCCTACACCCATCCCAGTCCTCACTTCATTACTTATTACCCACACATTCCTTCCGCTGGGTACCCTCTCCCATTGTTCCCACTGCCCACCTCACTTGCTTTGTTTGATTCCATTCACCATCTTCTTCTCCCATCAGATTCCATCATCTGCAGCCCTTAATTACTTCCACTTATCATTTCCTAGCTTCTGACGTTATTCCCACTCTTCTCTCACCCTGATTCATCTATTATTTGATACTTCTTGCCTCACCCATTCCCTTTTTTAATACTTGCTATACCCTCTCTATTTCTCAGTCAAGATGAAGAGTTTCAGCCAGAAATATCACCTGTCCATTTCCCTCCATAGATGCTGCCTAACCCACTGACTTCATCCAGAATCTTGTTTATTGCTCTAGATATGAGATGAAGAAGCTAAAATCACATGTATTGGTATTAGAGTGGAATAAAGGGAACGACAGAGGCATGAGAGAGGAGCTGGCCAAATTTGATTGCAAGGGGATACTTGCAGGGATGATGGTAGAGCAGCAACAGCTAGAGATTCTGGCAGAAATTTGGAAGACACGGGATCAGTTCATCCCAAAGACAAAGAAGCATTCTAGAAGGAGGATGAGGCAGCCATGGCTGACAAAGACGGCACAAAAGCAAAAGAGAGGACATTTGATATAGCAAAAATTAGTGGGAAGCTAGATGATTGAGAAGTTTTAAAAAAGCAAAAGGTGTCAATTAAAGAAGCAATAAGGAAAGAAAAGATGAAATAGGAAGGTAAGCTACCTGATAGTATAAAAGAAAATGACAAAAAAAATTTCAGATATGCTGTATAAAGAGAGGCAAGAGTAGACATTGGACAGCTGGAAAATGACGCTGGAGAGGGGGTAATGAGGGTCAATGAAATGCCAGACAAACTGAATAAGTATTTTACATCAGTCTTTACTGTGGAATACACCAGCAGTATGCCAGAAATTTGGGAGTATCAGGGGCAGCAGTGAGTGTAGTCATTATAACCAAGGAGAAGGTGCTGGAATTGTTTGAAGGAATAACAAGAAGACAACAGATGTTGTTTACCTGCATTTTCAGAAAGCCTTCAACTAATTGCCAAACAAGGTCACTAAACAACACAGGAGCCCATGATAGGACATACTAACATGGACAAAAGATTGGCTTTCTGGCAGAAAGCAAAGAGGGGGTATAAAGGAGGCCTTTTCTGGTTGGTTTACAGTGGCTTGTTCTATTTCCCCCAAAATGGTGTTGCGTGTACAATTTTTCACATAATATGTCATTGATCTAGACAATGGCATTCTTGGCTTTGCACACAACTTTGCAGAATATACAAAGACATGTGGCGGGCCAGGTAGTGCTGAGGAAGCAGAGAGCCTGCAGAAGGATTTGGAGAAATTAGGAAAATCTGCAAAGAAGTGGCTGATAGAATACATGTAGGGAAGTGTATGGTGATACAGTTTGGTTTCTAAATGGAGAACAACTTGAGAAATTAGAGGTGCAAAGGAACTTGGGAGTCCTAGCACAGGATCCCCTATAGGTTAACTTGCAAGTTGAGTTAGTATGGAAGACAAGTGCAATGTCAGCATTCATTTCAAGAGAACTAGGATATAAAAAAAAAACAGGCATATAATGCTGAGGCTTTATAAGTCATTGGTCAAAGCACATTTGGAATATTGTGAGCAGTTTTGAGCCCCGTATCCAAGAAAGGATATGCTGGCATTGGAGACGATTCAGAAGAAGTTAATGAGAATGATTCCAGGAATAAAAGGATTAACCTATGAGGAGCATTTGATGGCTTTGGGCCTGTACTCACTGGAGTTTAGAAGAATAGGGGGGTGGGGGGAAATCTTATTGAAACCTAATGAATAGTGAAAGGTCCAGGTAGAATGGTCATGGAGAGGATGTTTGCAATAGTGGGAGGGTCTAGGACCAGAGGGCACAGCCTCAGATTAGAAGGATGTCCCTCTAGAATAGAAACAAGAAGGAATTCCTAAGCCAATGGGTGGTGAATTTGTGGAATTCATTTCCATGGACAATTGTGGTGCCAGGTCATTGGGTGTATTTAAAGTAGAGGTTGAGAGGTTCTTGATTAGCAAGGGTGTCAAACATTATAAGGAGAAGACAGGAGAATGGGATTGAGAGAGAAAATAAAGCAGCCATGATCAAATGGCGGAGCAGACTTGATAGGCTGATTGGCCTAATTCTTCTCTTATGTCTTATGGTCTAGATTCCAGCATCTTGTGTCTTCATTTCAATAATTTAAGGTAGAACCTGGAAGAGAAGTAGATTGGGAGATGCTGTTACGGTGGTGGTGTGGTGGGGGGGAAGGGTGGAGTGTATAACACCCAGTAAGTGGCAGATGTGTAGAACCAAGATGGTAAAAACTCAAAGTCAACATGTCCCTTATACTGTAAATGTAATCCTTACTGAGATGTATGGATTTGGAAAATGCACTGCAGATCACTGTGAGTTGTAAATATGCTTTCATATTTCCTTTTGACATAGGCAGCCATTTGGAACATGGAGTCTATGCTGTATCTCACAGCTATCACTTCAGCCCAATGCCCCCACTTATTTCCCATTAACCTGCTCTTCCTTAATCCCCAATTCCACCCCCTCCCCCCACAATTCTCCCACCATTAGATGTCATTTACAGTAGCCAATTATCTTACCACTTGCATGTCCTTTGGGATGTGTGATCAAACCCATGTGGTCATAGGGAGACTCTGCAGACCCTGCAAAGCCGGTACCTGAGATGAGCATTGAACCTGGGTCGGGTCACTGCAGCTACGAGCTAGCAACACTAACTGCAGCATCCCTTCCAAAATTATTTAGATTCTGGGGTGTTCCCACTGTTTGGAGGGTGACAAATGTAATCCACTATTTAATAAATTAAGGAACAAACAGAAAACAGATACAGACCAATAAGCCAAACATCATTGTAGACAATATTTGACTCCCATCTTTTCTGATTGTGAATCTAGTGACTATTATTTATTCACTACAACTAAGGTCAGAGAAGCACCACCATGTTGGAGACCACTTTCTGGTTGTACTATAATGGATACAATCTGTATCTCCAAAATTTTCTTCAATCACATGCAAGCACTGTGTATGGACCATAAATGTCTCAAATATTTTTGGTCAGTGATTTATTGTAAATGGAAATGCCACAGCAAGTAAGTTTGGCAAATATTCCACTAGAACAGAAGCAAGAGGAATATCTTTCATATAAAGTATTACATAAGTATAATTCCAAAGTTTCAGAAAATATTGTTCCCTTTGTTAGATTATCGATTGGTTGGGCATGGCAAATAGTTAACTGAAGTTAATTCACTTTTGATCTGCACATATTTATAACCGCTTTCTCACTGACAATATCTGACTTCCTGTGGATGATGTCTTTATTTGCCAAATATCTGATGTAGTATGAGTTAAATTATAATTATTAACATATTTCAAATAATGGTTGTCAAAGTTTGGCCATATAACAGTCCAGAAAAATATTTTAATATGTTGGTGCTTAACATACTTCTTTTAATAATGTACCAATCACTATTAAACCATGTCTGACTACGAATCATAAATAAAAATTCTGTGCGCTTTGTATTCCAGTTCTCTGATTTTGCTTCCATCATAAATATATTTTTCCTTTCCTTAGCTCAGCGGATTTTGATATATCTGAGGGACATTCCCATGAACTGTGGGAATTAGAACTCCATAATCAGCTTTAGTTTCTCTATAATTGTTCGGTAACTGATAGGAAGTGGCAATACATCTCAGTGTTAATGGATTTTCTCCAAATATCCACCTTTCATCCTGAAGAGTGAATAGGAGCTTGTAGGTGGCTGCAGAGCCATGAACTAGATTCAAAACGCAACATGTTAAGTGACAACGTTCCTTAGGGTATATGTAACAAATACACAACAATAGGAGGATCATGTATTTAGTAATTGAATAGTAAAATCCAATCTATTTGTTGCCAATACATAAAATTTACAAGTGTGGCTTTCAAAACCAGCTGGAAAAATCAATAGATCATGTTTACGAATAAATCACAATTCTCTTTTAAGCCAGTAAAAGCTTGCATGGAGACACGGTCTATTCCTTGAATTGTAATATCTGTGATAAGACCGAATTTCAAAGAATTAAATACCGTCTGAATGGTTGAATCTAGATATTGGAATATGTAGAAAATGACAGCCATTGTAGTTCTTGAGACTAGGAACAACGGGTGAATCAAGATTAATGTAGTTTTTGTGCCAAATACAGTCTATCTAAGATTAGTAGACAGTTACAAATCAATAAAACTGATAAGTTTAACGAAATAAAGGGAAAAATGAAAACACATAGATTGAGGACAGCTGTTCAATGAATTAGAGAAACATTGTGGGAAAGAGAAGTGTGTATTATAGCAATAGAAATGCAGTCAAGGCAATGGTCTAAAATCATTAAATAGGCTTGAAATTGCTATGTGATATAATAATCTGCATAGTTAATTCTTTAAAATTAAAATAGGGACAAAAACGACAGGCTCAAACAAAATTAATGATTTTAATTTAAATAACGTGCAAATCTCAAGTAAAAAGAAAGAACTTAACGTCATCCTTAGAAATTGTATTTTTTAGAAAACAGTACCCTTATCTTTCGATTTACCTTAAGCATATGAACTCCAGCTCTGATTGTTTTTTCTTGGAAAAGATTTTGTGTATCTATCCTATCTATTGCCCCTCATGATTTTATACACCTCATTCAACAAGGTCATCCAAAAGTCTCCTATGTTGCAAGGAATAAAGTCTTAGCTTGTCCAGCCTTTCCCTAGAATACAGATCCTCGAGCCGTGACAATATTCTCATAACACTTTACACTTTTTCCAGCTTAAAGACATCTTTCCTGTAACAGGGTAACCAAAAGTATACACTACCAACATCCTGCACTATTACATCATAAGGTCCAAATGCCTGTACTCACTGCCCTGACTGATGAAGGCCAGTTTGCTAAGTGCCTTCTTCACCATTTTGTCTACCTGTAATGCCACTTTCCGGGTGCTACGTCATTGTATACCTAGATTCCTCTGTTCTACAACATACTTCAAAGCCTTAACTATTTACTCTGATTTGACATCCTACCCTGGTTTGACATCCAAAATGCAGCACCTTGGACTTAACTGTATTGTACACTACTTGCAATTCCTCAACCACCTTACATAGCTGATCAAGATCCCCAGGGTAATTTTTGATAATCTTCTTAACTATCTCCAATACATTGTTTGAATGTGACCTGCAAGCTTACTAACCATGCATATTGTCATTGAAATTGTTTATTAAAATGATGAATAGCAAAAGGCCTTGTGTCCCACCATGAGTCACAAGCCTCCATTCTGTAAAATAACCTTCTACTATCACCTTCAGCTTTGTTACCATCAGGCCAATTACTTGTCCACTTTGCCAGCTGTGCCTGAATGATGGAGATTGAGTGCAATGGTGCAGTGAGTCAGGTCAGCAGTGCATTAGTTGATCATGCTGACCTTGTCGTTTAACATCTTCCAGCAGTAAAACCACACCCTTAGGGGCTGAATTCTTGCTCAGGTCCCAACAGATCTATGTCCCCTTTATTACTTAAGTATGTGCCTGTAATGTTACAAAACACCCTGCAGGTAAAAGACCTCACCCCTTAGCCATTTTATCTGCCGGTCCTTTGGGGATGCATAGAAAATTTTGGTGCCATGTTTTGCCATGTTACTCAGTAAGTTGTAAAGATCTATGGATCAATGTGCATCATTGATTCTACATTTTCTTAAACACAGAAGGAGGTCATTTGTTCCACCTAGACTATGCTGACTCACAATATAATTATATTCCCAACAAATTTACTCTATAACCCATTTTCCCCACATTCCCATCAATTTTACCATTCATGCTAAGGACTGATTAACCTGCCGGTCAGCATACTTCTGGGATGTAAGAGGCAACCAAAGTACCTGGAGGAAGTCTGCATTTTCAAGAACATAAAAACTCAACACAGAGAGCATTGGAGGTCAGGATTGAAAGCAACAAGCAGTTGTACAAGCTGCTCTAGGAACATCTATCCACTTTCAGACCTATAGGTCTGCTTTCAACAGTATCAGGAAGCTTAAACTGTTGCTAGCCACTAATGAAATTGAATTCCATGATGATGAGTTAATTAATAATGTAGTTAGAGCACAATGAATGCTGAAGTCATCACAGTGAGTAAGTAGCATCAACGTTGTGCAGGCTTTACATTGGGCTGAAAAGTTGCAGGTAAACTGTGCGTTGTGACCCAAATTCCCATTTTCCACTATTAATCAGCTTAGCCTTTTTGATGACCTAGATGATAAACAATTACTAGTTCATTTCTAGTCTTATTCACACCACTATTTTCTATATGTTCAGCTAAGATGAAGGTGGTGTTTTAAAACTTTGTTTTGCTTTGTTTTGGTAATTCCATAGTGTAGTTCATTCCTCCAGTGCTTCAGTCACAAAGTACAGCCTATCAGCTGCTATGCAACAACTGTCGTAAAAACATTGTTGTCTCCAACTAATGGAAAGTAATTAAGATTTAAAAATAATTTGCAGTTCTGTTTTGTCTTCCCTATCATTATCAATGTTAAAGGATTGAATATTTGTTCTTAATTATTCACCTTATACACTTTCAGAAACTTACATCTCTATTGTACATGTGCTTCAATAAAGAGTACGGCTCTACTTTATGTCACACAGCAGTGCTTTAACCAAGGAGCCTGTCTATTTTCAATCAATTCTCATTTTGAGCCTGAAGAAAGAATGACCCACTTGCTGCTTTTTGACAGTGTTTGTTGTCGTCGTTAGGTTGCATCTGGAATTTCCAGTTGGTGGATGATTTCCCTCCACGCTGCTCTGACACATTGGGAAATTATTTACTTGGCGGGTTACAGCAGTGGTTTGCCATTGCCTTCTGCCGGGTGAGTTTAAAGAGATCACCACCTCTTGCGGTGGATGACCAGGACGTCTAAGTGCCTTGTCATGCTCATAGTGCTCCACAAACGCCTGCTAGCCTGCCTTCTTGACCATTGGACCATTAATCAGTCTCCTCCGCTCAATCTGCCAGGACCAGACTTCACACGCTGGGACAGACAGATCCCCTACCTCACCGAGAGTTGAAGACCCATCGGCTACCCTCACCTGGTTTGGTCCGTCTGCTGAGATGGTTTTCCAGGGTGTGGCTGCTACTTGGAGCCATAGGTGAGAGCTGAATGCCCACTGGGGACCAAAGGTGGACGAGATGTCCTGAAAGAGGGCACGGCAAGCCCCCCACCAGAGGTGCTGCCCCTTCCTAGACACCCCATACATGCCTTGACAGGTTAATACTTTGATTAGAAATGTCTCCTCAGACTTGAAAAGTATCTCTTTTATCAGCATTGTTCATTTTTTGATGACAGCCTTGATATTTTCCTGTAATGGAAATACTGTATTGATTTATCTTCAGAAGGCCATTATTTGCTTTCTAGATTCACAAAATCAAAATACATTTGTAACAATGGCAGAACCCTACAGTGCATTATTCAATGGTTGAAAGAGGTGGAATTTTGTAAATCTTCCTGGTCACCTTTTTTATTCCTCTGCCTGAATGTTTGTGTTTTATTTGATTTACCCTTCTGTATCCTAATTGCATTTGATTCTTCTTGAAAGGAAGAGGATGTAAATGATTAGGTGTACCAATGACCAACAAAAATACCCATAATAGTGTTTTAGGATCTATAAGTTTCTGTGACTTAAGAGAAATTTAAGTTCTATGAAAATATGTTATTTGGGTTGAATAAATTTTATGTTCCACAAAATATGAAGCCTCAATCTTACTAGTGGTAGAATGGAGCTCCCAGTCACTATTAGGAAGACAGGGGGAGACGGGGGAATGTTATCTTGACAATCTGTTGCAAGATGCAGATGCACATCTTAGATTCATTACTTTAGAATGTGTCAGCCAATGGCACAGAATGGTGCAGTTATGAGTTAAGATAGGAGTGGGGATATAAAGGTACAGCAGAAGCCCCAGTCTTGCACTTCTCAATCAAGTTCAAGCTTCTTGGAACCTGGTGTGGATGAGAACAGAGACAGCAGCATGGATAAAAATGATGACCACAACGCAGAAGTGTGGGAACCATTCAAGTTAAGGGAAGAAATAAGCAATTATTTTGATGTTCATATCCTATCACTTATATGATGTATGTGAAGCTCAAAAGACTTATTTTTTACAAGTGGTATAGTTAGCAGGATAGATGCTGTTAGTCTGCAGCTATGAGCATGACTCTTGAATGCTGTGCTTTGTGTGTTCAGCACTGGAAGTACGTACCAAGAAGGAAACAGATCTTGAAATCTTGGTCCACGTGAGAACTGATTACTCAGGTAGGATAAAGAAGAAGGTTCCAGTGAAGGAGTATAAGCAGCTGATTGAATACTTAAAACCATAAGTACAAATATGATAATTACTGGGTTACTGAGCCACAGGCAAGCTATATAGGGCAAAGAAGGTCATGGCATTAACTGCATGGTTCAAAAATTGATGGAATAAATGGGCCATTGACACCAGTACTTTTACAGGAGAGAGGTGCATAGTTGAAGTGGGATTCAGTGAATTGGGCTGAGAATTGGAATTGTAGAGTCAGAAGAGGGAAACATGGTATAAGGACTAAATCTCAAGGTTCTTTTTTTTACCAAAATGAATCATTGATAATGGAGTAGGTGAATTGATGGAAGAAGTAAAAATAAATTTGTTCGCTCAAAGTTCAAAGTAAGTTTATTATCTAAGTGCACATATGTCACCATATACAAACCTGAGATTCATTTTCTTGCAGGCATACACCATAAATCCAAGGAATACAATGGAAGACTGCATCCTACAGTACAAACAAGCAACCGGTGTGCAAAAGACAACAAACTGTGCAAACACAAAGGTAAGTAAGTAAACAGACAAATAAGTAAGCAATAAAAGTTAAAAACATGAGATGAAGAGACCTTGAAAGAGAGTCAATACGTTATGGGAACAGTTCAGTGATGGGGCAAGTGAAGCTGAGTGAAGTTATCCCCTCTGGTTAAAGAGCCTGATGGTTGTGGGATAATAACTGTTCTCAGACCCGGTGGTATGAGTCCTGAGGCCCTGTTGGCCATAGGGAGAAGAGAGCATAGAGAGACATTGCCTATGACCAGGTTAAGAATTAAATATGCTAGAATATTTAAATGTTAGAAGGAGAAAACAGAAAGAAAAGTGAAGTTGCACTGATTTTAAAATACTCGACAAAGGTAGAAGATGGGTCTAAATTCAGAAAATCAATTAAAGATCAGTTATGGTGGAGCGAAGTAGTAGCGAGTGTCAAATAGTACTAGATGCAAATAGGCTGCCTTAAGAGTAATGATAATGCAGGATCTTGTGAAAAAAACCTCACAATATTAAAGGGGCATGTAATAAAGATGATGCAATAATCATAGATACTTTAGAAAGTATATAGACTAGATAAGCCAAATGATAAGTAATAATTTAGAGAATGAATGAGAGGTAGTTTACTTGGTCTAGGTTTCAAAGGTACATTTAATGTCAGAAATATACACAATATACATCCTGAGAAGCTTTTTCTTTGCAATCATCCACAAAAACAGAGAAATGCTCCAAAGGATGAATGACAGTTAAATGTTAGAACCCAAAAGCCTCCCCCCCCCCCCAGCTCCCCGTCCCATGCGTAAGCAGCAGCAAAACAATGATCCCCCTTCCACCCACCGGCAAAAGAGCATTGGCACTCAAGTATGCAGCAAAGCATCAATGAAGACACACACTTGCAGTACCCCAAAGACTACTTGTTCACCCAGTAATTTGACATACCACAGGCTGTCTCTCTCCCTAATAAGGGAAAAAGAGGTGCCTGAGGAACCAATGAGGAAACAAGCTAATTTGGATCTTATAGTAACGTTTCTATAATCTGCAGTCAGACTTAAGAAATACTGATGTCTTGCAATCTAGCGGACTATATGATGTCTGCTCTGTTTACATTCCACTAACGACGGCTGCAGTTTCCATCCTTCCTTTCAACACACTGGGACCCTAGTCCCTGCATTCTCATTGAAATCACTGAGATCCTACACTAAATACAAAGTTTGAGGTATTGAGGTGATGTGCTGTAATCTAGAAAATCAACCATTCCATGCAGTCTATAAAGTTCCATCCATGCTAGGTTATTGGAGTTTTGCTGTGTTGTGTAATGAGCAGTGACAATGGATGATCTGATAACATTTTTGTATAAAGATTAAAGTGATTTAGTTTAAAATGAAAACAGTGCCTTAAATCTGAATAGCAAAAAGCCATGAGGCATCATATGAATATGGCAGGATTGGAAATTATATGAAAAGGCAGAGTAATAATAATGACTAATATTAAAAATAATTAATGCATAATTTTCCAATGACTGAATTGTAAGCTTTCTTATATTATTAATAATTTAATATAAACCTGCAATGATCTGCATTTTTAAAACTTTAATCCATATATAAAGTGTACAAAATATATTGATGGCAAACTTGGAAATGGAATTAGTGAAAATAACCTTTTCATTTCATTTGGAGTTCCGTGATTCACTTGAATTTCACCAAGACCCAATCTTCCTCCCATGACAGCTACTTTTACCATTGTCCTTCTCACTTGCCAAGACTTAAGACGATTTTTCCATGTGATGTTGAGATATTCTTATTTCAATTTAGTTTTCTGTGGTTGCAGGTCACAAAGTTATCTCCTCTACACTGGGGAGACCAAAGACAGATGAGGCAGCCACTTCTTAAAACATCTAAATTCAGTGTGTATGCATGACCTTGAACTTCAGATAAATTCAGCTTTGGCATCTATGACCTCAGCTTCCCTCATTGATTTAATGAAACTCACTGTCAGTGCAAGGAGCTGTAGTTCATTTTCTGACTCAGCGCAGTCCAATTCTCCACAGTCAGCACTGCTGTCTTCACCATTTCCAGACAATCTCATGTACTTCCATCACAAGTATCTTGAATTCCTTTTAAATTTGTTTGGTGATTTTAGTCAATTATTCTCCTTCCTTTTTGTATCAGCTCATAATCTTCCATTTTGTTCTCCACTCTCTTTCCATCTTTTTTCTGCATCTCAGAGGTTGTATACCTCATGCTACATGATGAAAGAACATGAACCTGAAAGCTTACTTTATTGCTTCCTTGCATTTTCCGTATCTGCAGCATTTCCTTTGGATATAGCAAAAATATTTTTCAAGGCTCTCTTTTTCCGGCTCGAATTAATCATCTTTGCTCCTCATTTTGAGCAAGCTTTCTCTGTGCCCAGGATGCTAATTATTTTCTTTTACCTATCCATATTTACATTGTCATCCCAATTTAATTTTGCTTGTTTTACTCCTACGTGATCCTGCGCTTTTAGTCATCATAACTATACATCTCTATTTTTGAAACTTTGTGCAGATTTCTGGATAAAAGTGAGTCCAAATAGAATCTGATATTTTGACTAAATGATTTGTATAACATTGTTTCAAATGGTATACTTTAATTTTATTCATCTATTTCTGAGGTATAATCAAAATTTTACTTGTTGTGTTAGATTTGTTTTGAGTTGTTTTTCCTAGCTTTCATCTAGAGAAAAGGAAACATTTTTACTTCGGCTCCAAGTTCACATTATGGTTTCATGCCCATTTTTTTCTTAATCATTTTGTGAATTGCTTCATATATTTCTATTTGACTTAGAACTGAAACAGCTCTTGTACATTATTTAATAACAGAAGCATTAAAAATGGCTGCCTTTGGATACATTGATTGGCTATGAGTTCATTTTAAAGGTGTCCCTGTAGTAAATTACCAATTACAATTCCTGTTCAAGCACTTCATTACAATCCTGAGAGAGTACATACCACTGAATATCCTCTTGATACTGTGTTAGATTTTCTTCCAGTTTTTTTGGGGTGACTGTAAGATCATGTGTAAGCAAAAGAATAAAATGTTCTCCCTATGTGCTGGCTGACAGTTATCCCTGAAATACCAGTGTCAAAACTCAATAACAAGATAATGAACTCATTGTGAATGACTTTGGAATAACCTGTGATTGTGAAAGAATCATAAAATTATCAAAGAAAGGAAACATACCTAAATGTAAGGAAAGATGTAGGTACCAGGGATAAAATAAGGCATTGCAGGCTAGAAAAACATAAAAGGTGGGAGAAAATTAATGCCAATTTTGGGAACAATCAAGTAGTGTAGTATTTATTTAAGGGATGTGAGCAGAAAGTGATATATTCATTGCCCTTTTTCTTGCAGTTCTGAAGCTGTCATTAGCAAAGGTATCTGGCGTTCTGCACATTAATCCAAACACAGATAACTGCTCTCTCTCCAACCCTCTGCCATCTCTGACTAAAAACAGTATTGTTAATGGTAGAAGTTAAATAGCTGATTTATTTTAAATTATTAAAATATGTATGGTCATATAGTGATTTATTATAGGGCGCTTTCTTATCTTTTTTTTAGCTATCCTATTACAATCAATGCATATTGCTACCATTTTGAGTCCATTTTTTAGATAGTCTCTCTTCAGCAGAGTGAAATACTAGTGACACCTAGGGTAAACAAGTCTGCAAAACTGTACCATATCAGAGTAAAAGTTATCATTATTTCATGTAATGTTGGTAGCATTGTAAAATAAACCCATGGTTTCACATTCTGAATTTGACCCCAGTAACACACACAAAATGCTGGAGGAACTCAGCAGGTCAGACAGCATCTATGGAAATGAATAAGCAGTGGACATTTTGGGCTGAGATCCTTCTTCAGGACTGAAAAGGAAGCGGGGATGGAGGGGGGTGGGTTGCCAGAATAAAAAAGGTTGGGGAGGGGAAGGAGGATAGCTAGTAGATGATAGGATAGGTGAAGTCAGGTGGGTGGAAAGTTAAAGGGCTGGAGAAGAAGGAATCTGATAGGAGAGGAGAGTGGACCATAGAAGAAAGGGTAGGAGGTGGGGTCCAGGGGGAAATGATAGGTAGGTGAGAAGAGGTAAAAGACCAGAGGGGGGAATAGAAGAAGAGTGGAGGGGGAGGGATTTTTTTTAATCTGGAAGGACAGATCGATAGTTATGCCATCAGGTTAGAGAGTACCCATAAGGAATAGAAGGTGTTGCTTCTCCACTCTGATGAGAGCCTCATCTTAACACAACAGGAGGCCATGGACTGACATGTCTGCATGGAATTAAAATTTTTGGCCACAGGGAAGATCTGCTTTTGGCAGGTGGAGTGGAGGTGCTCGACGAAGCGGTTCCCCCAATTTACGATGGGTTTCACCAATGTAGAGGAGGCCACATCAGGAGAACTGAAAACAATAGATCACACCAGTAGATTCAAAGGTAAAGTGTTGCCTCACCTGGAAGGGCTGTTCAGGGCCCTGATTGGAGGTGAGGGAGGAGGTGAATGGGCAGGTATAGCAATTGCAGGGACAAGAGCAGGGAGGGATATTAGTGGGGAGGGACAAATGGACAAGGGAATCGTGGAAGGAGTGATCCCTGCAGAAAGCGAAGGGGGAGTGATAGAGGTAGGATCTCTAGAGCTGGTGGAAGCTGCAGTGGATGATGTGTTGGATGTGGAGCCTCGTGGGATAGTAGGTAAGGGCAAGAGGAACTCTATCACTGTTAAGGTGGCAGGAAGCTGAGGTGAGTGCAGATGTATGGAAACAGGAGGAGATGTGGATGAGGGCAGCATCAATAGTGGAGGATGGGATACCCTGTTTGGTGAAGGAGGGCATCTGTGATGTCCTGGAAAGGAAAGCCACATCCTGGGAACAGATACAGTGGAGGCAAAGGGTCTGAGAAAAGGGAATAGCTTTTTTACAGGAGGTAGGGTGGGAAGAGTTATAGTCAAGATAACCATGGGTATTGGTAGGTTTATAAAAGATGTCATTGACAGTTTATCTACATCCATAATGTATCCACTTAAAGGTTCAACATGTGTTCAAATATACTTTTCTGCATATCTCTGTTGTAATGTGTGGTTATTTGTGTTACTGTCCCCTTTCCCTGAATCAGGCTGCTCATTCTCCTCTGACCTTTCTCATTGACAGGGTGTTTTCAACCACAGAACTGCTGTTAGCTGGATTTTTTTGTTTGCACCTTTCTTTGGAAACTCCAGAGACTTGTGCATGAAAATCCCAGTTTGGTACCAACAATTATTCCATGGTCAAAGTCACTTAGATTATATTTCTTTCCTATTTGGATGTTTGGTCTGAACAACTGAACCCCTTGACCATGTCTGCGTGCTTTTATGCATTAGGTTGCTGCCACATGATTGGTTGAATTGGGAGATATTTGCATTAACAAGCAGGCGTACAGCTGAACCTAATAAAGTGAGCACTGAGTTTATTTTAAGTAGCAGGAAGTACATTTCAGGGAGCTGAATTCTGTCCATCCTGCAAAACAATAAGATAATAATGACCAAAAGGAAGAAGCAACCAAAACTTTTGTAAATAAAAAAATATAGATAAAATGGTAAAACTCTAAAATAAGCATTGAAGCCTTGGCAAGCAAGGTAAAGGAAAACCCCAAGGCACTCTACAAGTATGTGAAGAGCAAGAAGATAAAACGTGAGAGAATAGGACCAATCAAGTGTGACAGTGAAAATGTGTGGATGGAATCAGAGGAGATAGCAGAGGTACTTAATGAATACTTTGCTTCGGTATTCACTGCAGAAAAGGATTTTGGTGATTATAGGGATGATTTAGAGCAAATTGAAAAGCTTGAGCATACAGACATTAAGAAAGAGGATGTGCTGGAGCTTCTGGAAAGCATCAAGTTAGATAAGTCACCAGGACTGGACAGGATGTACCCCAGGCTACTGTGGGAGGTGAGGGAGGAGATTGCTGAGCCTCTGGCAATAATCTTTGCATCATTAATGGAGACAGGAGAGGTTCCGGAGGATTGGAGAGATGCAGATGTTGTACTCTTATTCAAGAAAGGGAGTAGAGGTGCCTGGGAAATTATAGAGCAGTGAGTTTTACTTCAGTGGTTTGTAAGTTGATGGAAAAGATCCTGAGAGGCAGGATTTATGAACATTTGGAGAGGCATAATATGATTAGGAGTAGTCAGCATGGCTTTGTCAAAGGCAGATTGTGCCTTAGAAGCCTGATTGAATTTTTTGAGGTTGTGACTAAGCATGTTGATGAAGTTAGAGCAGTAGATTTAGTGTATATGGATTTCTGCAAGACATTTGATAAGATACCCCATGCAAGGCTTATTGAGAAAGTAAGGAGGGATGGGATCCAAGGGGACATAGCTTTGTGGATCCAGAATTGGCTTACCCACAGAAGGCAAAGGGTGGTTGTAGATGGGTAGTATTCTTCATGGAGGTCGGTGATCAGTGGTGTGCCTCAGGAATCTGTTCTGGGAACCATACTCCTCGTGATTTTTATAAGTGACCTAGATAAGGAAATGGAGGGATGGGTTAGTAAATTTGCTGATGGCACCAAGGTTGGGGGTGTTGTGGATAGTGTGTAGGGCTGTCAGAGGTTACATCGGGACATTGATAGGATGCAAAACTGGGCTGAGAAGTGGCAGACAGAGTTCAACCCAGGTAAGTATGAAGTGATTCATTTTGGTAGGTCAAATATGATGGCAGACTATAGTATTAATGGTAAGACTCTTGGTATTGTGGAAGATCAGAGGGATCTTGGGGTCTGAGTCCATAGGACATTCAAAACAGCTGTGCAGGTTGACTCTGTGGTTAAGAAGACATATGGTGCATTGGCTTTCATCAACCGTGGGATTTTGTTTAAGAGCCAAGAGGTAATGTTACAGATATGTAGGACCCTGGTCAGACCCCACTTGGAGTAATGTGCTCAGTTCCGGTCACCTCACTACAGGAAGGATGTGGAAACTATAGAAAAGGTGCAAAAGAGATTTACAAGGATGTTGTCTGGATTGGGGAGCATGCCTTATGAGAATAGATTGAGTGAGCTCGGCCTTTTCTCCTTCGAGTGATGGAGGATGAGAGATGGGCAGCATGGTCTTAGCCGGGGGCCTTTTGCAGCAGTGGTGCCTGGGTGCTAATGACAGGTGAAATGCACTGTTTAGACAACTTAAAGGCTGGCCCAGATTAGAGGAGAGAGCCAATTTTGCTTGCTCTCTGCAATTTTCACTCCTCTCACCAGGGCGCCCAAGACTTTCACTGTTCCATCCTTGGGTCAATTTAAATGCCAGCCCAGATAGACTGAAAAGCCAGGGTATCAGTCAGGACAAGAGTTGATTTCACTCTTGTTCCAGGTTCCAGGTCCAGATAGAAAAATACTTTCAATTTTGGAATGTAACCTCTGTTGGGATACTTTGTCCAAATACATCACATCTGCTGACCTTCTTATCTATTCTTGCCAACTATATCTTGAAATAATTTCATTAGATCAAATGTGAATTTTCATTGTCTAATCACAATATTTCAAAGTGTTTAACAACCATACACTTTATCATAAATTTTCAAGTGTTCTAATTTGGCAGTTTCCCTTTTGTCTTTCCCAACGTTTTATGTAGTGGAGTTATTCCGTTTTTGCCACTCTCCAAACTGAAGGAATTATTTCATAATCTGATTTTGGAAGATACTGAATGCATTCACACTTTTCCATGGCTACCTCTTTTAATAATTTGGGATGCAGGTGGTCAGGTGCTAGGGTTTAGAAAGAAACTTAATAGAATCAATGAAAGACTACACACAACAAAACAGACAAGCAACCAATGTGAAAAAGACAACTGTGCAAATACAGAAAATAAATAAATAAATAATCAATAGGGAACAAATATTGAGATTGTGAGATGAAGAGTCTTTGAAAGCGAGTCTATCGGTTGTAGAAAAAGTTCAGTGTTGGGTTATCCCCTCTGGTTCAAGAGCCTGATGCTTGAGGGATAATAACTGTACCTGAACTGGGTAGTGTTGGTTCTGAGGCCCCTGCAGCTGTGAGGAGGGAACATAGCCTGGCTGGTTGGGATCTTTGACATTGGATGCTGCTTTCCTGTGACAGCAATCCATTAGGATGTGCTCAATGGTGAGCAGGGCTTTACCCATGATGGCCTGAGCTTGTCCACTACTCTCTGTAGGATTTTCCATTCAAGGGCGTTGGCGCTTCTATACCAGACTATGATGCAGCTAGCCATTATACTCTCCACCACACATCTATAGAAGTGTGTCACAGTTTTAAATGATGTGCCAAATCTTTGCAAACTTTCAAGAAAGTAGAGGCACTGCTGTGCTTTCTTTGTAATTGCACTTACATGCTGGATCCAAGACAGATCCTCTGAAATAATAACACCGAGGAACTTAATGTTACTGACCCTCTGATCCACTGATGACTGACTGACTCAAGGACCTCTGGTTTCCACTTCCACAGTCAGTAATCAGCTCCTTAGTCTTGCTGACTTTGAGTGAGAGATTGTTACGGTATCACTCAGCTGAATTTTCAGTCTCCTTCTTATATGTTGATTTGTCACCACCTTTGATTCAGCCAACAATTGTGGTGTCATCAACAAACTTAAACTTGGAATAATAGTTGTGTGCTTAGCTTCATAGTCATGTATAAAACGATTAGAGCAGGTGTCTAAGCACATGGCCTTGTGGTGCCCCTGTGCTGATGGTGGTTGTGGAGAAAATGTTATTGCCAATCCAAACTGATTGGGATCTGCAAGTGCGGAAATTGAGGATCCAGTGGAATCATGAGCTGTTGTCAATGAAGAGAATCCTGATGTATTTACCTTCACTGTCCAGATGTTTCAGGGTTGAGTGAAGAGCCAATGAAATAGCATCTGTTGTTGAAGTGTTGTGACAATAGGCAAATTGGAGCAGATCCAAGTTGATCCTCAGGCAAGAGCTGAAATGTTTCATCACTAAGTTCCAAAGCGCTTCATCACCGTGGATGTAAGTGCTACTGGGTGATAGCCATTGAAGCTGGTTACCATGTTCTTCTTGGGCACTGATATAATTGACACCTTCTGGTGGCAACCTCAGGCTGCCAAAGTGAAAGGCTAAAGGTATTAGTGAACACTCCAGCCAATTTAATCAGGGGTCTTGGCCAGGTACCCTGTCTGGGCCTGATGTTTTCTGTGGGTTCACCCTCATGAGGGATGCTCTCGCAAGCCTCAGAGACTGAAATCACAGGGTTCTTGGGGGCTGTGGGAATTCATGAAGCTGATTCCATGTTTTGATAGTGCAATCAAGCATAAAAGGCTTCGAGCTTATCTGGGAGTGAAACCTTGTTGCTACCTATGTCGCATGGTTTCACTTTGTAGGAGGTGCTGGCATTCAAGCCCTACCTCAGGGCTTGATCTGGCCACAGATTGGTTTCTGGCTTTGCCTTTAGCAACGTTTGCCTTGTCAATTCCAACAATTATCAGCACAGTCCTTAGTAGAATCATCATGCTTCCTCTGTCCTAATAATACAGTTTCAGAAGAGAAAAACAGGTGCTGGTGAAGGAGTGCCTGATGTCTCTCATGAATAAAGAATAGTGAAATGTGTCTGAGGTATGTGTGCTCAGGATACATAACCTGAGTTTTGTGAATGTCAGTGCATACACAACATGTGGTTAGTGATGTTGGTGGTCATGCAGTTATTAAAAAATTAGTTGAAACTTCTCTATGACCACTAATATAAAATTTTTCATTTTTGGTGACAGTAGAGCAATATTCTGATGTTATCCACCTCCAAACACATACATGCCACTTCAGTTATCACTTCTCTTCCTATGATTTCAGGACGTGCCTCCTTTGCTTCCAAGAACATTTCCAGCTCTATTTCCGAAAGCCTGTGAGTTCTCCCCCTTGCTCTCTGAGCTGTTCTTACGTGTGTGTGTGTGTGTGTGTGTGTGTGTGTGTGTGTGTGTGTGTGTGTGTGTGTATATACCATTGTCAGCTAGCCGTCGAAAACCACCTCTTCAGTGGTTATTAGCTGTAGTTCATTAAAATTATTCTCCTTCATAATCAATTCTGAAAAATTATTTAATGACAGCTTTGTTAATAAATACTGTTCATTCTCTGACCTTCTGGCTTGACTATCCAATATGAAATGTTTTATTTTCTCATGAGGATTAAATATTAATTCAAATCAGCATACTCTTTTTGAAGCTAAAGTAGACTGGCTCTGGTGGATTAATGACTGTAGTACAGTATTCACAGATCTGACAAACTATTATATTGGGGTTACTGTCATTTTTCTGTTACTGAATCAACCTATGAAAAAGATCTCATATTCTGCTCCTTGTCATCTACGCACTTGAGTCTGAGGAGATAAGCAAATTGTAGTTGCAAATGCAGGGAAAATAGCGTACTACCAGAAAAAAGAGATACCTGGAAGGCGGGATATACAAATCAAAGGGGCCTTTATTAAGGTCATAAATTTTGTGGTTTTGCTTTGTCGTTCAGGATGATTTGAGGATATCATCAAGAATTTCCTGTGCTCACAATACCAAAGAAAGTTATTGTTAATTATTTTGCTACTTGATCATTCCATAAAGCCACTTATGATTTTTTGTCATGCCCACAATGCATTGCTGCAATTACTTAGCTAGTTAGGCCACAACACCCCTGTTTATGTGGTTTGGCACTCAGAATAGATGATTGGCCAAGCATCTGTGTTTACAGAAGTTAAGGGTTTATCAAAGATTAGGATGCAATTAAATGCAAAGTTATACATCCTCTGTAGACCCTAACTGTCGTAACAACTAAAAAGAATTTTATGCTGTGGCATAAAATATTTGATATGTGCAACCACAGGTGTTAAGTTAATGCTGAGTTACAGGAACCTATACTGGCTGAAAATAACTATCTTCACTTCCTTGCATCAAAAGATGGATAAGTAGTCTCCGTGAGTACAAGAATAGCTTTTAAGAAATATATGTAAAGCCGTATGACTTTTGGTGCACTGTTGTATCACCTGTGCAGAATTTGAAAGTTGATTGCTTACAATAACTGAAGTTTTGCTGGCAACTCTATCCTAGTTACTTGCCTTAGTGAAGAACAATACAAAAAGAGTCTACATGGTACAGTACTTGGTGAAGAAAGCATAATTCATTCTGAAATTTAAAAAGTATTGTCAAGTATCAGTAAATCATGCAGCGTCTATCAAAACAGAACTGATTTCAGATTAGTGCCTGTTCTTCAGAATTCTTTACGAGAATTTTTTTCTATTACTGAAACCTGCCACTGTGCACCAGAATAACATTGGAGAAGGGAAGCATCTTAATGCTCCACTCAGTCGTATTCCAATAGAGAGAATTGTTGGCAGTTTAGAGTGGATTGTAAACACTTAAACTGGAGTGTTTATCGAACAATATCCACCACAAACCTTACTATAAACACTTATTGAATAAGAAGAAGGAAGCATACTTAAGGTTTGAGGAGCAAAAGTCACGCTGGACTCTTGGGAATTATAAAGTAGCCAGGAGTTTAAGAAAGGACTTGGGAGAGCTAGAAAGAAGCATGAGAAGACAGTGGTGAATAGGATTAAGAAAACCCCCGAGGGATTCTATATAATGTGTAGTACAGACAGGGCTGCTCAAGGACAAATGGAGAAACATGGAGGCAGAGGAGATAGGGCAGCTCTTTGCTTCAAAGGGAGAGGGAGAGGGACTTCGACAAATGTGAGATCAGCTTAGAAGATTGTACTGTGCTGGAACATGCTGCAATTAATAAAGAAGCAGTGTTGAAGATTCTGAAGAACATTAGTCCCTGGGGCTGGACCAAATATACCCCAGGTTAGTGCAGGAAGAGAATGCCGGGGCTTGACATTGATCCTTGCCTCTCCCTTTGCCAGAAAACTAGTACACCATGATTGGAGGATGGTAAATATTGTTTCATTTTTTTCAACTAAGGTAATAGAAATAATCCTGGGAGTTATAAACTAATTTGCCTTTCATCAGTAGTGGGCAAAGTATTGGAGAAAATTCTTTGGGACAGAACTTAAGAGCATTTGGAGAAGTATAGTCTTGTTAGGTTTAAGCTAATCAGTATGTCTTGGCAAGGCTAATTTATTTTTTCAGAGAGGTGATAAAATAAATCGATAAAAGTAGAGCAGTGAATGTGGTGCATATGGATTTTGAAAGGCATTTGGCAAAGTTCCCCATAGTAGGCTCATCCAGAAAGTCATGACGTGTAGAATCAATGTAAACTTGGTTGCTTGGATTTGGAATTGGCTTGACCACAGAAGGCAGATGTGACTAGTTGTGTTCTGCAGGGATCTTTTCTGGGACCGCTATTCTTTGTGCTTTTTATAAATATCTTGGATAATGAATTGGAGGGGGGGTGGCTGGCGAGTTTGCAGATGAGACAATGGTTGGAGGGGTAGTGGATTGTCTAGAAGGTTGACTTAGATTACAGTGGGACATAGACAGGATGCAGAACTAGGCTGAGAAGTGGTAGATTAAGTTCAATACAGAGAAGCGTGAAGTGTCAAGCTTTGGATGATCAAATTTGAAGGCAGAATGTGAATGACGGGATCCTTAGCAGTGTGGAGGAGAAGAAAGATCTTGGGGTACAAATCCATAGATTCCTCTAAGTTGCTGCACAAGTTGCGAGGGTGGTTAAAAAGGTGTATCAAATGCTGGCCTTCATCAGTTGATGGGGATGAAATGTAGAGCTGCGGGGTAATATTGCAGCTCTAAAACTCAGGTTAGACGATACTTATGTGTTCATTTCTGGTCATCTCTTTATAGGAAGGATATGGATATTTGGGTGGTAGGATGGAGATACGTCTCTACCAGAGGAGGTATAAGGTGTTCCTTCCCTCTGCTAGCCTGCAAGCGATCCTGTTTAGTTCATTGATCAGGGTCATATGAAGCCATGGTTGCAGATGGTGGATGGTCATATGAGCATCTGGTGCATATGCTCCTCCTTAAGTATATAAGTATATGGTTTCATTGCACTATTGTATTTTGCATTATTACTTTTTAATGCACATTTTGTATTTTATTTGTACTTCAATGCTTACATTTTGTATTTTAAAGTGTATACTTCCGATTGAGCAACCTTCCAACAATAATTTCCTTCAGGATAAACAAAGTTTTATCTTTTCTTATCACAAGTCCTGGTTATGCGACCGCTGATGTCAGGCAGACATTCTCTGAAAAGTATTGATAATGGCTGGGATCATCCATCTTGTAAAGACACTGCCCAGAAGAAGGCAATGGAAAGCACTTCTGTAGAAAAATTTGCCAAGAACGATCATGGTCATGATCAGAATCAGAAACAGAATCAGGTTTATTATCACCAGCATGTGTCGTGAAATTTGTTAACTTAGCAGCAGCAGTTCAATGCAATACATGATAATATAGAAGAAGAAAAATAATAAATAAATAAATAAATAAATCGATAACCATGTATGTATATTGAATAGATTAAAATTGTGCAAAAAACAGAAATAATATACATTTAAAAAGTGAGGTAGTGTTCTTGGGTTCAAATGTCCATTTAGGAATTGGATGGCAGAGGGGAAGAAGCTGAATGTGTGCTTTCAGGCTTCTATATCTCCTACCTGATGGTTCCAGTGAGAAAAGGGCATTTCCTGGGTGCTGAAGGTCCTTAATAATGGATGCTGCATTTCTGAGACACCGCTCTTTGAAGATGTCCTGGGTACTTTGTAGGCTAGTACCCAAGATGGAGCCAACTAAATCTGCAGCTTCTTTCGGTCCCATGCAGTTGTCGTACCAAATCTCTTCAAACTCCTAATGAAATATAGACACTGTTTTGCCTTCTTTATAACTGCATCAATATGTTGGGACCAGGTTAGATCCTCAGAGATCTTGACACCCAGATACTTGAAACTGTTCACTTTCTCCACTTCTGATCCCTCTATGAGGATTGGTATGTGTTCTTTCGTCCTACCCATCCTGAGGTCCACAATCAGCTCTTTCGTCTTATTGACGTTGAGTGCCAGGTTGTTGCTGTGACACCATTCCACTAGTTGGCGTATCTTGCTCCTGTATGCCCTCATCTCCACCTGAGATTCTACCAACATGATCGCATATATCATATGACGCAGCACATAATGAATGAAGGACGGAAGCTTTAGGAAAATGTAGTAGAGATTTACCAGGAGGCTGTCTGGATAGAGAATATGTTTAAGGGGGATGGTTGAGTAAGCTAGGGCTTTTCTCTTTAATAAGAAAGAGGATGGGAGGTGACTTAATAGCGATGTATAAGATAATAAGAATAGACAGAATGGACAGCCAGCACGTTTTTCCCAGGCAGCAAAGGCCAATATCACAGGACATCTTTTTAAGTTTTTGGGGAAATGTTAGAGTTAGGTTTTTTTGCACAGGTGGAGCCTGGAACGCAGTGCCAGGGTGGTAGCAGAGGCTGATACAATAGTGGCATTTTAATATCTCTTAACCAGGTGCATGGAAGAAAAATAGAGTGTTAGGGGCTATGTAAGAGGAAAGAATTAGAAAGATCATGGAGTAGGTTTATAGTGGGTGGCATAATATCATGGGAAGGTCAACCTATACAGTATTTTCTATGTTCTATGTAGACCCACTGATTCTCACAACTATTGAATTTTCATCTATCAGCACCCTATTGTACTCTTCCAGCTTTTCTGTTCCTGTCACTTTCCCCCTCAGTGTTTTTTTTCTCTTCATCCAAGGTTTCTGATCCACCATGGTGGACAGGATCTGTTAATCTGTCCATTCCATTTTCCACATTTATGCTCAAACCCCTCAATTCCCCTTGGAATTGTAAAAGAGGGTCTCCCTACTTTTAACATAACTCTTTGCCCTTTCTCTCATCGCCAAATTCATAATGCTATTCCTTCAGAATTCTGAAGAACATGTTCATCAAGAATAAGTGATTTGCTTGTCTCATTTATGTTTGTGCAAGACTTATCCTTTGTTCTCTTACTTCCCCCAATATCACCCCCTTTTGTTATGATCATCATGACATTATTTTCCTGCCTTCCAACCTTTAGTTTCATGTGCCTCCTTTTTCTGCCTTTATATTTTGAAACCTGTTGTATTTCTAAATTTTTCCAATTCTGACAAAAGTTCATTAACCTGAATTATTAATTCCTATCTCCTTCCTCGATTGTCACTAGGTCTGCTGTTTAGCTTCACCATTATCTATTGTTTTTATTTTAGATTTCCAGCTACAGGAGTCTCCGTTTGTTTCAACCACTGTGTCTTCTCTTGCTCCACAATTTTGCTTCCTGCAAAGCTTGGAAATAGGCATTCTCAAGAAGCAATAAGACATAGTGGTTGTAAGCATTGAAGTAATAAGACCATAAGAAATAGGAACAGAAGTAGGCCATTTGGCCCATCGACTCTGTTCCACCATTTAATCATGGGCTGATCCAATTCTTCCAGTCATCCCCACTCCCCTGCCTTCTCCCCATGCCCTTCGATGCCCTGGTTAATCAAGGATCTATCTATCTCAGCCTTAAATGCACCCAATGACTTGGCCTCCACAGCTGGCCATGGCAACAAATTCCACAGATTTACCACCCTCTCCGGAGAAATTTCTCCGCATCTCTGTTCTAAATGGACGTCCTTCAATCCTGAAGTTGTGCCCCCTTGTTCTAGACTCCCCTACAATGGGAAATAACTTCATCACATCTAATCTGTTCAGGCCTTTTAACATTCGGAATGTTTCTATGAGATCCCCCCTCATTCTCCTGAACTCCAGAGAATTCAGTCCAAGAGCTGCCAGACTTTCCTCATACAGTAACCCTTTCATTCCTGGAATCATTCTCGTGAATCTTCTCTGAAACCTCTCCAATGTCAGTAAATCCTTCTAAAATAAGGAGCCCAAAACTGCAAACAATATACCAAGTGTGGTCTCATGAGTGAATTATAGAGCCGCAACATCACATCCATGTTCTTATATTCTATACCTCTAGAAATGAATCCCAACATTGCATTTGCCTTCTTCACAATCGACTCCAACTGGAGGTTAACCTTTAGGGTATCCTGCACAAGGGCTCCCAAGTCCCTTTGCATCTCTGTATTTTGAATTGTCTCCCTATCTAAATGATAGTCTGCCTGTTTATTTCTTCCACCAAAGTGCATGACCATACATTTTCCAACATTGTATTTCATTTGCCACTTCTTTGCCCATTCCCCTAAACTATCTAAGACTCTCTGCAGGCTCTCTGTATCCGCAACACTACCCACTCCTCTACCTATTTTTGAATCATCGGCAAATTTAGCCACAAATCCATTAATCCCATAGTCTGAATGATTGACAAACATTGTAAAAAGCAGTGGTCCCAACACTGAATCTGCGGAACTCCACTGGTATCCAGCCAGCCAGAATAGAATCCCTTTATTCCCACTTCCTGTTTTCTGCCGATCAGCCAATGCTCCACCCATGCTAGTTACTCCCCTGTAATTTCATGGGCTCTTATCTTGCTAAGCAACCTCATGTGTGGCACTTGTCAAAAGCCTTCTGAAAATCCAAGTACACCACATCTACTGCATCTCCTTTGTCTACCCTGCTTGTAGTTTCCTCAAAATTTGCGGTAGGTTAGTCAGGCAGGATTTTCCTTTCAGGAAACCATGCTGGCTTTGGCCGATCTTGTTATGTGCCTCCAGGTACTCCGTAATCTCATCCCTAACAATGGATTCCAACAACTTTCCAACCACCAATGTCAGGCTAACAGCTCTATAGTTTCCTTTCTGCTGCCTCAAATAGCAGGAGCAACATTTGCAATTTTCCAGTCATCCGGTACAATGCCAGAATCTATTGATTCTTGAAAGATCATTGTTAATGCCTCCACAATCTCTCCAGCTACTTCATTCAGAACCCAAGGGTGCATTCCATCAGGTCCAGGAGATTTATCCACCCTCAGACAATTAAGCTTCCTGAGCACGTTCTCAGCCATAATTTTTACTGCACATACTTCACCTCCCTGACACACTTGAATGTCCGGTATACTGCAGACGTCTTCCACTGTAAAGACTGATGCAAAATACGCTTGCAGTTCCTCTGCTATCTCTGTGTCTCTCATTACTATATCTCCAGCTTCATACTCTATTGGTCCTATATCTACCCTCAGCTCTCTTTTACCCTTTATGTACTTAAAAAAGCTTTTAGTATCTTCTTTGATGTTACTCACCAGCTTCCTTTCATAATTCATCTTTTCCTTCCTAATGACCTTCTTAGTTTCCTTCTGCAAATTTTTAAAAGCTTCCCAATCCTCTATCATCCCATTGACTTTGGCTTCCTTGTATGCCCTCTCTTTTGCTTTTACTTTGGCTCTGATTTCACTTGTCAACCACAGTAGCGTCCTTCTTCCCTTTGAAATTTTTTTCTTATTTGGAATATATCTGTCTTGGACTTCCCACATTTTTCACAGAAACTCCAGCCACTGCTGCACTGCTGTCCTTCCTGCAAATGTCCCTTTCTAGTCAACCTTGGCCAGTTCCCCCCTCATGCCATTGTAATTTCCTTTATTCTACTGAAATACTGGCACATTGGAATTTAGTTTCTCCTTCTCAAATTTCAAAGTGAACTCGATCATATTGTGATCTTTGTGCCCCAAGGGTTCCTTAACCTTAAGCTCTATTTATCACCTCCAGATCATTACACAATACCAAATCCATCACAACTGATCCCCTAGTGGGCTCAAGAACAAGCTGTTCTAAAATTCTCTCTTGAGGTTCGGTACTGGCCTGGTTCTCCCAATCCACTTCCATGTTAAAATCCCCAACGATTATCATGATATTGCCCTCCTGACATGCCTTTTCTATCTCCAGCTGAATTTGTAATCCACATCCCGGCTGCTGTTTGGAGGCCTGTATACAACTGCCATTAGGGTTCTTTTACCCTTGCCATTTCTTAACTCAACCCACAGAGACTCTACACCTTCCAATCCTATGTCATCCCTTTCTAATGATTATACGCGGGGCCACACCACCCCCAGCCTACTAACCTGTCTTTCCAATACACCATATATCCTTGGACATTCAGCTCCCAATGGCAGCCATCCTTTAGCCAAGTTTCAGAGATGGCCACAATGTCATACTTACCAATCTGCAGCTGAATTTCAAGACCGTCCATTTTATTTCTTATGCTGCTTACATTCAAATACAGCACCTTCAGTCCAGAATGTGTTGCTTTCTGTTTTAACTGCAGCACGTTTCTAATGGCTTGTAACTCATTCCACTGGTTGTGATTATGCTTCATCTCCTGCCTGTCCTTTCTACCATCTCTGTGGCATGCTATCTTTGATTTATTTCTGTACAACAGTATACTACAGCACTGTTAGGAGGAGGAGGAGAGTTTATAATCCTCTGCATTAAGCAAATGTAAAGCCAATAATGATCCAACTTTTAATCATTACACCTTCAACACAATGAATCACCAGCAATATTGCACACCCAACTTTCAGTACATTGTTAACAGTAGGAAAATAATGGAACGTGTCATTCATTATTACCATCTGCAATAGAGCATATCACCAGGTTAAAATATGCTTTTGAAATAGGCAGCAATTGAAGTGGTGTAATCAATCATAAGAGTTCCGGAAAAAAAGATTTTGAAATCAAAATCAAAGACTCACTCATCCTTGTGAGCCTATGAAATTGCAAGTTTAATGATGAAGGTATGTTCTGAAATGGTTTTGCTGTTAAAAGCAGAAATTTCTAGAAACATGGAGTGGGTGAGAAACACCTCTAGAAAGAGAACCCCGAGCTAATGGTAAATATTAACTTTCCACAGGTACTGTCTGACCTGCGAAGCGTTTCCAGCATGTCTTGTTTTTATTTTAGATCTCCAGCGTCTTAAGTTGTTTTGATTTTCACCATTATTGTTTTGATATAGTTTATATGAAAGAATCAGGAATATCATGACTTTAACAATTCTGCTTTTTCTTCAAGATGCGGAAAGCCACTGAATGTCAGATTGTTTAAAAATAAATTTAATTGGTGAATTATATAAGGAAATTTACTTTGAAGAACAATGAAAATATAACAATATATGCATCAAATCTCCAATAGCAATTTAAGCCTTTCAGATAGCCAAAATATATTTTCATTTAATTAGCATATTCCAGATGTAAAATGCATTTGGCTATCAGAAAATTTATGAGTATTTCATATTATATTGAAAAAGCTAAGTCAGATGAATGAAAGGGAGATTATTTTTGGCATGAATCCAGGTTTCTGTAGCAAACACAAGTCTTATTACAATGTTTTCCGATTCAATTAAAGAATATCTTCTTACCGTTCTAATATACTACAAACCTAATTGTTAAATATCAAACTTTAAACTTTAAGTGTTTATGGTTAAATTCTCGTTTTATCCCATGAATTATTTCTTTTATATTGTTTAGTAAAAGTAGCAACATTAGATTTTACAAAGAATAATCTTCTACTTTATAACATGAAATACTCAAGGTAAATTGGTATTTTATTGCAGCTGAATAACAGATTTGAAGCCACTTTCTACACTACCTGATGTTCTCTTGCCATTGTAGAGTTAGAGTCATACAGCATAGAAACAGATCCTTTGGCACAATTGGTCCATGCCAACCATTATGGAGGCAAAATTGGACAGGCTGTAAAACAATATGATATGCTTCAGTTGTTTGTATTATGATCAAAGAGGATTTTGCTCCCAGACAAGTAAAAAAAAAGACAACTCTGAAGATCTCTTTTACTCTATTGCTCTGTTATTATTCTATATGATTTCCCCTTTAGAAGAGGCAAAGTTTTATCTTGCTGTTTTATTAATAAACAGAGCATAACTTTACCACAGAAGGGAATAGTCAAGAAGGCCACCATTTCAATCGCGGATTCTCTCCAATAAAAACTGAGTACCTGAGGCCCTTTAAAGTAGGATGTAGTTTAAAGGCAGGTAAGTATGGGCCAGTTATGGGCCACTGTAGTGGGGAAAATGCTTGAAGCTTAAGGGAGAAATGGTGTGGCATCTAGATGGAAATGGTTCCATAAGGCAGACAGTATGGATTCAGGAATGGCAAACTTTCTGGAGTTTTTTAAAGGTAAACAGTGTTGTGGATATGGGGTAACGTGAATGCTGTCTACTTAGATTTCTAGAAGGCATTTGAACATTGGCTTTTAAAAAGATAAAGTTGCGTGGAGAGATGATTGGTTAGCTAATAGAAGGCAGAGAGTTGGGATAAATGGGAGTTTCCCTGGTTGGGAATCAGTGGTGAGTGGAGTACCACAGACCGGAGCTACACACGCACTGTTCATGATACACTTGAACAATTTGGAAGATGGGACCTAATGTCAGTTTGCTGATGACAGTAAATTGAGTGGAAGAGCAAATTGTGCAGAGGATGTGGAGAGATATAGATAGGTTAGTTGATTGGGCAAAGGTCTGGCAGATGGAGTACGATGCTATTAAAAGTGGGGTCATCAACTTTGGAAGGAGAAATTGTTATTTAAATGGTCAAAGATTGCAGCAAACTGTTGTACAGAGGGACTTGGGAGTGCTTGTGCATGAATTGCAAAAGGTTGGCTTGCAGGTGTAACAGGTGATCAATAAGGCAGATGGAATGTTGGTCTTCTGGATGGATTGAACGTTTTGGAGCAGGGATGTGATGCTGCAACTGTACGGGGTACTAGTGAGTCCACCCCTGGAGTACTGCATGCTCTTACTTGAGCTTTGGAGGTGGTGCAGAGGGGGTTCATGCAGGACATGAAGGGGTTAGCCTATAAGAAGAGACTGAGTTGCCTGGAGCTTCTCCGCTCACTGGAATTCAGAAGAATGAACGGTGATCTTATAGAAACATATGAAATTACGAAAGGGAAGATAAGATAGAGGCAGGAAAGTTGTTTCCACCCCTAGGTGAAACAAGATTTGGGAGAGTAGATTTAGGCCGTGATTTTGATTTAGAGATGAGGAGGAACTACGTTTCCCACAGAGTAGTGAAACTGTGAAATTCTCTGCCCAGGGCAACAGGAGGTAAACTCAGTGGCCACTTTCTTCGGTATAGGAGTGGAACCCACTGTGGTCTTCTGCTGCACTTCCAGGTTCGATGTATTGTGCGTTCAGTGATTCTGTTGTAGTGTGTGGTTATTCGAGTTACTGCCACCTTCCTGTCAGCTTGAACTCATCTCGCCATTCTCCTCTCACCGCTCTCATTCATAGAACTGCCAGTCAGTGGATGTTTTTTTGTTTCTTGTACCTTTCTCTGTAAATGCATTCCAGAGCCTGTTGTGCGTGAAAATCCCAGCAGATCAGCAGTTTCTGAGATAATCAAACTACCCCATCTGGCACCAACAATCAAAGTCACTTAGATCACATTTCTTCTCCATTCTTATGTTTGGTCTGGATGACAACTGAACCTCTTGCTCATGTATGTATTGAGTTGCTGCCACATGATTGGCTGATTAGATATTTGCATGAAGGAGAGGGTGTACAGGTGGACTTAATAAAGTGACTACTGAGTGCAGATATTTGTCTTGTAGGGAAATTAAGGGTTATAGGGAAAAGGCAGTTTGGTGGAGGTGAGTGGATGTCCGTGATCTTTTGAATGAGCTGGATGGTCTACTTATGCTCCTATTTCTTATGTTCTTATGAGTACTTTGCTCTTAATGTTGGAATATACCCTTGATCTCTTTTCAGTTCAAAGTTTGAAATAAATTTATCATCCAAATATGTCACCATATTCAACTCTGAGATTCGTTTTCTTGTGGGCATGCAGGTGTATAAGACCTTATTGAACAATTTGTAGCTCAGAAAGTATTTGGAAGATATTGTAGGTCTATTGTTGTAATTGAATACAATCTTAGACAAGCAAAACTAAATAATGGAGCATACTTTCCTAGCATAGGTTACACTACTTATCAGTGAAAAGGATCAATTATCTCATAAAAAATGCAACAGGTTCCACAAATTGGTGGATCATCTTATTGCTGCAGTGAGTTAATGATTATGCATTGTTCCTTGAATACAGCATAATTAATCAGAATCAGGTTTAATATCACCAGTATATGCCGTGAAATGTGTTAACTTAGCGGCAACAGTACAATGCAATACATGGTAATATAGAGAGAAAAATAAGCAAATCAGTAAATCGTTATTGTGTGTGTGTGTGTGTGTGTGTGTGTCTATATATATAAAATTAAGATGGTGCTAAAATAGAAATATTATTAAAAAAAAGTGAGATAGTGTCCAAGGGTTTAATGTCCACTTAGGAATCAGATGGCAGAGGGAAAGAAGCCTTCAGGGTTCTGTACCTCCTTCCGAATGGTAACAATGAGAAGAGGGCACGTCCTGGGTGATGGGGATCCTTAATAATGGGCATCGCTTTTCTGAGGCACCGCTCCTTGAAGATGTCTTGGACACTACGGCAGAGGCAAGAACCCAAGATAGGACTGACTAATTCTACAACTTTCTGTAGCTTCTTTCGATCCTGAGTAGTAACACCCCCCCCCCCCCAAACCACCCATACCAGACAGAGATGCAGCCTGCCAGAATACTCTCCAAGGCACATCTGTAGGAGTCTTCCAATGCTTTAGGTTACAAACCAAATCTCCTCAAACTACTAATGAAGTATAGCCGCTGTCTCGCCGCCTTTATATCGATATGTTGGGACCAGGTTAGATCCTCAGAGATCTTGACACCCAGAAACTTGAAATTGCTCACTCTCTCCATGTCTCTATGAGGATTGGTATGTGTTCCCTTGTCTTACCCTTCCAGAAGGCCACAATCAGCTCTTTGCTCTTACTGACATTGAATGCATGGTTGTTGCTGCAACACCACTCAACTAATTGGTATATCTGACTCCTGTATGCCCTCTTGTCTCCATCTGACACTCTGCCAACAATGGTTGCATTATCAGCAACGTTGTAGATGACATTTGAGCTATACCTAGCCACACAGTCATGGTTATAGAGAGAATAGAGCTGGGGGCTAATCACACACCCCTGAGGTGCGCCAGTGCCAGTGAGGAGTGATATTATTACCAATCCACAGATAGTGGTCTTCCGGTTAGGAAGTCAAGGATTCAATTGCAGAGGGTGGTACAGAGGCCCAGGTTCTGTAGCTTGTCAATCAGGACTATGGAACGATGGTGTTAAATGCTGAGCTATGTCAACAAGCAGCAACCTGACATAAGTGTTTGTATTGTCCAGGTGAGCTAAGGCCGTGTGACGAGCCATTGTGATTCAGCCTGTTGTAGATCTATTGTGGCAGTTGTTCACTGAATTTAGTAAGTAAGCTCTTCATGTTGGTCTCAATAAGATCATGGAGCACTTGATGGAAAGAAAATCTATACAAATATAGGGAAAGAACAGGGGTGTGAGATTAGTTTCTTCGTTCAACCAGTCCAGCATTGGTACAAAAGGTCATGTTCTGTGCTGGATTGTTGGACAGCAGTGCCAACGATAATTGATCTTTTTTGCTGTTCTTGTAAGATGAATATAAAATCCTACAAAAGGTTGTTTGAATGGAAAACTCAACAAAAAGTAGTGGAACAACACACACAAAATGCTGGAGGAACACAGCAGGCCAGGCAACATCTATAAGGAGAAGCATTGTCGACGTTCCGGGCCGAGACCTTTCGTCAGGACTCAAAAAGTAGTGGATACAGCTCAGTGAATCGCAGATAAAGCCCTCCCCACCATTAAGCACATCTACATGCTGGCCGAGCCTGAGGGTTACATACTTCTAATGTCTTTTTTTTTTCTCTTTTCAAGGTGGTTGGGTGCTATCAATGCCCTTGACCTGCACTCAGACTGTGGTTCTTTACAATGATTGGACCTGCTCCCAGGGCTCACTGACCAGTTGTTTCTCAATATCCCAAGGACACGGCCTAAAGAACGAGTGCGCCTTCGGGATGCTGAGGCTTTGCAGTTCTGTGGACGAGCCGATTCTAAGCCAGTGCCACCAACTGAAGCGTCAAGGGAGAAAATGGAATATTGGGAACAGTGGATAAGCTGTCGGAGGTCTCGGTACTCGACGAACCCCTCTCTTTCTTTCTCTCATTGGTGGGGGATGGTTTGCTGCCAATTCTTGAGTCAGAAAATTTGGCAGATTTTAACACCATAAATCAGTGTCTTCTTCATTCTTGTTATCTCTGCTCTCACTGTGTGACATCTCTCTGCCCCTTATTAGCAAGAGAGAACTATGGCATCTTGAATTGGTTGGGTGAACAATTGTTTTTTCTGTATTGCAGGTCATGGTCTTTCTTGGGGGATTTGTTATTGCATGGGTGGTGCGTGCTGATGCTTTTTTGCAGGATAAGTGGGGGGAGGGGAAGGGTTGATGCTTTGCAAAGGGGAGAAGGGGGCTTTGGGGTTCTAACATTTTTTATTGTCATTCACTATTTGGGGTACTCTTCTGTTTTCATGGATGTCTGTGAAGAGCAAGAATTTGAGGTTATATATTGTATACATTCTCTGATATTAAGTAGAACTATAGAACTTCACTTGCCCCATCATTGAAATGTTCCCACCATGTATAGATTCACTTTCAAGGACTCTTCATCTCATGTTCTAGGTATTCATTGCTTATTTTTTAATGATTATTAGCTCGTTCTTTCTGGTGTTTGCACAGTTTGTTGTCTTTTGCACACTGCTTGAATGCCCAAGTTGGTGCGGCAAGAAGATGAATCTCAGGGTTGTATATGGTAACATATATGTACTTCGATAATAAAATTACTTGAACTTTATATTTAAACTGAAAAAAATTGAGCATTCATTTATTTGTGCATCATATGAATAATAACTAATAATGTTGTCAATATTCAATCATTAGGATCAAAGTCAAAAAGAAACTTATTGGGTATCTACTTCACTGGAATATTCATCTAGTCACAGAAGCAGGTTCTTTGGCCCATCTAGTCTGATCTCCTCTCATCTACCTGTACCCAGACCAGAGATCTCCATTGTCGCTCAACCATGTGCTTACTTAAGTATTACAATTTAGCCTGCGTCAACCACTTCCGCAGGCAGCTCATTCCACACTTGCACCACCCTTTGAGTGAAGAAATTCCCCTTAAATATTTCACCATTTACTCTTAATCTGTAACCTCCAGTTCCAGTCTCATCCAACATACTGTAAGTTGAAAAAGCCAGCTTGCATTTATCCTCATAGTTTTGTATACCTCTATCTTTCCCTATAGCTCAGATCCATAAGTCCCTGCAGCATCTTTGTAAATCTTCTCTGCACCCTTTCAAGCTTATTGATATCTTTCCTGTAGGCTGCTGATGGGAACTACACACAATACTCGAAATTCAGCCTCACTGACATTATATGCAACTTTAACATAACATCCCAACACCTATACTCAATATGAAGTCCAATATGGCAAAAGCTTTCCTTGCCACCCTATCTAGCTTTGATGCTAGGATCTCTGTTTCCAGACCCCTTCATTCTCGTTCTCTCTCTCCCTCTCTCTCCTCCCCCTCTCTCTCCCCCCACTTCTCTCCCTCTCTCTCTGTCTCCCTCTCTCCATCCCCCTCCCTCCACCATTTCCCAGCAGCCCATTCTGGGAACCTAACACTTATAGTGTAAATAAAATCTTGCCTCACACATCTTTCCCTCTCTCATCTTAAATGCATGTCCTCCAGTATTTGACTTTTCTACCTGCATTTGACTCCGACTAAGTGTCATACATTGTCTTTCGCCTCTCTTTTGGCCAGACGTGCAGTCCTTCTTAGGTGGAGAGATGCTGCCCCTCCCACCCATGCTCAATGGCTCAGAGACATTATGTCCTGCTTAGACCTTGAAAAGATTCATTATTCACTTCTTAATTCACATATAAAGTTCCAAAAGGTATGGAGACCTTTTCTAGAATATTTTCATAATGCCCATTTAGATTAAGGGTGCATCCCTTCCTTTTTTTCTTTTTGCATTTAAATCCCTTACTTCCAGCTTCTTGCAGTTAAGATCAATGTTTTTTTTGATGTATAAACATATTATAGTTTAGGTAGGAGGCAATATACCTTCTTTTTATAAATACAGCTCTGTGGTGATATGGTTCTGATTAATTTTTTTTATATCGTAAGGTTGGCTTGGAGTTGGGTACTGGGAAGGTGGGGTGGTACCTAACTTTATACGATTCTACTATGGGTGCTTTGCTTAATTGTAATGATTTGTACTTTGGCATGTTTCTTTGCACTCTTTTTTATTGTTTTTTTGTTTTCTTGCATTGTAAAAATTCATTAAAAAATTAATTTAAAAAAAGACTTTTCTATCCTGGGAGAAAGATTTTGACAGCCTACCCTATCAATGCCTTTCATAATTTTAAAAACTTCTATCTGGCCTCCGACACTCGAGAGAAAACAACCCCTCCTTGTAGCCCCTATCCTCTAATCCAGGCAGCATTCCACACATTTCTAAAGCCTCCACATCCTTCCTGTAATGTGGTGATCAGAATTGCACACAATGCACCGAGTGCAGCCTAACAATATTATTATAGATATAGCTGCAACTTAACTTCCTAACTTTTATATTCAAAGCCCTAACTGGTGAAGGCAAGCAGTGGCTGGCAGCTGTCAGCCCTCATAGAAATCATAGTCATACAGAATAGAAGCAGGCTATTTGGCTCATGATGTCCTTGATGACTACTGAGCATTTTTCTTTATTAGTCCCATATTCTCTCACCTGCCACATATCCTTCTATGTCTAGGTGATTCTAGTGCTTGTGTAGACAATTCTTAAATGAGGTCACTAACTAACTCTGTTTCCACCACTCTCTCAAGCAGTGTGATCTAGCTACTCACAAGCCTCTGGGTGAGAAAGGTCCACTTTATATCCCTTCCGCATTTCTTACTGCATGGCGATGTCCCCTAGTTTTATCTACCTCTGATGTGGAGAAAGGTTTCCTGCAGTCTACCCCCTCTTTGCCTCTCATAATTTATTTCCACTCAATTATGTCCCCTTATAACCCCCTCCTCTCCAGGGAAAGCAGATCTATCTTCTCCAATCTCTTCTTATAACTGGAACACTCCATCCCAAGCTAACTCACTTGACTGTTTTCAGCCCTATCACATCTTTAAGGGTGATGGAAGTGTAAGCAAGACATATGATGAATAGTGTAAGTTGCTGAATTGGAATACCTCTGAGAGTCTTTTTATATACTTGTTTAAGATGCCTTAAAGTTGAATCAGAACAAAAGTATTTCTATTTAAAATAACATAAAATAGATTATAATATGAGTGCAGTTCCATTTGTTTATTCCGAAGAAGAGGTATCTAACTAGAAAGAGTCATGCCATCTGGATTGCTGACTGATACTCACTCATGACTCATGACACCTGCCATTGTGAAGCAGGAACCCAGCACACATCACTATATTTCAATCATAGCATGTTTCCAGATGTGAAGGAAGCACTGCAGATGGTGAAACGCTGAAGGTGACACAACAGCCATCTGAATTCCTCTCATTCATTTGTATTCAAGGCAGGAAAATGACTGCATACGTATAAAAATAAACATGAGAATGGCAGCAGGTTGGAGTCCTGTTACCATTTGGGTGTTTGTGTGTAAGAACGTACAGTATTTGATTCCATATACGCATGTTGCAACAATTTTTCAAGCAGTTGCATGGTCTTCTCGCTTGATTCTGTGATTACCTTGATTACATTTTCAACACAGCTGGAATTTTACATTGTTTTGAACTTCTTTTCATTTTCCAAATGTCCAGCTGTGAAGTGAATATTTGCTTTGCAAAAACATACCTTTTTTTCCCTTGTAATACTTTGAAATGCCACCTGTAAATCATTCTGAAACATACTGCTCATTTCACTTTGCTGTCCTTGAATACAAGGATATTTTGATGTAACACTCGCTTTGCCTAGCGGCTTATTAGAGGGGGTGATAACCCCCTGCCCAGCCAAACTTAACAAATCTCGTTTGGGTGGATGCTGCACGATGTGTCCCCTGTTACAAATCGGTACCCCGAAATAACAAACAGTACACAACATGTGATTAAACACTTAAGCTTTATAACTCTTACTTTGACGATATGGTTCGTAGAGAAACAAAATATAAAAGAAAAAGGGCCCAAATCTTATTAAACAGTCTGTGCAGACGAAGTTGGAGCTCATGCAGTTCAGTAGATCTTCTTCCACTATCGATCTCCTCCGAGCGTCACTGACCTCCGGACCCCGGTCCGCCCGATCCGGCGGGCTACCAAATTACTCCATTCGTGTCTTTTCCCTTCATCTCTCTCTCTCCCTCTCGCAAAAACCCACGAAAACAACTGCTTCCAGAATCACAAGACGACAACAAAATCCTGATTGGCTAACATGCATCAACAGTCTGGTCATCTCCAGCCATCACCCAAATGTTGCTGCTACAGAGAAACCATTACTTCAGCAGTGAACATTACAAAAAACTATTTAATTGCAGTGAACCCTTGCAGCGCGTTGCATTGAGAACAGCCTTTGCTATTTTGCTTTCATAGCATTGAAGGATCAAGGCCATGCATGTCAAGGTAAGTTTATAAAAAAAACTTTCAGGGTATAATGTGCATGTGAGATGTGTGATCAGCTGAACACTCCATTATCCAAATCATTGAGATATAATGTATAAAGAATCAGTCCGAACACAGACCCCTGTGGAACACCACTTGTCACTGGCAGCCAACCAGAAAAGGCTCCCTTCATTCCCACTCTTTGCCTCCTGCCGATCAGCCATATACTTAACAATTGACTCCAACATCTTCCCAACCAGTGAGGTCAGGCTGATTAGCCTATAATCCTCTTCTTCTGCCTTAAGGTCTCTAATCAATTGTGGTTCATTGCACAACACCTAATCAAGAATAGCTAATTTAGTCTAGTAATTCACCCTCTTGGAATTCAGCATCAACCTGATTTTCCCATTCAACCTACGTATTGGAGACCCCATGACTATTGTAACATTTCCCTTTTGGCATGCATTTTCTATCTTCCATTGTAATTTGTGGACCACATCCTTACTACTTTTTTGGGGGATCTGTATATAACTCCCATCAGGGTCTTTTTACCCTTGCAGTTCCTTAGCTCTATTCACAATGATTCAACACCTTCCAACCCTATGTCTCCTCTTTCTAATGATTTGATTTAATTTTTTAACAACAGAGCAATTCCATCCCTTTTGCCTTCCTGTTTGTCCTTTTGATACAACGTGTTTCCTTGGACATTAAGCTCCCAGCTGTAATCTTCTTTCAGTGATACCTACAATATCATATGTGCCAATCTGTAACTGTGCTACAAATTTATCTACCTTACTCTGTATACTGCGTGCATTCAAATATAACACCTTCACTCCTGTATTCGCCCTTTTTGATTTTGTCCACCTTTGACGTTGCAACTCATCCTGTTGACTGCCATTTTGCCCTATCATCAACCTCTCCTTGCTAGGAGTCTCACTACACATTGCCTCTGTTTGTGAACCAGCTGCCTCATCTTCAGCACTATCACTCTGGTTCCCATCCCCTTGCCAAATTAGTTGAAACCCACCCAAACAACTCTAGCCAACCTGCCCAAAGGGATATTGGACCCCCTTGGGTTCAGGTGTAACTGTCCCTCTTGTATAGCTCATATTTTCCCCAGGTGATCCTAATGATCTATTAATCTGTACCCCTGCCCCCTGCGCCAGTTCCTCAACCACACATTCACCTGCCAAATTATTCTATTTCTTACCCTCACTGGCACATGGCACAGGTAGCAATCCAGAGATTACTACCCTGGAGGTCCTGTTTCTCAGCATTCTACTCTAGTTCCCTGAAATCTCCCTTCAGGATCTCCTCATCTTTCTACCTATGTCATTTATGCCAATATGTCCCAAAACTTCTGACTGCTCAACCTCGCCCTTGAGAATGACAAGGACCCAGCTTGAGACATCCCTAATCCTGGCAACAAGTAGGCAACATACTCTATCTCCAGATATCTCTATTGTGCCCACAGAACCTCGTCTCTGTTCCTCTGACTAAGCAATCTCCTATCAACACTGCAATCCTCTTCACCTCTCTGCTCTTCTGAGCCACAGCACAAGACTCAATGTCTGAGATCAAGTCACTGTGGCTCCTCTGGTAGGTCAGCCCCCTCAGTAGCATCTAAAGTTGTCTACTTATTATTGAGGGGAACAGCCACAGGTGTGCTCTGCATTTCCTTTCTTTCTTCTGACAGTCAACCAGTTACCTGTCTCCTGCAAGCTAGGGGTGGCTACCTCCCTGGAGCTCCTGTCCACCACTGCCTCATTCTCCCATATGAGTTGAAGGTCATCAACCTGCATCTCCAGTTCCTTAACGTGTTCTCTCAGGAGCTGCACCTCCTGCAGATGTGTTTATCTGGGAGACTGGACATCTCCCAGGCTTCCCACATCCCACACAGAGTACAAAACACTGCCCCTGGATCCATTCTCACTAATCTACTATGCCCTTAACAGATGAGGAATGAACAAATAAGGACTGAAACAGAATAACGTACAAGAGAATCTACCTCACCCAAACCTGATCTCACCTAAGCCTGATGAGCCAAAGCCTCTCTAAACAATGGCATGCTCCAAATTTAGTCATCTCAACTTTCCTAGGCTATAAGAAAGGAGAGCCTCAATGAAAGTAATGTGGTGAAGGAAGGTGATTGATTTGGGATTACTTGATAGTGTAGGTGTAGTTGATATTCAGAGCCCTGTGCTTGATTCAATTTAATTTACTAGTATCTCACAATGTACGAAGTACAGTACATTGTTGATTTCAGGAGAATCTGAATCTGTGTCCTATATTCTAAGTTTTGAATGCAACTTCCCATTTCCATAATTCCTTCTGTTTGTCCTAATGAGCTGTCCTATTGTCCTAATGTCCTCTAACTGTAGTCAACCAACAGTTCAATGGGGAGCATGAAAGTTCAGCTTTTTCTACTGATAAGAACAAAAGAAATAGGAGGAGGAGTAGACTATCTGGTCTATCGAGTCTGCTTCGCCATTCAATAAGATCATGGTTGATCTGACAATGGACTTATCTCCATCTACATACCTTTTCCCCATAACCCTTAATTCTCCTACTAAGTAGGTAATCGACACCCAGCAAACATGGAATGACGGGCATTACTGGATGGCTGAACTCTCTTTTGGACCTGGGATAGGATTGGAGCCTTCAAATGGTTAAGAGAAGATTCTTGACCTGCAGAAAAAGGGATGATTTATTAAGTATTTTTATTTGTTTTCACTGAGTATTTTTTATTGATTGATTGAAGCAATTTAAATGTCTTTGGATGAATAATTTACCTACTTACTCAAGTAAAGTCCTTTTCCACTTTTGCTTTACAGAGAAAATATAGCTTTCCCAAAGATTCAACTATTTATTGCTGGTTCATTTGTTCTTTACAGATGATATTATCTTCTTCAGCTTCCCCAAATTTCATCAGTACACCAGATTTTACGTTGCTCTTATATTTCAAAAAATCCATTCACCTTGTCCTTGATCATAGACATACAAAATGTTGTACTTGACTGATTGTCAATGATCAAGATTCATCACATTAAAGAATCAGATGTGGTTTGTACTTGGCTTGACAGCCTGGGTGTACTCTAGGACCTAGCAGATGGCTTCTCTGTTATCCAGTTGACTTTAAACATCTATCCAAATGACAAAGTTACCAGATGAGATACATTAGGATACTCCTTTTTTTTTTACTGATTGTTTTGTTAATCCTGTATGCATAAATCTGTGAAATTAATAGAAAATCCACAAAAGAGAAAAATGAATGAAATGATGGCCTTGCTTTTCAAGTGCTCTTGAGATCTGCCAAAGCATTTCAAAGTCAATTCAATATATTAGAACTGAAGTCAAATGTAAACAATCTGATGAAAGCCATTGACCTGAACTGTTAACTTTGTTTGCATCTCCTCCATTCTGCCTGACTAACTGAATATTTCTAGAATTTTCTGGTTTTGGTTCAAACATTCCAATCTATTTGCACATGGCAAGTTTCCCAAATAGAGTGATCATGTTAATTGAAAAAAATAATGTAAGCCAGGACACTAGGAGATTATTTTACATCCAACTGGCATGAAAATGATTTGAAGTTTAAAATGGAAAACATTTTTATCACAAGCACATAAGCATTATTTCATATAAGGTGGCTTGAACACCAAAATATGAACTTTAAAGGGGAGAGTACTTTCACTAGCTCAACCTACCACATGAAGAACAATTGAAGGGAAGGGTTGTGAACAGTTTTTTGAGGCTGGAAAGAAAGTTGATGGAGTGACAAAGTTTCTGGCTCGGAAATAATGATTCAGGGATGGTAATGACCTGGCAATAATGGAATGTGAGAGACCAATGGAAAGACCAATAGAGAATTCAAAAATTGAAAGCACCTTTTTAATCAAAGAATGTATATGTTATACACCTTGAAATTTCAAACAAAAGAAAATCTGCAGATGCTGGAATTCCAAGCAACACACACAAAATGCTGGAGGAACTCAGCAGGCCAGGCAGCATCTATGGAAAAAAGTACGGTTGATGTTTTGGGCCGAGACCCTTCAGCAGGACTGGAGAAAAATTTGCTGCTTATAGATAGCCACAAAGCAAGAAACTCAAATAACCCAATTTTAAATAAAGACAAATACACCTGTGCACAGAAAACGAGTGATAAAGAAACACACATCACACAAACAATAAAGGCCAATCAACTACGTCCCGAACCTGAATGAGTCGCAAATCAGTTCCTGGAGCAGCTGGAGTAGGCCCAATCCAGGCTTTGGGCCTCAGTTTTCACACCACTGGGGCAGAAATGTACAGCTGTCAGATCAGTTCACAGCCTCAGCGCCATGGAGAAAGGAACGAGCATTCAAAGGAGAGCGAGCAAAGTCAGCCCAACCTTTGCCTCCATACCCAACACTTGGATTTCCAGTCTATATCTGGGCGGGCTTTTAAATTGTCCAAGCACCAAGAGGTAGGACCTGGATTCCGGCCCCCCGATATGCCTGGGCTGCCTCACCAAATCGGCTCAGCGGTTGGAGTGACCCAAACTTGCACCCGAGTTAGCTGGACATCAGATAGAAGTTTAAGTGAGAAATGGAAGTGGATTGGAGCAAGTGGAATTGTTAAACTACATGATGAGAGAGTTGAGTTAGATGTCAAATTGCAGCACAGCAAAGTGGCATAAATTTAACCTCACAATTTGTGACATCTCCAAAGATGCAATGATCAATCAGAACTGACTTGAATTGTTACAATTGAAAATAGGGAAATAGCCTTGTCATTTGTCATTTCTGAAAGCAACAGCTTTTCTAGAAATTTTGGTTCATCTAAGTCATAACATTGGGAGGAAAGAGTGATAACATTTGTTGGTTTGATGGAAGTGATGAGGTAACAGAGCTCAGTGTTGTCTTTATCACACCAGTAATTGCTGATACAATTTTTTTCTTTTTTTATACAAAACGCTGAAGACGAAAAGCTACAAGAATACCACATTTTCCCTTCTGGTTGTCTGCAAACACCTCAGTATTTTGCAGGTTTGTCTGTGCCATGGTTTGCCCTGATGAAATGTTTTGAGTGATTTCCTACCAAGTTGGTCCATGGCAATCTAATTACTCAGAGGCAGTGTGTTGTGTCCTTGAGCAAGGCACTTAACCACACATTGCTCCAGTCCACCCAGCTGAAAATGGGCATCGGCAAAATGCTGGGGGTTAACCTCGCGATAGACTGGCGACCTATCCGGGGCGGGGGGGGGGGGAGGGGAGTCTCGGAGCCGCGGAAACTGGCATAAGCACCGGCCTGATAAGCCTATAAGGCTCGGGACAGACTTTAACTTTAACTAATCTAATAACTAATGTCAGTTAAATGATCTCCTTCAGAAAGAGAGGAAGACATGAAACATTGAACTCTGTTTAAGGGAAAGATGACTATTCTAAGATTCTTTTTAATGTGACAAACTTGAGAAAAGTGATCTTTAAAGTAGGAATTACATCAGCTTTCACTTTTTTCATTGATTTGGTGGTAACCATTATTCATAGTCATTCCCAAAATGCAAGATTCATAGATGATACTTGTGAGTGGTTGATCTAGTGCACTTATCCAACAAAGGAAGATTCAGTCTCACTCAAATGTTTGGAAATACCTCAGTGTTTCATAGACAATGAAGTCTAATGACTTCAGGTGAACAATGTGAGAAAATATTTATACAATAAAATCCCATAAGTAACAAGGGGGATGACTTACTAGAAAATTCAGTGGCTGATCAAGAAATGTTGGCCAGAACATGGGATATTTGACATTCCTCTGAAGAGGCAGATGGTGCATAAATTTAAATTCTCACAAATTGTGACATTTCCAAAGATGTAATGATGAATATGAACTGACTTGAATTGTCAAACCAGATTATGTGTTAGCTTGTGATTATGAGGGATGAACGTACTCCTCTGCTTTACTGTGTTTAATCGTTCATTGATTCATGCAAAAAGTAGGCTTACACCCTCAATAACTATAAATGAGGTCATTATTACATTCAGGGTTATAAAGCACAATGATTGGGTGCACAATAATTGCTTTATTGTGAAACAAATGTATCCATTTTATTATGGATGTTATATTTTAAATAATTTGATATATATTCATTATTGGATTTGAAACAAATATTTATGTGTTGGAAAGCATGAAGAGCAGAATAGGGATCAGAGAAGTTCAAGGAGATGATTTCATTTTGTAACAGTTAATTTCTTCTGACAAAACATGCTCAAAACAGGAAAAAACAGCTTGATGCAGAAATCAGCTCTGACTGCCCCAGCCAGTGCAGCTGCTTCCACATTGGTATTAAAGGAACCCATTAAAAATATTCTCTGGCACAAAGTTAGGCAGGATATGACTGTAGAAGAAGGCTGTAAAATGATCTGAAGAGGAAACAGTAACAATATTAACGAAGTTGGTGAAAAGTTGAAAAATTGAAGGAGAGATTCAGAAAAAAGGGAAGATTCTCAGATCACAGAAGAGAATGAAGTTGTATTGAGAGAGTAAGAGTAGATTTAACTATTAAGAAGACCAGTTGAATGACTTGCATTATAAAAAGTAAACTCTGATGCTTCCTTTCAAACTGTTACTAAACAGGAGTAATGGAAGCTACTTGGATTCATGAAATCTGAATGCATGGAACAATTGTGCAATTTAGCATGCGTGTGCAAAGGGATGGATAATGGAACACTTTGTTCTTACTTTAAATGGCAAACAATATCCAGTGTGTAGCTGAGCCCTGTGTGATGTGTAGGATCTGATCTCAGATAGAACAATGATAAAAACTGACCAGGATTCATATTTATGTTGGAATTGCATATACACAGACAGCATTTGACCTAGTATTAGATGAGCTCTTAGAGGGCTCCTAGAAATCTATATAGCAAATATGGTATCAACAGTTTTATGTACATGCAAATAATAAAGAAATACTGGCATAAATGAAAATCAAAACATTATTCATTTAATTATTTGGAGGTAATCCTGTTAAATTTATATACTTTGTAACTTCTAAATCCCCTTTTTTACAGTGACAATATATATTTGCATCAAGCTTCAATTAATGTTGATGATGCAAGCTGACAAGCTGAAAATAGCCTCCAGCTGCCTTAATGCAATAAATGTACATGAAGTAACGGAATCCATTAAACTATTAATTTTTCATATAAGTATTCATCTGATTCATTAAAACGGGAAGACCTCATCAAAACTTGCCCTTGCATTTTTTTTCCAGATTCATTGCTATTGCTCTTCAAAGCGGCTAGCGGCAGTTTATTTACCTAGAGACACAGAGCAGAATGGGTCCTTGTAGGGCCTGAATCATATGAGCTGAACTGTTCAGTAACCCACCTATTTAACCTGAGCCTAATCACATTGACCAATTAACCTACTAACCGGCGCGTCATTGGACTGTGAGGGGAGACTGGAGCAACCGGAGGAAACCCACATGCTCACAGGAAGGACATACCGACTTCTTACAGGCAGCGTCGGAACTGAACTCTGAACTCCAGCGCTGTGAGAGCGTTGCACTAACCACTATGCTACCATGGCATATCTACCGAATACCCATCCTTCCACATGGACCGCAGTGGAGCAAGAATGTAGCTCAGTAGCACCTACTTAGGGTAACTGGGAATTAATAATTATTACAAATTCCATGCATGAAGTAGAAACAACACATGGTTGAAAATTCTAGGGGAAAGGATATATAAGTATTTGGATAGACTGGGTCTGATTAGGGATAGTCAACATGGCTTTGTGTGTAGTAGGTCATAATCCAACCAATTTTGTATATAGTCTTTCGAGAAGAATCTGATGAAGGAAAGGCAATGAACATTGTCTACTTGGACTTCAGCCAGGCCTTGAACAAAATCCTACATAGGAGGCTGGTTTGGAAGGTTCAGTCGCTTGGTATTCAGAAAGAGTTAGTACATTGGTAGGAGATGGTTAGCTCTCTCACTGGAAGTCTGTGACTAGTGGGTTGCTGCAGGGAGTAGTGCTGGGTCCATTGTTGTTTGTCATATTTATTAATGATCTGAAGATAATGCAGTAAACCGGATCAGCAAAGTTGCAGATGATGCCAAGACTGCAGGCGTAGTGTACAGCCAGGAAGATTATCAAATCGTGCAACAGGGTCTGGACCAGCTGGAACAATGAACTGACGAATAGTGGACGGAATTTAACGCAGACAGTGTGTCGTGTGAATTTTGGGTGGACAGACTCGGGTAGGACATACATAGTGAACATTACGGCACTGAGAAGAGTGGTAGAATAAAAGGATCTGGAATTCTGTGAAAGTGGCATCACAGGTAGATAGGGTTGTAAAGAGAACTTCTGTCACGTTGGTCTTCATAAATCAGAGTGTTGAGTATGGGAGGTGGGTATGATGTTGAAGTTATATAAGACACTGGTGAAGCTTAATTTGGACTGTTGTGTGCATATCTGGTCACTTATATACAGGAAAAATATCAAGAAGGTTGAAAGAGTATAGAGAACATTTACAAGGGTGTTGCTAGAACTCAAGGCACTGAGTTTTATAGAAGGATTGAATACATTAGGAATTTTTTTCCTGGCATGTAGGAGAATAAGGGGAAATTTGATAGAGGGGTGAAGATAGGGATGTAAAAGGCAGGCTTTCACCACTGAGGTTGGGTGAAACTAGGACTAGAGATTATAGGTTAAAGGTGAAAGGTGAAGTGTTTAAGGGAAACACAGGGGGGGATCTTTTCTTACTCAAAGCATGGTGTGAGTGTGGAACAAAGTGCCAATGGAAGTAGTGGATACATTTTTAATTGCAACATTTAAGAGAGGCTTGGATATGTACATGGATGGGAGGACTATGCTCTATAGACTATTATTGTATGACTTCTCTATACATGGTATTGTTATAAAAATGCTTTTTATTCTTTGATCACAATGCAGGAATTTCATATGCATACTCTTGTATTAAAGTTAGAATCAGCACAACAGCTCCAATGAGTACTGAAGTGTTCTCATTCACTTAGGAGGAGGACTACCATAATGAATGAAATATTCCACTGGTTTTCAGTCTTGCATTGTGAACACCCATTTAAATTTCTTTTTGCATATACTTTGGAGTCCCAGGAGCAAAGAAAAAGAATGAGGAGGTTAATGGATGAATTAATATTAATTAACAAACATGAAAATATTTTTGACAAATAAAACTCTAAATACTTTGTATCAGTCAGAACAATGACTATAGTTATCTGATAAAAGTACAGAACAAACAAGTAACTCTTCCTGCATTGTACTTAAGCAGCGTTTGATATTCTGCATCCTATTTAATGTTGTATAAAAGTGCTGGTCAAATAGTGTTATGACATTTCTCATATTTACTATTGCTTTATGCTTAGTGGTGTAACAGATGACCTTACTGATATTAATAATTTGCTGTTTGAAGGAAGAAGAAATCTACAGTAAATGTCAGCTGAGGCTGAGAGCTAAACCCAGCTCATCTTGCATGTGACACATCACATCATTCACCTGCATATTTAATGATAAACTACTTGTTTTTAAATATATTTTGGTACCAGTTCACCTATTAGATATCTGAACTGTTGTGACAGTTCAGACAATGGATAATAACACCGCACATTATGCATAACATTTTCAAATACGTTTGGTTCTTAAAACACAGAGAGTGTTTTCAATTTGTCATTATGTTAATATAACTACCAAATATTAGTCGGTGCAATGAATTTAAATCTTAAATGAATGTCTGAGAATTCAAAGGCTATCAGTTAGTTGGAGATTCAGAACGTAAAGTTAATAGACATGTTTTAGAGTTTTTATAATATATTAAATCTAATTATTTTTAAGAAACATCTTCATTTAGTAAATGAATTGCTGCTGAACGTATTAATTATTTCCATCTGGAAAACAGCATATTACTCTAGTGTTTACAGTTCAGCCTTCACATAATGAGGAAACAGAAATGAATAAAACCTGGAAACATACTCATTTCAGGAAAGAGACCATTCAACATCATCATGAAATGCTTCAAGAGGCTGACACAGCAACTTCAGCCTCGCAGACAATCCCAACTCACTGGATTCACCTACCATTGAAACAGGACAATAGCAAATGCCATCTTATTGGCTTTATACTCACCTCTAGAACATGAATAATAAAGACACCTACCTCAGACTATTTTTTATTGACTACATCTCCAAATTTATTACTATAACTCCAAGCAAACTAATTCCCAAATTCTGAGAACAGGGACTCAATGGCTCCATTGGAACTGGGCCCTTGACTTCCTGATCAACAGACCACAATCAATAAAGAATAGGTAGCGACAATTATCCTGGTGTCCACACGGCTGTATTGTCAGCTTTCTACTCCCTGTGCACAGGCAACTGCATGGCCAGATTCCATCTATAAGTTAGCAGTTGATACCACTGTGCTGAGCCAAATCTCAAATAATCATGATTTGGAGTGTAGGTGAGATAACAATATTTATTCCTCAATGTCAGTAGAACAAAATAACTGGTCATTGACTTTTAAAAAAAGGGGAGCAGAGGACTTACTCCTGTTTTTATCAATGGTGCTGAGGCTGAGAGCTCCAGAGTCAACAATACCTTCAGCTCATACCGAGGATGAAAAGGTGAAAGGGTGGAGCGACAGGAAGGTAACCCACCCCTGGGTTGCAGAACGCAGGTTACTGGGTGACTGTCAGGACAAGAAAGGGAAATGGGCAGCCAGTACAAAGTTCCCCTGCGTTCGTTCCCCTCAATACCACTTTGGACACTGTTGAGGGGGATGACCTACTCGGGGAAGCGGCAGTAACCAGGTCGCTGGCACTGAGTCTGGTGCTGAGGCTCAGAAGAGAAGAACGGTGAAGAGAATTGCGGTGGCGATCTGCCTGACAAACCTGTTGGAATTCCGTGAAGAAATAACAAGCAGGACAGACAAAGGAGAATCGGTGGATGTTGTGTACTTGTATTTTCAGAAAGCCTTTGACAAGGTACCAAACATGAGGATGCTTAACAAGTTAAGAACCCAAGTTATTACAGGAAAGATACTAACATGGATAGAGCATTGACTGATATGTAGGAGGCAAAGAGTGGGAATAAAGGGAGCCTTTTTTGGTTGGCTGCCAGTGACTAGTGGTGTTCCACAGGGGTCGGTGTTAGGACTGCTTCTTTTTATGTTGTATGTCAATGTTTTGAATGATGGGATTAGTGACTTTGTGGTGAAGCTTGTGGATGATATGAAGATAGGTGAAGGGGCAGGTAGTTTTGAGGAAGTAGAGAGGCTATAGAAGGACCTAGACAGATTAAGAGAATGGGGAAAGAAGTGGCAGATGGAATATAGTGTTGGGAAGTGTATGGTCATTGCCTTGGTAGAGGAAATAAAAGCATAGACTAATTGTTAAATGGAGAGAAAATTCAAAAATCTGAGGTGCAAAGTGTCTTGGGAGTCCTTGTACAGGATTCCCTAAAGATTAATTTGCAGGTTGAGTCAGTGGTGAGGAAGGCAAATGTGAGATTAACATTCATTTCATGAGCATCAGAATATAAAAGCAAGGATGCAAAGTTGAGGCTTTATAAAGCACTGGTGAGGCCTCATGGAGTATTGTGAGCAGTCTGGGCCCCTTATCTATGAAAGGATTTGCTGACATTAGAGAGGGTTCAAAGGAGATTTACAAAGATGATTCTGGGATTGAAAGGTTTGTCATATGAGAAATGTTTGACGGCTCTGGGCCTCTATTCACTGGAATCAGAAGAATGAGGGGTGACCTCGTTGAAACCTCTTGAATGTTGAAAGGTCTCAAAAGAGTTGATGTGGAGAGGATGCTTTCTATGGTGGGACTGTCTAAGACCAGAGGACAGAGCCTCAGAATAAA